>NC_051187.1:90800781-91103812 GCF_015220075.1 Falco rusticolus
GCTGGTCAGACATCATAGAGGTTTACAGTATTACCTTCATGTGCTGAGCACTGTATTTACCAAATGATCTTTAATCAGTTTGGTAGCAGCAGGCAAGATTCTGAATTTGGTGCATCTTTGTTTCAATGTGCTGGCATCTGTGTCCTTGGTTTTGCATCTGTGCTTATGTATTAACAACTGATCCATTTGAATCAAATTTCCTGAGCGCTAAATTCTGGCAATTCTTTCCCAGGCCTTGGGGAATAAAGAAGAAAATTTATTTTTTTGCTGGGTCTGTCCCTCCAATTTCTTATGAATAAAATTCTAGTAAATAAAGCGCAGCTAAATACACTTATTCACCCTAACCCTTCTGAGAGAGTGTTTCATGTCAAGTAGACTTATAGATGCACTAGACTCTTAATTTGAGGTCTAGGTTTGGCACAAGAATTATTCTTCCATCCTTTCACATGTGAAATTGAAGGTTCCCTGCTGGTTTAACACAGCCCTTAACAGCTGAGCACTTGGCCAGAGTGCTCAAGCTGCAAGTATCTTCCTACAAATAATTCGTCCCCATGGCTGCTAATCTGGGGAGGCTGAGAGAGGCAGCCCAGCGTATGCCTATTGCAGATTTCTCTACAGTTCTGCTGGCATTTAGGGAAAGAACCGAGCCATACAATTCAGTGGATCTTTTTCCTTTATAATGAATATTTGTACCAGAGGTCTGTATTCAGAGGTCTCAGAGCATTTCCAAAAATGACTGTTTGATAAATATTTAAAAATGAGAAATAAAGTAAAATTAATTAGTGTAGTTATTTGTGAGTACTGTAAAATTCTGCCATTATTAAAACAACAGCTGCAATGGACAGTGTATGTGTGAAAACCTGGTTTGTGCCAAGTGTGTTATTAGTATCAATGTGAAAGATCAATAGGTACAATGGCTTAATTCTATCATCATATATTTAAAGAGTCAACAAAGATTTTATTTATTTACAGTAAGAAATTTGTATAAGAACTAAGCATTTTTCCAGGATGCCTGTTCCTTCTATGAAATGTTTAGGTGATAGTTGCTGACCCTTCTTGGTTCAGCCAGTTTTTATGTATGATCGAAATCAAAAACCTGCTTATAGCTGGGAAAGCTAACCTCACAAACGAAAACACTGTTTGCTAGCTCTCATAATACTAAGGCAAAGAAATTATTTCGAAGCATTGGTACAGTGAAATGATTTCTTCGTGTTCTTGTGCTCTCACTGACATATTCATAGATACTTATAGACCGTGATGTTCTATTTCAAACAATTCCATACATACCTATTATACTTTTAGATGGAAATCATCTGTGCTCTCTCCATCTTCTTCCTTACTGCCCCAGACTTGGAAGACACCCAACTAGACAGTAAAACCATGTTTTGTAGCATGGCCACCAGGCAGAATAAGCTTTATCTACATACATTGCATTTCAACCTTAGGACAAATACCATACAAACACAAAATATACAGGTATAATTAAAATCATTACACCAGCATTACCCTTTTGCAGTTTCTTAAATGTGGAGTGGGATCTAAGTGTCTTTTAAAAAAAAAAATTTAAAAAAACCCAACAGAGAAAGCTCAAAGTCTGGACTCCACGATCCAATAATTCTATTATAAAAGATCTCATAACCTTTCAAGACTTTATAGATAAATTTATTGTATCTTGCTCTGCCTAAAAATGCACAAGAATCTAGTGCAAGTGATGATGCATTAGCATAATTTTTGATTGGTTTTTGTAGAGCATAATTTTTGTACATGATTTTTGTTTCTGACTGTGTTTTGTCAGGGTACTTTTGAAATCACCATCCTGTCCAAAATGAATTCTGCACTTGTGTACCAAGATCCATAACATTAAAAATTTATTTGGGTGTCTGTCTGCATATTTGAAGCACATCAAATAAAGTAGATGAAGAATATATATAGTTATTCACAACTCAACGTTTTCAAAAGGCCATTAAAAGATAAATTTCCATTTTGCATTTTGAAAATTTCTACTGATATTTACTGAAATAAAGTAGCTGAGAGTAGCAAGTTATGTTTCCTAATTAAAATAACATAAACGTTATGTTCTCAAAGAAAATTTTCCCAGCTTTTAGGAATAGTGACACTGGGCTAGAAGTTAGGAATTCCCTCTCACCATGTCACTTTTCGAGAAAAGCCATCGTGCAACAGATAGCTTACCAGATGTAAGAGTATATGTTAAAGGGCATAGAAACATAGCACACACAAGGTATTGCTTTGTGCAGATACATCATTTCCATTTTAAATTTTAACCAGCAGCAACAAAGATTTAAAAATTACACTGCAAAGAAACATGATGAAGGATGTTTTATACAATACCTTATATATATATATTAAAAAATGTAATTAAACATTATTATATGAACAGTCCTTAGATTAATTTTTGCTCCCAATAAATCACATCCTTTTTATAGTTTGAGATCATTTTCTATCCTTCCATCTGCTATACTGTCTCTTACTGCATATCTGAAATGAAAGTGAAATAATTTTCCTCTGTACTCATGCTAACGTTATTCCTCTTCCCCCATGCATAATTTACACAATGTGTTCAATAAATACATGGTATGAGTTATTTAAAATTCTGTGATTGTACCTAGCAACATATTGTTTTGAACACGTTTTTGAACATTGACTTTTGTGCCTTCCTTTTTAAATGTGTTGTTGTTTGCTGCAAAGCTGAAGTCTGCTGTATTTGTCTCGAGATTTTTTACATTCAAATAATAGTTTAAGAGGCTTTTGGAAAATATACGCTACAATCTTACATAGGGATATTCAGTACTTATAGCTGAGGGAGCATCTCTTTTTATAAAACTTCTGTCATTATAAAATACATTCATGTCTTTAATGCAAATACCTAAAGTAGCAAAATACAATTAGGTGAGAGGTAAGATTTTGAGAACCAATTGATTGTTTTATTAAATAAATAAAATCTAATAGTATGTACACATTTTGGGGGGGGAAAGTATTTTGTGTAGCACAGTTCTTCAAGGTGTGAAGAATTCATTAAATATAGAATTGGCTCAATACTAAAGAACCAGAGTTTGATTCAAGTGTAAAGAAACAGGAGACTACAAGTGATTGCTAAAACACTTTAAATCTGGGAACGGTCTTTTTTTCAGGAGTCAGATATTAAAAGAGCATCAAAACATAAGAATTAACTGCTGTCATCCTTTGTCTTTGAGATTAACAGTGTAATGAGCCTAAGGATGAAATCTGAACAATTGTTCTTGTTTACCTATATTAGGATATACCATTAATTATAAAGAATATGTTCTGCTAAAGCTAATAAATGTAAATGATATTTTTATGAAATCAGTAGCAGTATACGAAATGCATTTTAGATTAATACATTGCCTGAATAAAAGTTCTATTCAGGGCAACTTCATGAGCCTTGGAGGTCATACTGTAACTTTATAAATTTTTCATGATTAAAAGTTAAGAAGTACATGTTAGTTGATGTGGGTCAGTGCATGCTCACCATGTAAAGTGCATTTCAATTATCACTGAACGGCCAGGATTCCAAATGTTACTGGAGTCCACTAACATGTGAAGGCTTTTATTCATTGCACTGTGGTCCCTTTCTTGGGACCACGCTGGAGAGTGACTTTTATTGTAAAACTCTTGACAGACAAATTCTTAAGATGAAAATTCAATTCAATTTTCATTCAAATGGTTTCATTTTATTTGGTGTAAGCAGTTCTCCATCTTAAACTTTGTTATAAACTTAAAAATTATATTAACCTCTGAAAATTGAAATTTCTTTGCCCACTTTCACATATGTGCCATTGTAATGATTCCTCAAACTGTTTTACTGGATGAAGGTGTTAGTGTGGCAACTTTATTTGATCTCCACCCTAATAGGCAGGAGGGGAGAGTAAATGGGGTCGGTCCATTTATATATATATGTCCAGTCAGGTTTTTCATTTTCAGACTAACTACATGAGCATGAGTTCCATTCCAAATTGAAGGGGTGTCTTAGGGTTTGGAGTTTGGGTTTTAAGTTTTGGGTTTTTTTCCAGTCTTGAAGGGAATTTAGTCTTAGGCCAAAACCTTGTCACACTTATGATTGCCTTACTTACACTCATTTGGATGCTTAAATCCCCAATTAGTGTAAGTCTTGGTGGCAGTAGTAATTTAATTAGTCCTCAATGCAATGTTTCTGACTGAAAGTTAAGAACTCCAGAATCCCTTCATAGACTTGTATTAGCTAAAAAAGGTATTTATAAAGTGTATAAAAATATATATGAGGGAAAAAATGAGAATTTTCTTACTTTAAAAGTATGAAATCCTTACTGTCTACTTAGTGCTTGAGATTTTCAGTCTTTATTCTAGAGAAAGCCTTCTACTATTCCACTTCTAGGAACAATTTCCATTGGAGTCATTGTGCTATTCATATGCCTGAAATTACATCTGTGCTTAAATGACTTCTGGGTCAAGGAAATTATCAAAGATATAAGCAATTGGTTCATTGTTATTTCATTTTCTCCTTTTACCCTCTGTTCACTAGAACTTTGTCTATTTGAGATACTTTGTCTACAGAGAACTAAATCATGTTACTGAAACTAATAATGAAGCTATAGATAACAAAAATTTACACATTCCTGCTACTTGAGAAGTAGCTTGTAGTGCAAGTAAAAATACTTGTCTGTGTCCATCAAGTTCTGCTTCTACAGAAATTAATTATTTTGAAAATCTTCCTTCTGAAAATACCAGGCTACTCAATGCACAGTGGATAGCAGAGGGAAATCAACTAGCTTATACACCTCCTAATTCTAAAATATGAACATTACATTGTTTAAAATACAGGTGACCTGACTATTTATGGTATATTCCAGTAGTTCTCTAAATCGTTGCACTGTACAAACATACTTTTTGATGCAGAAAGATCTTCTGTTACCTGTGTATATTGGAAAAGAGAATTTGTTGTAGATGATCATTGCCTTATTGCAAGGCCATATACACTCATGAGCATTATTGTATTTATATAATTGTGCTTTTAGTAGTTTCTTTCACCATGATGGCAAAGGGGTAGATCCGTGTGTCTGAGGGATTCCACAGAGTGTCACAAAACCTTGTCACAATACCACATCTGAATGGAAATCTGACCTGGTTCTGGAATGAGCAGTCTCAGATATGGGTGTGACTCCATCCTGGTGTCTGGTGCATGTATTTATTCCTTGTTTGAATATAGCAACCAAAATACTATTTAAAACTTCAGTGTCAACAGCTTTGTGTTTATGTAAACATCCCAGGCTGCACTTGAAAATGTGTGTGTGTTTAGAACAGGTTCCTTTATGCACTTGCCTATATCCTAATATTCTGATCTGTTTAAGATATATACTACTGTCTTATGGCATAGAGCTGTAATGGAAAAGAACAAAACTTAAGATAGTACTGAAAAAAGTTTTCTTTTAGAAAGTCCATTGACTGCCTTTTTTTGTAAATATGGATGTAGGTCCATGCACCATAATCTTCAATGCTTCTATCATCTCTTTTGGTTTCTCTTTAAGAGACTAATAAGGAAGAATTATGTTTGAAGTAAGGAGAAATTTTCACTTATTACTATTATATGCATTTTATGTCTTTTTTTCATTGCTCAGTTTGAATAGTCTGAACAATGTAATTTATAACAATAGGCTAGAATGACTAAATGATTGGCTGGCCAGCCTGCAGACTCTGAATTTCTGCTATTCAGAGATGACAGAATTTTTCAAATCTGTTTCTTTGTTTCGTGTGCTTTCATGAAGACACACTTCCCATTACCACAGTGATGGCTTTGTAAAAGTAATTTGGAAACTTAAAAAAAAAACAAAAACCAAATCACATACTTAAAATGTGATGACATTTCTATCTTCACTATCTTTTGAATTTCCTTTTCATTTTACTAATTTATTTCCATATATTAAATGCTAGTATGTTGCAGTTGGGTTTGGGGAGGTTCACAGGGATTTATTTATATTTTCTTTAGTTCAAGAACTTCAAGCTATTTATTCTCCTTGGAAAGTATGTTTTCTTCCTTAAATCACCGAAATCCTTAAACCGCGCTGCACAGGGGAATATGAGATACTGAGAAACATGTGGTTGAGCATTCAGAATTTGAAAGTTTTTTCTTCCTGCTAAAACTTCTAAATTTTAACTTCTGTGTCCCCTAAGCAATTTGAAACTAATGCGCAGACATCTTAGTCGTGCACTGTGAGCAATCTGTTGTTCCACATATAATACACGAACATCCTAGTGACCAAAACCAAGGTTCTGTTCTTCTCAGTGTAACAGTGCGGTGCTGGCAGGAATAGTACCACACTGTTCCTACTCATGGCAATGCTTCCAAAGTTGTTGGATATTCGTCCAGTGAGATAGTACCTCTAAGGCTTGTAAAAACTTTATTTACTAGAGTCTTTCGCCTAGCATGCTGAGGTGGTGAGAGGCAGCTCAGTATCAAAACTCCTGTTCAGTGAGAAATGGCTAAAAGAATAATTGAACTGTCCTGAGCAAAACCTGGTTTGCATTTCTTAATAGAGTTAGCAGAACAGATGATACCACTAGTAAACATTTCTGGCTTAGATGTAATGGTGTGAGGGAAAAATTGTGAAAGACACTTGTTTTAATCATTTATTATCAGCCAGAAGAAATGACACTATCAGAATCTCTAGACTAATGGAACTGTGTGAATAGGTTGGCTGTTCTTCCTTTATCTAGTGAGTTGATACTTGGGGTATGGAATGCTACCGTGCATTTTGTCAATTTTACTGTTTGTGGTTCCCTGTGGAAAGAATAAATTAGTAAATATTTTCTACTTAAACAGACACAAAAATGTGATACAAAGAATGAAGTAGCAAATTCCTCTTCTCAATACATTTTCTTGGCTTATTTTTTTCGTTCTACTACTTCTCTTTCCAAATTAATTTGCTTCCTATCATTTGCTGTTCTTTTTTCATTAATAGCTGGGATTCCATTTTTTTTTTCTATTGAGCAATGATTCAGTCTGTGTACTACACAAAAGCAGAACAGTTTAAATGTTCTTTTTACCTTTTGATGTAATTAATAATTAATGCAGTTCATGTAATTAATCAAAATCATTCAAGTGAGATCTTTGGTGTTAACCAAAATAAATTTCCAATTAAATAGGGAGAAAAATACTTTTAAATCATTATATCAACTTCGATGTGTAGTTCCATAGCTCTTCAACAACCAGGTGATAATAATCCTAGTACCTTTGATTATGTGAAGACTGGTCACTCTTAAATCTCTTCTTTCTTGATGCTTTGAGTTAATTACCTCTCAGGTTTGTCACTCTATGGTAGGTACTGGGATGCAGGCAGGCAGGATTCGGCCTGCTGGTGCCAGCCTAGTGGCTTGAATCACTAGGTTTACAGTATTTGTTTGACAATGCTGAGCCACTTTTTTGGATGCCTTTGTCATGATGAAGTCTGTTCAGTACTTCTTTGCATCATCAGAGTTCTGGGTGATGAGTCTGGGACATGGACCAAGAACAATGGAGAAGAGTTTCCAGCGTGGTCACAACCAGGTTCTTGATTTCTCAGCTTTGATTTCCTCCACACCTGATAAGCCTGAGTCAGATGACAGTGAGAACTATTGGGTCACCATCATCCGTCAAATTACATATGTTAACAATATTGTCAAGCAAAACATAACCTCAGTGAAGTATCTTAGTTCCTAGTGAACAGCTATACAAGTGCTGATTAAATTCTGCATAGTGCATATATCTGTAAAGGGAAAGTAACTTGTGATTCGGGAATCATGGTGGTTCTCTCTCTGATCAGACCAACAGGCCAGATGTTACCCGACACGTCTGTTACACTAGTCAAAGCCTACAGTTGTTTCATTTCTGTATCAGGTCCTTTAGCACATTTACAATCTGGTTTCAGGAGAGGAGTTCCTTTGCCCAAGCTGTGGTGCAGTGTCAATCCCTGAGGTTACACTGCATGAACTAGACTTGGTGGACTAAAGGACTAAAATGATGACATTTTGACAGGGAAGCGGACAGTTTTAAATGCCCTTTGACAGATTCAGCTATTTTGTTCATTTAATCTGTTATGTATTAGAGAGAGAAGACAAGGAATTTCTTCCACATATGTATAGTCATTTCACTCAATTTAAGCCGCAGTATTTGAGCAGCCTCTGTGCATGGTTGTAGTAAACATGAGGCGTAGTCAATATAGTGTGAACATGCCAACACAGGGGAAGGGATTACACAGAAATGATTCTTAAGAGGTGAGCAGCAATTGTGACTCTTATTTCTTCTCATGCATTAACTTGTCCAGTTATTCAACTCTCATATTCTGGAATTACACAGAAGCTGCATGGAAGGCTAGGGGAAGATATAAAAGTAATGCAGAGGAATTTTTCTCTGCTTTGCAGTCTCACTTGTGTTGCTTGGAGAAGACCAGGTCTCTATCTTCAATTCTCATGGAGAATTGAAATCTCCATGCTTTTATGTCTATGCAGTCTAAAATGGGAATTAAGGAAAAAAAGCAGTGGAAAAGAAAACAGCAACATGTCAGCAATTTCCCTACTTCTGACTTTCTCCTCCTCTGTTGGTACTACTGCTGATACGCAGAATTGATGAAAATAGGTATGGCTCAGATAAAGGAGAACAGAATGGTGGAAGGTGGAATTTATTTCCAACTGTATATAGTGCATCCTTCTGCAAATTCACATCTTTATATGAAAATAATGTTTACACACAACGCATAAACTGATATGTTGCCAAAGGCAGTAAACATCTCCATATGCAAAGCAATGAGAACCACCCAATGAATGCGTCCTGAATGTCAGCATTTATTTTGACAAGTCTGTGTGTTTGCATGTGCTTGCATATGTATGTCCATACTTAAAGTTTTTCAATATGAACTAAATTCTTACCACTAAAACCTCAGTTACTTTTGCTTTTCTAGGAAGATAGAGTTTTACTATTTAATTTCTGGATGTACTTTGACCTGACATGTCCACATACTCAATAGATCTAGGAGGAGGTCCTCACCGGATATACTTGTGAGTCAGTGGAGCTACAGCAATACTAATTTATCAGCTATAAATAATTTATTAAATGGCTCTTTTTCTTTTCCTGAGAATTTTTGTGCCGTTTTTCTACACATCTTTCCTCTGGCTAGCCAGTACAGAATCACAGTCTTAAAATGTTTACAGCTCTTAATTTTTTTCATTTTCAGAATTTTGTATAAATGGTTATGCTCTAGGTGTTTACTTTCTGAATATATATTAATTCCACATACCTTTTAAAACAAAGTTAAGGAATAAGGATCCATTTTGATACAATATGCTGATTAAGCCTGCCTTGAATTTTTCTGTTCCTTTATTCCAATTGAAGCCTCTTATGATATATTGCCACCTTTTTTTTGTTAGTATATTTTCATCAATGATGTTTGTCTGGATTTTGTTTATTACAACTGAGAGCAGAATTCAGCCTCATTATTGAGGGTGTCTGAGTAAAAGTTACTGCATTTTTTCATTATTTTCTAATTATTTGAGCCAATCCTCCACTAACTCTGAGTGAGCTAGCTTGAATTTTACCCATTGAGATTCAACAAAAAAATAACAATATTTCAAGAGATTTCACAGTCAAGGTTTGAAAGTTCTTTTCCATTCTCCTTTATGGATCTGACATGCACAAGAAAGCAACCTAATGTTAATTATGATACTAGCATGGTTGTGCAATTAGAGAACTCTTCAAAAATATATAAAAGGGAGGTCAGTGAAAGAGCCAAAAACTCTTTAATACAGTTATTAAATTTAATACAGGTATTAAATCCACAAAATTAAACCACCTTAGAAATATATATTATTCATTGTCATTGCCTCATTACCTTTGCCTTGGTGCTTCTAAGGAGATGGTAGGGATGGATCTCAAGAAAGCCTTCTGCGGGGAGAGTGTGGAAGCAAATCAGGCTTACACTCAGAAATGCTGAACTGTTAATGCATGTGAAAAATGTGTTTTCCAATGTTCGTGAATGAGAGAGTCTGCTATGTTTTGTGCTTGTGTGGTGCTTGTTTGCTGCCTTCCTCAGTGGGCTTCTCTGTGGCAGGAGTTTCACAAGCAGCCAAACAGAAAGCAGCAGCAGCAGAAAGCTGGTTGGAAAGTCACCACTGCTAATAGTACAACTTACTGCACAAAAATCCTTAGTGACATATTTTAATTTTCATATACATGTGCTTTCTTTCCATAAGTAACTGGAAAAATAATCAAAACATTGTACTACTGCTATTCTTGTGCAAAAGAATCCTGACAATGGAGCCCACCTGCAGTTTCTTCGGATAAGGAGGTTAGAAACCATCTAGAAACCTATGCCACTTGTGACAGGAGGCTTTTCAAAGAAACCACAAGAAAATTTGTAGCTGAAAAGAAAAAAGCAACAAACCTTGTTCAAAATATTCTGAATGAGCATAGGTGATAGAAAGATGTTTAGGAAAAAAAAAAAAACAACCCCACAACAAAACCTGAAATTCTGATTTGGGTGCAGTACTGTGCTTGTACCAAGCAAAATCATAAAACAATAACGAAGAACACTGGTAGATACTTATAGATGAGAATACGATTTTTCTGTCTAAAATCAGAATATCTATTTGTTCTTTTTCACTTAAAGGATTTGGGTGCTGTTAATGCATGCTACTATGTTGAACTGTCCCAGGCCAAGAGCTTTTTGCTATTTCCCTTTCCCCAAAAGCAAGCCTTAAGTATCTAAAAATTCAGCAATAGGGAGCAGAAAAGTAGAAAACCACAAATAAACATACATGTCAGATTGCGTACAGTTTGCATTTCCCCATAGGCCATCAAGGGTAGGCTGTTTTCCGTTTCTGTTACAGAAAACGAGAAAGCACCATACGTTCTCTCAAGCAGAAGATCCTCCTGTGGCCCACCGGAGTCAGAGCTGACAGCCTGTCCCACTGTTTTCCTGTGTTGCCTCCACTCCAGAGTGGATGCATGTGTCCTCCTAAAGCAGAACAGACACATGGCTCTCCCACTGGGAGTCTATTACCATATTGTCCTATATTGTCTTTGTTTCTGATGATGTTCTGTTCAAAGAGTGCCTACTGCAAAAGCAGGTGCTCTGTTCTCAACAGCACTTTTCCCATGGGATTCCCATCTTCACAAGTATAATGCTGCAGGAGGTAACATTCCCCTATTTCAGTTAATGGGTTGTGGTTTTCACTTTTAAGTGCCTGCAGCTCATTACTGCTTTATCTTCTGACGTGTGCATAAGGCTAAAATAGAACAGCTTTAGCCCTTTTCTCTTTTCCACCAATCTCTGAACTATTCTCCATTAATACTTGGTATAAATCTTGCAAGGTTAGTCACCAAGCAGGAGAGCCCCAGGCTTTGTTTAATACCTCATTGCAGTATCTTCACCATTTTCCTCATAAAACCCCTTTTGTATGTGTTCTAGTAGAATTGCTGTAGTATTTGTCTGTGTTTCAAGGGAAGTTCAGATCCCTTTTACAAGTTTTCTTCTCCCCACCTTGCTTATAAGCTATTGTATACTTTTCTGATTTTTTTTATCCTTGTGGGCTCTTCATCCCTCTCCTGCAAGAATCCAAGCCTTTTTGTTCCTGTATTTTTAGGATTCCAGCCTTTACCATAACAATTTTCTTCCACAAAACTGAAGGACAGATGAAATGCATTTCAGTGCCTAGTAGAATTTGCAAGCATTTGCATCTGCTTTTGTGACTCCTAAGGTCTGTGAAAACAAAAGTTAGTAAAGTGATTGCTACAAGAGTATCACATCCATAAGGATTAATGTGAGTCAGCTTTAAGTCAGGTGTTTGCCTTTTTGATGTTTTCCTGCAGGTACTTGCAAACTTGTGAGTGCCTTTTGTGTCAGATACCATGTTACCAAAACTGAGTTCACAAACATGGCCTCCTAACCAGATTGTGTATATCTATTTAAAAGGGCTTGTGCAATCCTTTAAAAATATTGACATACGAAATGGAGTAGTATTTCAAAGTGTGAGTTTTTTGTGGTTCTATTTAATTTTTTTTTCTTGATTTTTTTTCTATCATCAACACAAGTCTTGCTCATGGCAGTTTTCTTAGTTTTCACATTCAGACTTTATACTAGCCAGTTCCTTGCTCCTGAATCTCAGTATATGTCAGTCTGGTCTGGGTTATCCTACATTGTGCTTCATGGCTGTTCTGAAATCTTTGATAACTGTAAATCTTACAGTGCTTTTTCCCACAAGCAGCTGTAGACTAAGTGCTATGTCTTTCTTGATTGTAAATTAATCCCAATCCCTGTGTTCTTAATTTTGTGTTGCTAAATCTATGTGCTTGATTTTGACCTTAAAAACTTTTATGTGTCCTTTTATATAGAGGGAAAGCAAGAACTGGAGTTATTTGTGTATCATAAGGCTTTAATGTTCTGAAATGTTTGTGGCTATCAGGCAGCACTCATTACAAGTCCTAGAACATCATGCAAATAACCTTGCTAAAATCAAGATGTACTGCATTTCTACAGCATCTCATCCAGTTGGCAGTTAACCTGTTTTAAGAAGAACACTGAAGTGTTTGCGATACTTCTCTGTTGACAAACCTGTGGTGGTGGTTTCTCATCATCTTTTTTGTAGGTTTTCATGTTTTTGACTATTGTGGGTTTTGGTTTGGCTTTTCCTTTTTCTTTTGCTCTAGTATTGTTCTGGGGATTTAATCAATTTGGACTGGTCTGTAAATTCTCAGGTCCTCAATTGTTCTTCTGTTCTGTAAAAGTAGGTACCATGTTTGCCCTTTTCCAGTCCTCTGGGATGCTCATCATCCATAACTTCACAATGATAGTGTAGAGATTGCTTCACGTGCTTGCTTAGTTACTCTAGTGTGTTTCATTAAGTGCTGTGGGCTCGGCTGGGCCAGGCCCTTCTGTCCTTAAGATTAATCTTGTTGAGTAACTATACATAATTTCTTGTTCTTATGGATATTCTTTTTCCGTTCAAGTCTTCTTGGGTCGCAAAGATCTCCTTAAAGCAGTTACGTTATGTCCCTTACGTCACAGTGTCTTTCTACTACATCAGGTTAGTTTTTCAGTAAAGCATTTCATGTTCCTTTCTAGCAATTTTTACCCTTGCTTAAAGTCTGTGGTTTTCTCAGCAACCCTATTTTGTAAAACTCTGTGCCATGATGTTCCTCTGGATGCCATCTCCAGTGCTGTGCATTTGCCTCTGCTGGTATTTGAATGAATCTCCACATAGTTGAGGGATCCGAGCCTGCAGCAAGTAATGTAGGGCAGCAGAAAATGCTTTGCAGAAGGAAACAGTAGGTGCTGAGGAGCCAAAATCTGCATTGTTGTTATTAGGGAAATTTACTTTAGACTTGTTTTACTCTCACCCCATTGCTTGAACATCCAATACCAACAAAAGGATATTGGATGTGCTTCTGGAGAACATCTGATGTAATATTGTCCGAAAGCAATCCATTTTGCTTTCACTGACCCTGTTCCACAAAGTGTCCCAAAGCACAGTAGTAAGTGGAGACTAATGGGAGAGTAATTTCAGAAGTATTTCTGATTTTGGCAGCTTCTACGTTTAGTTCTAGTTAATTTCTTACAGTTTGGTTCCTGCCAAGTAATTAGTTTATACAGATAATGAGCTGAACATCAGGCAATGCCTTTGTTTCAATCCTCCTCCAAGTGATGTTTTTGTAATTTGCTGCTTTGGGGAGTTGAATCCTCACCCAACGTTTCAGAGATTTCCTCCTCTGTATGACAGTGATATGATCTGCATCTTTTGATTAATTAGGGGGGTTTCCTAATCATCACACTGTGGGTTATTCTAGGTTCGGTGCCCTGCTGTTATTTTCCCTCCTAAGGCTGCACCACTTCCCATGGCAATAAGGCAGAGTGAGAGCAAGAATGACTCTGGTCTGCTCCTAGAGGGTTTCATTCCAATGCTGATTTCTGAAAAGAATGTGTTTCACTACACTTCCTTGTATGCTTGGAGAAAGCCTTTCTTACATTGTGGACTTTTTTGAGATAGAAACTTCAAAATGTCAAATCCCAACCAAAATATTTTATTTCATTCCTTGGCTATTGACCTCCAAAAAACCAATTATTTCCAGAGCCAAAAGTCATTCATTGTCATTGCCCTGAATCTGATCAGCTGAATCCCATTTGATTGTGGGACACTGTTTTGAGCTTTGGTAAGAAGGTGAAGAAAAAATGATTTGCACCTTTTCTTAAACAAAGCCAACAACAAAAAAAAAAATCTTGCAGGCGAAGATTGGCAATTAGATTAATGCTTTTCTAATTATTTTTTATATGTTTTTAACTGGTCTTCAGGGAACACACAGACTGTTTTATCCATTGATCTGTAAAATAAAATTACCTTGATTTTTTTTATCCATGAGTTAACCGGTTGAAGTGAGATGGTTTTAGCTATGAATTTCCTTCATTGTAGCAATGTGTATACTTTTGGTTTACTTTTTCTATTATTTAAAGTAAAACAATAAGCTTTAGCTAGGATAATTTTGTGTTGTCAAAAATAAAATGGGGTATGTAGTTTCCTATTTCAGTATTATGCATAAGCTTAGACTAAGTGCTAAGATAAAGAAAAATGAGAGTAAATGCTAAATATGGTTGCATAGATTAGATATCTATAGGATGCTGAGCATCTTAGTGAAAGATTTAGTGCATTGAAGTGGAATTACCTAATTAGTCCTGGTCTACACATGTGCAAAAGAAGATGGTGAGGAAAATGTTGACATCATTTCTCATTGTCTTGATGTTACAATGGAGAGATATTTAAGACATTATTAGGCTGACAGCATAAAGGAAGAAGAATTGCTCTTTATCCTATGAACTATAACTACAACATGGAACTCATTCTTTCAAGATACTATGGATGCTGTATGTGTAACTGTATGTGCCAAAATTTCATCAGGTGAAGTCATACAGACTAGATTTATTGATTAATGAGAAAAATTATGTTTCTGATGCAACTACTTAGCCTGTATTTTACCCAATTGCTAGCTAGGGAAGCATTACTGTGGAGGGACCACTCTATACCCATCTGTTTCCTTCTGATTCTCTGCTACTGGGCAATGTAAGAAGTGGGACAGTGCACCACTATGCTTTCCTCTGATCCTGAGTCGGAGCAGTTTTGTCTTCAGTGAAACCTGAATGGATGTGAGCTGGATCTGGTCCCTGGCAGGTGGACACATCCATCTGAAGCACCAAGCCTGGCCTTTCAGCACCACAGTTGCGCGTGTCTCAGGCTTTCCAGCCAAAAGGCTTGGAACTACCCAACTATAAAGTCAGTTTTGTGACACCTGCTTCTACCAAAATTGGTGCTTTTGCTATGGGACAGAATCAATTCAAATTTCCTTAACATGAACCATTTTTATAGTACAGGTGATCTGCCTGCTTAGGTAGCACCAAACTTAATGTTCTCAATTCAGAGGAGTTGAGATAGAAGGATTACAGTTTAGCAACACATTATTGACCTAATACATTTGGTGTTTAGGGAGGCTGAGCACGTAGCTGACTATATTTTTGCCATTGAAAGATTCTGTACTGCTTTTCATTTCTGTTGTATGGATATTAAGGTAATAGTTTCTTAGCTTACATTTCATCTATATTTCCACTGATTCTTTGCAAAGTCAACTTCGATGTTGTTCGCATAATAGACACAAAATAGATTCTTGTCTCAACTGTTCAGCAATAAGAATGAAGTGCTCTTACAAACTCCAAATGTGTCCTAATAGGTCTTTAGAATATTTTTACTGCTTTCCCCGCCTACTCCACTAAATTCATGTTCAATTGTTACAGCTGAAATTGTGTATGTTCTAGTATATATTATACTGCAGAAAACTCTTTTCTTTGTGCAGTAGGAAGAAAAACAGTCTGCTTTCAATTTAAAAGAAACGCAAAGGCCTCAAAGAGGGACAAAAGCAGCATGTTGATGCCAAAGTCATGCTGTTTTCAAGAAATTAGTATCATGTCAATACTGAAGGAATGAACTCAGTTCTGAAAGTCATTCTCACAGAAGGTAGAGAAGGCATTTCATCTCTGTAGTCTTGCTACTACTTTTCTTTGACTCTCTGTTTAGGAAGACCATTAACTTCCATTGTAATTCTGTTGACATGTTTCATAAAAAAATTTCCCCATGGAAAGAGAGAAAGACATCAATATTGTGTAACTATAGTTACCTTCCATAATCAATAATGTCATTAGACTATATAAACTTACTTACTATAACCTATAATGCTATTACAGTGATTTAATGCAGAGTCTTTTACATCAGGCAAACCAACCATCAACTATAGAATACTTTCGTGATTCTGAATTCAAAATAACGTAAGAACTGATGGTTCATTTTTATCTTTTAAAGTAGTTTAGGAAGGATGTGAAGATTTACAGATGCCAGCCCATGTTATTTAGCAGATTAATGCAATTGTTGTTATTTTACTGTGGTGTAGATTTCCAGATATATTTTTATTTCTGGAAAGGAGATGTTCTTGTCTTGCCTTCCAAATGGATGTTAAGTCTGTGTAAAATCTGTCCCAGATTACTGTTATTTAAACAACTATGTATACAAATGCAATGTACTATGTATCTATTCCATGTACTTTGATGATGTTTGCTCTGTTTCAGCTTTCCCTCAACGAATGTGGTCATAAATAAGCCTCATTCACAAGGGTTTGGGAACTACTACTGTAAAACAGAAATCCATAAAGTTGCCTTTTACTGTAATTGTTTCATTTTCCCAGGATTATTTTGCTTATGCATTTCTCTTAGTCATCAATTTGATTATTTTGCTACAGTGATTTACTCTAAGAAAATTAATATAACCTCTTCAAAACTCTCAGCTGTGAGATGTAACTCTGAACTGCTGTTTAACTCTCCAAGGCTATAGATTTTATTTATAAATGCGATTCCAAACCCAATTTATAAATGAATTTCCCTAGCTGCTCCATGTGGAAGTTATCTCATAGCAAAGTGTCCCAGTGGACTGATGGCATAGGGTAATAATAAGTGCTAATAGTAAATATTTTTAAGATTTGCAGTACAACAGTCACAGAATGCCACCCCATTTGTGAGAAGCATTGAAGTTGTAAGTTTGTATTTTAAACTTAAAATCCTGTCCTGAGTGTGAGATGTGATGTTTCAAACAAGTTCAGAGCTACATAACCTGCTGATATGGCCTCATGAAAATGAACTCAGTAACTTTTTGGATAGCTTTTTTGACATAAAATCCATGAATTATATATTTTGTTATGTAGATGTTATGTAGATTGTTATGAAGATGTAGGAAAAGTATGAGAGCTATCTAGTGCATCAAAGAATATTCCAGATCTTAGAATCTTAATGAATAATACTGTTGTGTTGCACACCTTTAAGTGCAAAAGACAAACAATTAGCAGGCCAAAAATACATACTTTTTTGCCATATATACCTAATCATATATATATATATACACATACACATATATTTTCCCATATATACCTCATCAGATACTTCATGGAATACCATTAAAGTGCTTCAAATAGCAGTTGCTTTAAATACTAATTTGTAATTGCTTCAAATACTGTGTTTCTAAGCATTATGCTTCTTATTCCAATTATTTTATTACAGTATTTTCAATTTATATGTAGTCAGTTTTTTTGTTATGCTGGTGGGGAGGAATCCTTACCAAGCTCTGTAAAAACTCTGAATCATGATTCCCAGTGATAAAAATTGTGTAAAGAAGGAGTTTTACATGCAGAGACACAGACACACACATATATGCTTTCTGTGTATAATATCTATGCAGAAAAATTGTAACATGTTTATTTTTCTTGAATTTTCATTTAAGAACCTCTAAATTAACTTAATGTCTGTTACCAAGAAGAGAGAGTTAGTATGCAGCGGTGAGAACAGAGATGTCAAAGGGTGAATACTGTTTATAGTAGGAGGCACTGAATTCTTGTCACCTTGTTATCATCCCTTGTGATTATACACCTTTTGAAGATGGTTAAGTATAGGATTGTATTTTGCTGAATACTGCTTTAAAATATGAAATGACAAAAAAATGTACAGCTTAGATAGAAAAGCAATGCATCTGTTCTCTCCAAATCTGAAGTGAAGACTTCTCAAGAGGAATTTC
This sequence comes from Falco rusticolus, assembly GCF_015220075.1. Lineage (NCBI taxonomy): Eukaryota > Metazoa > Chordata > Aves > Falconiformes > Falconidae > Falco > Falco rusticolus. Next base: position 90,818,914 of record NC_051187.1, read on the forward strand.
ATAAGGGTGTATGTTTGTTTTCTTTGAAGAGGGATTGAAAAAGAAAGAAAATTCTTTTATGTTTGTACAAAGTAGAAGAAAAAGGTATCAGTTATAATAGAGCTGAAGATTTCAGGTACTGTACAGAAGCTGTGTTACCAGACCTTTAAGATGCCTGTGACAGCAAGGGCTGTGGCCCGAAAAGTTCCTTCGAGATCAGTGGTGTTAAGGGTAAGGAGTGGTATACATTTACATAACCTGCAAGAAGAAATTAGATTATCTGGTGTTCAGGGTAGGGTGATTTTGTTCTTTAACACTCCATAGGGTGGGTTTCCTCTTCTCTGCCGTGTGTAAGCTATTCTGCTAGGACAGGCATGGAGGCCAGGGGGGAGGAATTGGAAAGGGCAAGACAACTGTCTTGTTCTTACTTGCATTTCATGGAAACTACACCTGTCTTTAGTGCAAATGCCTTTAGGATAAACTGTGAGCTTTGTAAGGCAGTGAAATTAGTGTAATGTATGAACTGTAAATCTGTGTTATATCAGGTATTTAACGAAAAAATACAGAAACAAGTTACACAATTTTTCAAGGCTCTGTTGGTCATAAACCCTGTCATAGGCAGGCATATACTGATGACTGCAAGCCTTGCATTTCTACAGTTTCTTATTGGGTATCTGTGATATTTAAAACTGTATTTAAATATGTTCATGCTCAAAACAAATTATTCTCTACTCGTTACTTATAATGGTTTGGTTTATACAGAAGTTTCAAGTGTCTCGTGGTGGGATTACTTGAAAACATTTAAAAACTTCATAATGCATGCTGAGGACTGCTTATATTAGTTTTCCTCTATTAGTACAACATTATTTCAGTATGTACGTTTGGGGTATGTGCAAATGCATACACAACATGTTGCTTTGCAATACGTTGCCTGTAAAAACATGTATTCTTCAGTTTTCCTAATGCTGGAAGTGAGCATGTATCATGAATTTATTTTTCTGTTTCTAAAACACCACCACAAGGTTTCTTTTCCATCTGTTATAGTGTTTCTGTATTCAGATAAGCTTCTTTATGCTACCTGTATTTTCCTCTGTCAGATGTAATATCTCTTCTAAGAGAAACCTCCACCTTTTTCAATGAGCACTGTGAGGCGGAGGTTCTCACCAACAAAAAGCAGACTGGTGGCTGCAGTGAGATCATCTGGATTGAAGCTGGTTCTTACTTAGTAGATTGTTATGCAGTAAAAACAAACAGCTGCACTTTATTAAAAAAGTGAAATTCAATAAAAGCAAATAGAACTTGATAATCTATGAAATTAACCTTACCTTAGACTTTCCAAAGGATGTTATAAAAACTTAATTATCATTGTAAATTAAGGCGATGTAATGCTACTGACAAGGGTCATAAATGTGTTTTCCCGTTAGTGGTCACTATGATGTTTCTATTTTCATAGAAATTTGCCATCATTTGTAAATTTACTGTAGTTCAGTTTTTCAGATTATCTCATCGATAGATGCACCACATCTTCATGGTCTTCTGAACACTACAGGAATTTATTAGTCTTCCCATTGTCCCATCTCTACATAGAATACTTGCTGCTCTGATAACTTAAAAGCATAACAGCTTTTTAAATCAGCACTGTTCCATTCACTTTACTGAAGTGGTACCAGTTTACAACAGCTGAATTGTTGTCATTTACATACCAGTGATGAGGAAAAGCCTTATACAAGTGTGAAGCTCTGCTGGGCTATGCAACTGCCCATGCATTATTTAACAATTATCAAGTAAATAATACATGCTGTAATAATTCTAAAATGAATAGCAGTACATGTATGACCAAGGGTAAAGGCTGTGTAAATGATTTTTTGTTTTGAAGCAGACAATCCTAATGCTAATTCCAAATTAGGTTAGGCTGGTTCTACAGCCTAGAGCACTCGACTAATTTATTCCTGTACATTTGCCCTTGGCTACCAAGATTCAGAGAACATCTTCATTACAGGTATAAGAATTTGCATAAATAAGCACCACAAAATTATTGCCACAGGAGTTTGTTTCAAGGTTGCTTTACTGTAGACAGTGATAGTGGTGTAATAATACATATTCTCTAAGCTACTGCTGTAATTTTTATTTTATTTTTTAGTCATAGGTGTGTATTCTGAGGATCCTGTCTTGACAGCTTTTCTTATAACTGGCCACAAATTTACATTCAAAATTTCTTTGCCTCTTAGTGGCCCAATGACAGTGGTGACAAATCTTGCAGTAAGTAAGCAGCAGTTGGTCCTTTTGTCTCCTGCTGGGAAGAGAACCTCCTGTCTCATTCAGAAGACCTGTACCTGACTTCTTATGATACACTGGTCAGAACCTCTTTCATCATTCCATGACAAAACTTGCTTTCAACCCAAGTAGGTTGTCTTTTATCTTCCTTATTCCTTTTTATTACCTAGCATACTCATCTTGTTAATGTGTGGCACTGCATACCCACTTTACCTTTTATTTTCACCCTTCTTGAGCAGGATGTGTCTGTATCAACCATGATTGCTAGTCCTTGCTGCTCCTAGTGCATGTAGCATCTGATTTCATATCATGTAGTTCTTTGATCACCTAGATGTGCCTCCTTTGTGGCACTAGGGTACAAATTGTATCAGTTGCTTCTCACTGACCTTGATGGCAAACAGCAACTCTAGGCTAAATGAACTTAATTAGTTTGTCAGCCTTGAACGACTGCCTTTCAAGTCTCTCTACAATATGGCAATTGAGGGAAACAAAAGGTGTGGGGGGAGACAGAAAAAAGAATAGTGATACTGTACAGGATGTAGCAGGGGAACCTGGAGACAGGTCAAAATGAGACAGAAAGGAGAAAGGGCTATTAGGTGAATGACTGATTGATTTGTCAGCATCCCTTACACATCTAAATTAATTCATCATTAATAATTTCCATGATTAGGGTTTAAACAATGCATGCAAGTAAGATGTTCTGAAAACTAATATGTTTTGTACTATGGTGTTCTTGGGAATAGAACTGTTAAAATGCTCATTATTCACAGCCGGGGGGTGGGGATGTTCAAGAGATTGAAGTATAGAACAAAATAATTTTACTCCTGAAACAGGACCTGTTTTGGTGAATTGCATATATGTCCATGTTGGAGTCATACTGAAAAAAGATTTAAAAGTTATTATTGTTTTACTGTCTCAGGCTATAAATGCAAATGCAAAATGAACTTTCACTGTGCATATCTGCATCTTGTCAGGATATGCTATTACAGACTGATCCCTGCTCAGCTCTTCACTATCCGCCTCCTGCTTATGTGTATTCTGGAAACATTAAAGTGATCAATAATTTTGCTGCCAGTGTACACTGCTTTAGTGGATAAATTGCTCAGATAGATTGTCACATATTTATTAAATAATGCAGTGATTATTTTGCTTGCAAATTCTTATGCTGTTGTGTTAGCCACATAAATTGTAGTTCAATGCATGTGAGTTCCTGAATAATTAGGTACTGTAGGAGCTGGGTGAAAATGTGGGTGAGCAGTCGGTGTTGTTCCTTTAAACATACGCAGCTTGAAAAGCAGATGGAATTGTGTTCTCATGATGTTTAAGGACTTTTAGAGCACTGCATATCACCAGCATCTGGAGACCAATTACTGAAGAGGCTCCATAGGGGTCCTGCTTCAGGGTTTTTAGTTGGATGAATAATATATAAACTCTATAGTTCCCCACAGAGAGCAACTGGAGCAGTATCAGAAGGAAATAAGCCTTTTAGGAGTTGAACTGAAAATGAAATAACAGCACAGGATTTAAAATCTGGCAGTTCTGCTTTTACATACAAAGTCAAACATAGTATATTAGTTACGTGAATTCTGATTCTTTTTTTGCCTCTATCATTTCAGAGTCTTGCTTTTCCGAGTTTTGCCACAAATCTATCTGAAAGCCTTAGCAAAATACTATAAGGTTTATTCAATTACTCTAAGAACTAGTATACTAAATTTCCTTTTAAAGAAGTGGTGGAAATGATCTTTAACGTGCATCATTTATTTTATAACACAGATAGTACTCAAACCTTAATCAGTTTTTATCCCACCTATCATTGTGTCTGGTTCTTGGTTTACTCACTGCACTTTTTACAACTAGAAACAGATTGCAAAATGGCATACCCAGTATATTCAAAATCCTCTTTCAACTCATGATATCCCTTCAAATTCCTAATCATTGCCCTCTGTTTCAGTTTACTTGAAAACAGATGCATTTGGAAAGGAAATAAAAACAACTGAATGGAGATACTTGGATCTGAGAATAAATTTCTGCCTTTTGCCTAGTTATAAATCCCTTTCTACTTGTTCATGGCAAGAGATGCAAGTGAAAAATCACTGAGTGGGCACTTCAGAGCTGAAGCGTACATTAGCTGGAGAACGCTATTGAGACCTGTGCAGAAGAAAACAAATGAGAGTGTAGCTTTTACTGCAAACAAAACTAAACAAAACCAAAAACCAGCACTGTCATTGGTGCTATGCTTGTTTTAGTTTACAGCTTCCTGTTAGATATTTTGGGTAATTCTGGAAGCTCAGTTCCTTGAATTTTTAATTGTGGTAATAATCTTCATGAGGCAAGTATTCTTAATAACTTCACCATAACTATTCAGCTGATTATGCAGCCGAAGCATTTGCAGATTTGATCATGACACCAAAATCACCTAAATGAAATCAAAGTTGAAGAGAAAAAGGTAGCAGTAGAGTGACATACTTGGGAGAAGAGGATCGGAACCTATCCGGAAGCTATATGTTGTAATAATATTGATCAATTTCATATTCAGAGCTTCAGAAAAAACAAATGCAGCTTACCCTCCAATAGAATAGAAAGTGCTGTATTATTAATTGAATAACAATTGGCATGCAGTGGAATGCTAGACCTACAACAAAAGTCAGGGTGTAGTTGTGCCAGATTACAGATCAAACTGTATTGAAAGTAAGCTAGTTATCTAGCTTTTTTTGAGTGAGAAACTACCCACGTAGCAAAGGGAAAGAAAAGTAGCTACCCAGACTAAGTATCAGGTTAATTTAAACCTGGCTAATTCAGCAGAGTTCAAGTTGCGCTTCAATGAAATTAGCACAGTCCCATGGCTTTGACTGTTCCAAAACCTGTATCCTTATCTGAATTTTATAGTTGTGCATGAGCATCATTGCTGTCTAGTCTTGGTAGTCTTATTTCTGATGATGTTTGAAAATGTCATTGATCATCTCTCCTCCATTCCCTGTTTTCTTTACAGCCTCCATTTTCATTCATGAATCTAGTATGTTAGTGGTACCTAATCATCCTTCATCTGCTCATAGTCAGTGCACTCTGCCACCAGTTCTTTGTGAAAACTCTATCAAGAAGGTTATTGTCCTTGAAGCTTAAAAGTGGCTGATGCTAAACTTCATGCCTCCAAGTTTACTGTGGGAGTTTAAAAGGGAAGGAAAAGGTTTGGTTGGTCACAGCAATAGAAATGAAAATGTGTAGAGGTAAGTCAAAGTATCAAGGGAAATAAATTGCGGTGAGTGTTGGAGCAAGGTACTGAAAACTGGTGAATAAAAGTGAGAAGGCTTCCAGGTCTTACCTCAAAAAAAAAAAAAAAAATTAAATTCATGCTCCCATTACATATCTAGCCTAAGGAGCGCAAGTCAGCCTCCAATTATTTTTTTTTTTCCTGTCTGTTCTTCACCTCTTGGTCCTGAGTGTCTAATATTGATTGACACCTGAGCTACAGAAACCATTATGAACTGGCCAAGATGTCTAAGGTGATTCAGGAAAAATGAAAGGACCAACAAAGTCATTGCAAAGTCAACTGTGAAATCCCTCTCTATAAGGAAAAAAACAGTGTGGAGGGGGAATTTGGGGCATGCAGGTGTGTTATTGGTTTGTGGTGTGTTTGGGTGGTTTTTTTTGCCTAAGAAGCCTGAAGACTTCAAAATAAATCAAAACTTGATTTATGTGGAAATAGAATCTCCTGATAACTTCTTATACCCTCCCAGAACATGCAGGTGAGCTGAATCTAAATCCCTGAGGGCACAGAAGTACGTGGCTCGGGTATACACTGTCTCCGTAACATGACTTGAGCCTGCAGTCTGGAGTGATGCTGCTACAAAGCAGTAAAGTAGCTTAGAAGCATTTCTGCCTCTATTGATGCTATAAAAGGGAATAGAAATAATGCGGGTGGTCCCCATAAATCCATCACTATCTATTTCTGTGCAGAATGCCAGCTCAAGTCAGGCCAGGAAGAGAGGAGCTGCTTGTTTCTGCCACCAACGCACAGGGCCAGAAATCCTCTCAGGGAGGATTGTACACAAGACATTTCCTTTCCTTATCCATTGGTCAGCCTCGGGGGCTGCAGCTGAATATGCCACTTTTCTTCTGAGCCTCTTTCATGGCAAGACGAATGGCAACCCTGTTGGGCACAGCATAGTAAGTCCGTAAGGTGAGAAGGCTGTAAAAATAGTCAGTAACAAGGTATACTCAGTCCCTCCAGGTACAAGGAGACACAGGTCTGCTAAGCTGCTGGAATGAGTCCTTCCACTCTTTGGTATAATGTAGTTATGTCTCTTGAAATAAGGACTGTTGGACGCGTGGGAATGGAAATGCACGCACCAAAATAAAAGTACAAAGAAAAAAGGTAGAACATGTCCATTTTGAATGCTTTTGTTTCTACTTATGACAGCACTTTTACTATGCCATTACAATTCCTGCAGATGGGAGACAAAATGATGCCAGGTTTAGTGTGTTATCTTAGTAGCTGTTTCTGCTCCATGCCCTTCCATCCGTGAGAACTAACTTACACTAACTTTACACAGCAGCTGAATATAAAAGATGTAAGCTTAGCCTATTCCCAGTTTTAAATCGGCTTTTATCCATCTAGCATCTTCACACACTCATTTTAGTATCAGAGATACTTCAGAATCTATTTATCAATTAAACATAATTCTTATCCTGATTTGTCTTATATGATTCTTTTATTGTTTCTCAGTTTCTGCATAATCGAAATGCATTTTGCAGAAAATCATAGCTTACAAACTTTCTTCTGTGTAAAGCTTTGTGTAAAGTATTTGACTCAACTAGTAAAACTGTTAGTTAATTTACAAAAGCAAAACCTTTTCTGGCAATGGTAGAAAAAGAAAAGATTCATTTGATTTCAGTTCTGGACTTTATAGCATTAAAAATGAGAAAAAGTACTTCTTGATTTCTGAATTGAAGTACTTCTCTCTTGGACCGGTTTGGGGAAAGTAGGTATAGATACTGAACAAATTCGTCTTTATGAATTTTTGTTTTTTGTTTGGTTTTTTTTTTGAAGAAAACACAGTTCACACTGTTCCAACAAGTTGAGAGATGCTTCCTTCATGTTCTGGGTCTCAGCCTCTGGAGAGCTTGCTTTCTCCGGTAGCCTGTAGTTATAAGCAGGGCTGTCGAGACTCTGATTTTCATCTCCTTACAACTCTGGCACTAGACACTTCCTTTTAAAGTTTTGTGAAATATTAAAAACTTGTTTCCTCTGATATTTCTCATTTAATTCAACACATATGTATGCATTTCAAACAGATATCATATATATAACTTTTTCAAATTTCTCTCTAAAATAGTTGGGTCTTATAGGAGTACTTTTGAGCATTCTGTAATGATAAAACTCTAAAACCCAAAGGAGATCTGTGACTACTAATTGCAATATATGGCTTTTTTCTTTGTTTTTTTCCAAAAGAACTGAATACATTACTTCTTTTTTCTGTTAGTCATGCTGGAAGAATTTTTGGGTAAAAATAGTTGTGTTTGCATGTAAGTATGTATAGATATGTAAAAATGACAATACTACATATGTATCTGTTTCCATCTTTTTCTAATGGGTGTAAGGTAGAATTAAGAGTAATCTTAATTCTATTCCACAGTATGCAGCAGTTTTACATTTTTAAGGTTTGTTTAGCCTTTTAAAGCTGGTTTAGCATCTTAAAGAAGAAACAAGTGTTTCAGCTGCCATATGTAGCGTATATATGATTGTACTCCATAGATATATAATATATTTATTAAATAACCTCATTCCTCTTTTTTTTCCCCTGCTGGTTGTTCTGCCAAGAAATGTTTAGTCAAAAAACTGTCATTTTCCCAGCAGACTAGCTCCTTTGTCTGATTTATGCCTTGCTATAGGAACATGGCATTGTGACTACTCAGCCATTTACCTGGAGGTGAATTGTGAAGTTCCAAGCATTTAGATAATTTTCTCTCCGTGTTTTTGGCATTGTATTAAAGCAGACTGGTCTCACAAAGAAAAGAAAAAAATCTCTTTGACCAGAGATACCTTGCAGGCTACTTTGACAAAGAGAAATTGCGGGGGGGGGTTTTACTGTTTACCACAGCGTGGCAGCAGTTCTTTTTGACTCCCCTGAGCTGATCTTGGCTTCTGGTGCAAAACTTGGGCATTTACTACTTGGCATCCATCTGATACTTCCCAACAAATGCCAGCTCTTGTCCTGTTGATAGTGGCCAGGTACCAGGAGGATTAACTGTAGTATAGTAGAGCTATAGTTATGATCTTTTAGCATTCAGAGTATTTTCCTCCTTCCCCTTTTCATGGATATTCAGTGCAGAATTTTCTTACTTTGTTAAACAGGTAATCGAGGCTGGGGCATCTCTGGCAGGATTTTCTTGGGACACACCTCCCTGCATTTCTGTTGGAAGTAACTACTTCCAGCTTGGAGCAGCTCCCCTCTACACTCTTCCTTCAGGTTCTTTGCTGCTGTTTCCTCCATTTCATCTTTCTTTGGTGATCATGGTAATGGTCACGCTCTATCTCCCTGTACCTGTTGATTCAAAAGGCCGTCACAGACTTGCAGCTTTCATTTTTTATTTGCTTGTTATTCTAGCCTTACAGGGGTATGAACTCTAGATGCAATATTACTGTGTCAAGGAATGCCTTTGTGACTAAGTTCTGTTTAGTCCAATATCACAGTCTGGTTTAAATCTATAGACTAGAAAGAAAACTTACTACACAATTATAAACAATAGGTTAAATTACTGAAATATTAAAAATATTGTACCGTCTTCCTTTCACTCAGTAGAAATATACTCATTCACAAAACTTTTAGAAGTGAGGTCTCTCTAAGATTGTGAGACACAATAGCACCTGATAACGTGTTCTCTTAGAAAGGTCAGTGGGAGATAGCAGCCTGCTGCTTGCTTCCTGCAGGTACCTGCACATGAGCAACTGCACTTTGGATGTTGCATGTTACTAGAAGTTTTCATTTACACTCAGAGCAACCAGAGAAAGGCAACCAGTCTGTTACATACTTATAAATAATAATAGTTGTGTGTATTATGAACTACATCTTTAGAACAAATGCTAGGCATTAAACAAAAATAATGTAATTCCTTTTGAGTGAAATTTCAGACCCCTGTATGAATCTTGCCTATCTACCAGGTCATTCTTATGAAAATTCCTTGTCTGTTGATGAAAGTGAGAGTATCTGAAGTAGACATGTTCAATGACTTTAAAATATGGAAGCTGAAATTCCTTTTTTTTTTTTTTTTTTATAATTCCAACTGGTGACTAGGTGCAGTGCACAACAATGTATGCTTATGGAAGTAACTAGACTGTTTTGTCAGCAGCTGTACTGCTTAGTCTTCAGAATAGCCAGGGAGTATGATGCCTGTAAGATGAAAAGGTGTTTTGTTTTGTTTTGATTTTAATTTGGAGAGCTGGTATATGCACTAGGCACAATGAATGAGTATGTGCCTGTATGACTTGTTAAGAGAGGAAGGTTTGTCAGGAAGAGGCAGGGGTTTTATATAGAAAATGTCTTAAGCATCTGAATTGTGGGATTTCATAGAAGTTGATGTGCAAAATTCATTAACGGAAAAACTAACTGAGAATCAGCTGGAGGTTTGTGAAACTTTCTCAAGCTATGTAGTAGCTCAGCCACTGGAGGATGAAAGGATGAGACAATTGCTGATTACTGGGTTACGTGAATGATGTTGCACCTCAAGCTGTATCAGCAGTGATCAAAGGAAATAATTTCAACTATGTCGGCTGTATAAGATTTGCTGACAACTCCAGGAATCCAACATTTCTTAAAGGGAAAGTAGCCGTAAATTATATCAGTAAATTTCTACAAAGCTTTGAAAAGTTTCATAACTCTTCTTCAAAGGGGAGGGAAAGAAGGAGGGAGTAAGAATTGTTAGCTGAAAAAACGGCACTGTAGAATAGTCAAAGATCTGATGAATCCTTTTTGTCATCTCTCATGTTTGTGACTTCTTCAAAGAGAGACAGTGTACTTACTTCTTAGCTATTAAAAATGAACTGGCTGCAGAAAATAGATAGCAATTTGAAAATGCCCTCTGATGTTTTGCTGACTAAAAGATGGAGCTATGCTGACTACAATTAATTCTGCGCACAGTGCCTGGAGTTTCAGGGCATGTGTAAAGTTTTGAGGTAGTTCTTCATCTCACATAGTGTTTCCCATAAGGACTGTGTTTCCTCAGTTCCTTGAGTTATGATATTATAGTTAGGGATATCTTTTTTCCCTCTCCATATAGTTTAACTTGCTGATATCAACTTACAGGTATAGCTAAAAGCGGGTAATGTTGACTGAAAGGTTGACCCTGAAGTAGTGGCCAAAAATGCGGATTAGAAAAGGAGTTGTGTAAAGAAAACAGAAACATTGTTCTGCCATTAAGGTACCCTTGATCCATCCCCAAGCTGACCCCTGCATACAATGCTCTCATCTCAAAAAATGCCATGACAGAATGGGTATAGATTTGTAGAAGAGTAGCATGAATGCTCAAAGAAATGAAATTGCTTTGCTACAAGTGTAATAAATGCTAAATCATTATATCAGTTTGTGAGACTGGAAAAATTTGAGGCAAATTCATTGAGGGCTCATAAACACATAGGCAAACCTTTCATCTCGGGACACTGTGAGGTTCACATTTCTAGAAGCAGAGAGAGATGTGGGAAGATATAATGGTAAACTCATCTGTTCTCATATGCTTTCAAAGTTACCTGCTGCCAATCACTCAGGAGGTGCTGGACTAACTGAATTCACAAAGGACTTCTGATCCGAACTGGTTCATGGTAAAAGTGAAGCTGAGAAATTACATACACTAAAAATCCCTTTTACAATAAAATAAAATAAAGTTAGAATAATATACAATAAAATCCAGGTTTAGAAACAACTTTCACACAGGTGTGTTAATCTGGGCATGTAACCCTGCCTTACAGCACTTATAAACCCTCTCTGAAGTGAATTAAATTTTCCCTGGTTTATGACTGCAGAGTTTATTTTTCCATGGAATATAATTTCTAAAGGTATGGTCTGAGCAGGCAAAAATTAGATCAGTGAGTAAATATTTAATGGGAGAGGAATATTTATGGGAGAAGAGATGCTGTTCTAAGAAAGTGCATTTTTAAGAAAGGGATTGAGCTTAATGTAAACCCATTTCTTGGTTTCCCTACTGTTATTGAGGTATCATGATCAAGATTTACTTTTAAATGACCATCTTATAAATTCTTTATGAAAACTCTTAAATTTAATGATTCAGGGCTGAATTCTGCTGCTCAAATGTAAATCTGGAGACTTGTGTCTAATTATTACAGGTTTACTCCAAGTTAATCAAGGGGCAGTTTTGAGCCTCTTTTTTTCTCAGTAAAAAGAGATTAAATAATCCAAAATAGAAATTTAAACTTTCCAAGTAATGAAAAATTAACCTGTTCTTTGAAAGGTAAAAAAGAGTTCATGTGTAGTATGTTTTCTCAGTCTTTCATTGCCACCTTCTCTCTCTTTGTCACAATAGGGATCGTAGACAAGTTAGTCTTCAAAAGTCTGGTCCCTTTCAGGTCTATGAAACGTGGGACATTATTTCACTTCTGTGAAATAAAAGTACTGGCTTTTCTTATTCATTTTTCCTTTTGGTCTGGGATCTACAGCAAAGGAATAACACTTGAAGAAAACAATACAGCTGGAGATACAGGCGTAACAAATTCAAAAAATACAAAACTATCTGCCAGGGAGTGGAGTTAGACAGGATGTAAAGGAAACTGAGCTCATGGTGTTCTGAAAGCCCATAAAGGAGTAGTAGAAAAATCAGAAAGAAACATTAGACAAAATGTCATAATCACTTCCTAATTATTAAAATAGAAATAGTTCTATTGGTTTTTTTCTAATTTTATTCTGCATATATGATATTAATGTGTACATCCGATACTAGTTGTGTAAACTGTCCAGAATTTGAAACTTTAAATTAAAAAAAAAACCACATAATTTCCACAATGCCAAGGTTAAATGTTGAGACCAATTGTCATTTATATATTGCTACTTTTTAGTTCCTACTGTAGTTGTATATAGAACATGTTAATCATTATAAAAACAGAAAGACTGTTCTTGCCTCAGGATTTTTCTCTTTGTCTTTCAGATATTTTGGACTGGCATTTACAGATTGTACAGCAAAGCTGTTAATTTAATTTTGACGTTTGTTAGCCAAGGGAAAGAAAATAATTTCTGCTGTGAAAATAATACAGAAAGTCTTCATAATTTTTTATTGAAATGTTTCCCCTTTGGAAAATATGGTTTTCTGAAAGTTAGTCTTTTGTTATGTGAAGAGTCATTGCTTTCACTGAAACACTTCAACAGTCTAATAATAGAAATAAATAATAATAATAAAAAAAAAGAGATGAGAAGCAATTTCAAAACCATTTTCACTTTACCTTGCATCTTAGTTTACTCTTGGAAATGAAAACAGTTCTGACCCATTCTCCGATTTTAGGATTGCATATATTATAACTTTTTAGCTTTGCTAAACAGTTTGGAAGATGTTCAAAGAAGTCAGCCTGTAATTAGTGCTACATCTCTGTTCTTGTTTTGCTTAGCTTTACCAAACAGACAAATACAAGTAAGAAACAGTAATAAATTATGAAGCATCTGAACACCAACTTGCAGACAGTATTATGCCTTGAAAGCTTTGTAACAAAGACATATTAGAAAGTAGCCCTGCTGTTCTATTTTAAGGCTTGGGAAATCTGCATTTTGAACAATATATTAATGGAAATAGGATTTCCAACTATTTATTAAAGTCTAGAGACATTTTAAATTAAGTCTAATTCGACTTTAATGAATGTAGAACATTTTAATACTAGAACAGTGTTGTGCTCTGTATGTCTGGTGTGACAGTGCATGCTATTGTGAATTAGTTGGCAGAACATGGGCTTTTATAGTTCGCAGCTACAGCTTTCATAAAACTCTTTTCATTTTGCCAGTTCTACATGTCTTTAGAAAGCATGAGCAATTTGGAAGAAGCATTGTAATCTAGTGCCCAGGCTGAAAAATTTGTTTTCTCTTTAGTTGCAGTTCTTTATCTCCTTTGTACTTGTAGTATGATATTTGTGCACCTTGGATCTGTAAATGCCTTTTTTGCTGCAGCTGTTGCTCCTTGTTAACAGTTAATTTTAAACCCACAGCTGATGTAAAAATGTTGAACTATTAACACCACCAACAGAACCAATACTTTATGAAAAATACTGTAGGTTGTACTAATAGTGCTTCCTAAAAGGCTGTAAAAGCATCAATATGCAGAAGGTAACTATGGGCTGAGTTAAAACTAACCTACACGGTATCAAACCCCAATAGCTCTCTAGCTCCTGTGGTACCAAACCTCTCTACAACAGCACAAGTATATGAACCACACATTACCAGGGCACTCAAAACTCTAGAAAGTCTCTTTCTTTTACTGTTTTCCAAGATGCAAATTTTACAGCTTCCTCATCACTTGCTTGTACAAACAGGATGAGGTTTAGATGTTATCTAGAAAATCGAGTTTGTAAGTGTCTCAGGCAGTCAAGTACAAACTGGCTTGTCTTTTTCAATTTAAACTGCCTGTTAAGATTTGAACAGTCTTTGTAATATAGAAATGTTATGTTTGAACAACTTTGAGAAGTTGGTCATTCTTAATACTGTGGGTTAACCTCATCGAAGTAGTTACTAGAGTAGGTTGCAGGATCTACTTTGCAAGGTGTCATGATTTAACCCCAGCGAGCAACTAAGTACCACACAGCCGCTTGTTCGCTGCCCCCCGCCTCCCCAGCAGGATGGGGAGGAGAATCAGAAAAAGATAAAACTCATGGGTTGAGATAAGCACAATTTAATAATTGAAATAAAATATTATTAGAATAATTATCATAACAACAATTGTAATGACAAGGGGAGAGAGGAATAAAATCCAAAATATGGAAAAACCAAGTAATGTACAATACAACCGCCCCCCACCCACTGACCAATGCCCAGACAGTCCCCAAGCAGCAATCAGCCAGCCCTGGCCACCCCACCTCACCCCAGTTTATATGCAGAGTATGACGTTCTGTGGTATGGAATATCCTTTTAGCTGGTTCAGGCCAGCTGTCCTGGCTGTGTCCCCTCCCAGTTTCTTGTGCCCCTCCAGCCCTCTTGCTGGCAGGGCCTGAGAAACTGACCATTACACAGCAACAACTGAAAACATCAGTGTGTTATCAACTATTCTCATCCTAAACACAGCATTGTACCAGCTACTGAAAAGAAAACTAAGTCTATCCCACCTGAAACCAGAACACAAGGTTTGATTGCATACATCTGTATAGATAATATTTTGTGTATTTCCAGAACATTTCCTGTACCTGAACTTTCTGTTTTCTGTCTACGGAGAATTGGCCAAATACATTTGGAAAACTATAGCAATCATAAGCGATTATATTCTGTATAGATTATTATTGGGTTTTTTTCCCATAGTTCAAATAGATGTCACTTTAAAAAAAAATTCAAATTCCTTGTAACACAAATACTTCCTTATAAAACCGTAGAAAGTAGATCAAAAAAAGTTCTAGAGAAAAAAATTAAATAGGTGTTTTATTGTATTTACACATTTTGTGGCTGTTAGATACAAACCAAGTAAAACATTTAACAAAACACATTGGACACTAAAGTATATAGCTATGTCTGTTTTTTCCCAATGTACTTGTTATGAGGAAGCTTCAGAATGTTTGAACCTGTGTTTATCTTCAGTGACCTTTGTTTTACCATTTGTGCCACCCCCTTGCAAACATTTTTTTTAGCCCTTCGAAGGACTAAAGAACTCTAAATTTAAAATTGGGCGGGGGGGGGGAATCTTTCAGCACAAACAGACCTTTGGCAGGTTTAATATATCTGTAACAGCTGTTATAATTTGCCATAATTTTTTATGCAACATCATAAAGAAAAGGCCATAACTCCCATCTCTAAATGCAACTGGCATATTTCTTCCTGCTTCTCCTGCTGTGGACTGCCAATTATCAAGAGTGAGTAATGAAAGAGTGAAGCTTTTGGAGCAGCCAATTCTCAGAACCATTAGTTTTCTTTTATACTGTAGCCTAATTCCAGGAATGTGCTAGATGAGAAATAAGACATATCATGTCATTTCAGGATAATACCATGTAATTTCGGGGTAATAAAGAATTCATTTCTGGAGAGAGAAGTGATCTGATATGGAAAAGTTCAATTTCTTTCTCTCCGGAGAGCTCTATCTCTTCAGATGTGACCTTGTATAATTAAATATATTTCAAATATCAAGAGAAATGGCAGCAGAGCAGACAATGGAATTCTCTATTTTATGTAGAAATGAAATGAAATTATATGAAGCAGTCAGTGTAATATAAGATGAAGTAGATTGCTACTATTCATTGTTTCCAGTGGAATTCCTGCTGTTTGATTTTATTCATTACAGTTTCATGAGAAAGCAATTGTATTGTGTCTCTGTGACTAGTTTTAGACTCACGTTTAATTGCATTAATTCAGAAAGTACTGGCAAGAATCAGTACTTAATTGCTGTTATTACTTGAATATAAAAGAGAAAAGAGATGGTGTCCACTACATGAGAAGTTACAAATTTCACACATGAAATAACCGGTGCTTGGAAGGTACAGTTCTGATTCTTAAAGGAATATGTGTTTAATACACAAGAATTTAAATTCCCTTATATTCCAACAATAGATTAAATATATTTCAAAATAAATAAAAGAATTTCTTTTCCAAAACACCCATTTTTTCCTAAAAACAACACGCCTCTCTAAGTCAGATAGTTTTGACTGTTTTAAGATGACAGGCTTGGACAGAAAAATTCCATTATTTTCTTTAGTTTGAATCCTTTTGCATTAACATACTTGATAAGATAATGACAAACTGGGATTGTTTCAACATGGTTTTAAATCTGATTTAGTAACTGTCAGTCTTTTATTACATTCCTTATACTAAAGGAAAGTGACAAAAGTTAATGGTTGGTGACATGTTAACTGCTGGAAAGGAGTGAGAATGGCTGAAAATATTTTTCCTGAAACCGGCATGCATCCTCTGTTGCATTTTCACCTTTCACATTCAGTCTTTTTGAGCTGTTACTTAGCTATAGTTGTTAACGGTGCTCAGCTACTAATCTTTATTGTGGTATTCATTGGGTTCTTTTCTGAGTGGAAGCTTAGGGTTCCTTCTCAGGCTCAAGCTCACGTCTAATTCGGGGGAGCTTTGGTGCACGCTGAGGGGGGAGGAATGAGTGTGCATTAGCCTGTGTCCTCACATTGTGTCTCCCCTGCTTGAAACATGGCTGGAATGGCGATGGCAGGCATGTTCTGGGGCCATCCAGGCCCGCTCGTCCTGAATTGGCAGGTGTTTTGCAGGTGGCAATGTGGATGCACAGAGTCCAAGTTACACTTTAGACTGCACTGGGACATGATCACCAAAAGGCATGGCAAAAATAATTTTGTGAATGTCGTCTTTAGCTCTGGTTTCACAGCTTTGGCACCAAGTGATATGGTAACGTCAGATGCTATCTAGAAAATATATAATAGCTGAAACTCCTTGCAATTGGTTCTAGACCTTTTCTTTATGAGTAGTGTCATTTTTAAAGCAATAACATAACTTAATGTAACATGGTAAATTCTATTCTATAAATGAAGCCTGCTAGAAAATCAGATTTAGATTTCCATTCACTTAGGGTACTTGTGGTTAATGGCATTTCAATA
Organism: Falco rusticolus; assembly: GCF_015220075.1. Classification (NCBI taxonomy): domain Eukaryota; kingdom Metazoa; phylum Chordata; class Aves; order Falconiformes; family Falconidae; genus Falco; species Falco rusticolus. The sequence continues at coordinate 90,835,916 of NC_051187.1, forward strand.
CTTGCTGAAAAGGCAGTTTTAGGAACTTGTGGTCTGAGGTAGATTAATAATACAGCAAGGTGACTCTTGGTATTGAGGCGGACTTTTTGTTTCCTTCACATCATATCAAATGTTAAGGAATGAAAGGCTTGAGCATAAAAATTTATTAATGTTTTTCTGCATGTTTTGCTACAAAAAGGGATGTGCCAATTTCAGCATAAAGTGTGGGGTGGGTTTCTGGATTGGTTTTTGTTTTTGTTTTTTTTTTTCCCATGGCATTGATTATGTATTATGCTCCACTCTGGGGCAGGGGAGTAATGTGTCGAAGAAAGTGTGTCTCAAAACAGTACCTTATGTTTTGCTAAATATAAACTCATGTTTTATGCCAAGATAAAGGCAGGAGTTAGACCTTACTCTTGTGGAAAGCAGCTTCTTAGAGTTCCACAGGGAGATGAACCATTAAAACCTCTTTGAAGAGAAGGGCTGCTACATGTTCTCGACTCCAGCATGGTAGCCTTTTACTCTACAAAAAAAAATGTTAATTTTCCCATGATGTTGCTTCCTTTAAGAAGGATAGTGGATTTTAGAATTAGATGCAAAAAGACAGGCATTTTGAGCTGATTTACTTTGTTCGTGTCTCAGCTGTTGGCTGATACATCTGTGTTCAAAAGAAAGTTTCTTTTGCAAGAGTCCTTCTGTGGGCATGATCTAAACAAGGGTTAAGATAGGAAAGCATTTAATTACAGAGCCCCAAATACATGCCAGCTAGTTTAATTCCCTCTTGTAATTTGAGGTCTAGTATCTTGTGAAGTCAATGTGAGGAACAGTTTTGAAATAGATGGCTTCAATGTAACCACAAAATTAATGTTGCATTCATTACCTTTTGAACTATATTACATCCTTTGCGGAAATCATGCTTTGCCAAGAGTTTAAATCATTTCAAACGTACAGTGTTGCTGGGCTTTTGTAACTGATGTACAACTCAATTCAGTTCATAAAAGTTTGTCATCTTTCTAACACTAATAAAAATAAATTTTATTGAAGTTGCTAATTCACAAATTTTTGTACTGCTAAAATAGTCACTTTTATTCTGTAAATTGCATTTTTACATTTCAGTTGGTTCTAAAATTATATGATTTACTGTTCATTCATGTTCAGTGTAATATAAAAAGTCCTAGTTCAAGCTTATTAATTTCACTAATATGACTTAGTATCAGCTACACATATGAATTTGTTTGAAATGCTTAAGTTACTCATATTACAAGGGTCCTGGGAATTTAAGTAGTATTTTCTGCAACCCCAAGGGTGCAGAATACGTAGAATAAACATATATGAGAGGAATACATGAAGCCACCATTATTTTGGTGGTTTGTAGTCAAACAGTCAGGAATTGGAGATGAAGAGTTAGTTTCATACAGATGTGTGCATAGTTCCCATTTGTATTTCCAAAGGTAAAGTAGTTCATAATGTGATGCCAGAATTCTATAAGAGATAAGTGCAGAATAAAAAGATTTTTCAATAATGCCTGCTACCAGCAGGATAGAGATCTGACAATGCATGTCATATGTTTCCCCATCTGTTCATGTGTGTTGCCACAAAATGACATGATGATGATAACAAAGGATTTAATAAGAGGATGAATGCTCTATTTGGTTTTGGTTGTTTGGTTGTTGGTTTTTTTACATCATGGCAGTGCAAATATTTGCATGAGATTATAGTAGTCTTTGGCAGAAAATCTCAGTAACTGACCTTTTCTAGCTTTTCACCCTTACCTCTGTGTGAGCCTAATATGCTCTCAGTTATCTTGGTAGCTGAAAAAATTGCAATGATTATGAAGAGTTTATGTTGATGTGTTCAGATGTAGTCCTGCACTTTTACATGCATGTGCCAAAGTAGAAAGAATGCATTTCCTTAGAAGAGTTTTAAATTTTATTTCAGTAATACTGTTTTATAAAGGAATGTTTAAAATAAAATAAAAGACTTTAAATATAACATTAATTTTTGTGTTGCCAGTATGTGAAGTAAAGGTAGATACGGATTTTCAATGAAAGTGCTATCTTTACTCTAAATTTACATACATTAATCAAAACTGATTTTCAGCTATTTACATTTATGAAAGGTAATTTCTCTGTTCTCCCTTTTTCTTCTGTTCACATTTTCTTTCTTGAATAAGTTTGTATAGAGAGTATTTTTATGTGTGATGGGGCAATAAATCTGTAGGTATATGTATGTAACTGTTGTTAACTTCCTTTCAAAGTGATTGCCTGTAAATGAAAGATATGGAGACCACATATATATATACACATATATATATATATATATATATGTGTCAGGCAAGTGCAGCATCTTCTGTCTGGTACCCTGAAAACTCCCCGATCCAACTGAGTCCTACTAATAGTATGAATTTTTACTCTAAAATTTCTCAAGGATGAACACAAATGACACTGTAATGACCTAATTGTGATCTCCTATTCAGGTTAATCCAAATACTATTCTTTGTTTTATTAACTATATAATGGCACAATGTAGCTTCACTATAGACTGGCCTTGAAAAATGCTTGTCCTGAGAAGGGGTCTTGTGGATGTTCACTAAAGCTGTAATCACAAGGACTATAAAGTAGAAAGAGGGAAGAGAAGCTCCAAAGAACTTAGCTGCTAAAAGCTCTGTCTCTAGGGAACATACGCAAGCTACGTTGAAAAGACTGCCACAGGAATGACAAAAAACAAACCTCTGAAACAAGGCTCACCCACTTCTGTCAAATTGCAATTCTCTGTTGTGAATCAAAGATTCTCGAGAGGATTTTTTTCCTTTTTCTTTTTTTCCAAAGCAAAGATGCTGAGAATTGTTTTTCTTAAAGAAATAATGTAATTTTTCCATTTATTCATAAGCTTGTGAACCATTTTCTGGTTACTCTGATGATAAAAAAATGAAAATAAATCTTCACGAAGTCCATGACACAGAAAATGTCAGTACTGATCGTTAATTTTTTGTAAGGTTGACATACTGAAAGCAGTCTTGTAAGAAGAAATTGTGGTGAAACTTCATTAGTAAATAATACTACAATTTCCTCTGCAAAAAATAATTAGCAAACACCTTCAGAATGTACTCAGCACTTTTTAATAGTAATGTATTAGGCCCACTATGGATTAGTATGACACCATTTTCTTACAAAAGGTAGATAACCTGTGAAATACAGAATTTGGTGAATTACCAACAGGGGGATTTTGTAAAACAGGCAATGGAAGAGTCTAGATTTTTCAGTTCCTTGTACTTTGACTTACCTGTACAGCCATGATGATGCATTGAGCAAAGAATCAAGTTTCTTAAACATTAGTATTCCATGACAGTTCATATATACTTATTCATTTACAAATGTAAAATAAGACAAGTTTTTAGTCCTACTATTTTTCATTCTGTTTAGAAACCCAGTAGTCAGCAGCATACATTCTTTAATATCACAGGGGAAAAAAATAGGAAAAAATAATTAAATTAGTTCAGAATAACTGTATGGAATTCTTGTATTCATGTGCTACCTTAACCTTAAATGAAAATACCTAACTAACTGAAGCCCTGGATCATGCTACTTATAAAAGAACAGAAAAAACCTTTTCGTTTTGATTAATGTTTTCCTTTGATCTTCCTTTTGAAAGGCAAAGGAATTTTAAGCACAGGTGTTATTGTTGTCGTTACCCACAGTTCTCCTCTAGTGACTCTTTTCTCATGGGTTCCTAAGAAATTACTTGATTTATAATAAATTTACAGATTAGAAGAGTAAAAATTAGTAGTGTTTCAATCATTTTGTGAAATACTATGTTTTGAAGTGCCTTTTTCTTTGTTCTTTACCTTACAAAGTTAAATTTTTATGAAGTTAAAATTAGACTATGTCTCAGATACTAAAAAATGAGACTCTTCCAACTGTATAGTGGGGAACCACCTCATATTAAAGTTTTCATTTAATAATAGTTTTCCAGTATTTACTTATTGAGTAGAAGAGATGATAGAAGATAACAATGTAATCTTAAATAATGTACAAAATAAACAAAGTATGTATTGTTAAACTATCCACTTAATTAGCATCTCCAGCAGTCTAGGTGAGACTTAGTCCTGAAAATAAGTCAGGATCAACAAGCTTAATGAACCTCAAGGTCTTACAAATCCTCTGGCCCTATGAAGACAAGGATTCTTTCATCTCTGTGCCCTGCACATGAATGCCCTCCATCAAATAATCCAAATAGACAGAAGACTAGCATTGAGCATATTACCTTTTTTTTAACACAGAGAAGCAAACGAGTCGTAGAAAGACTGGACAGAAGCAAAGCTTATGCTTTCACAGAGCTAATTATTTGCTTTTTAAGGTGTTTTTCCGCAGTACTTCAGAAGGGAAAGTGAGATGAATCTTTGAATGTTTGCTCTGAGAAAAAGCAAGCTAGTGTATAACAAAAATGTATATTATTAGCTCTGAAGATTTTGCATGAGTGCTCCTTTTCAGTTTGTAGCACCAGCTAAACTGGACAGTATTCAGGTGTTAGTAGGGGCACTCAAAGTTACCAATCCTGTGTAGATTTGAAGAGCTGCAGGATCCTGGTAAGTTTTTAGAAATCCATCATATTTCAGTCAGGTTTCTAAACTTTTCGTAACAAAACTACTTATTGTGATCATCCTTAGCTAATGCATTCTTCATACCAGTAAAGAGCTACAGGACTTGGTAAAAGTGGTTGTGCCGGGTTTAACACAATCCCCATGGGATTTCTTAAAAAAACTAAGAGAAGTCCACTTCACATTCAACGCTTGTGCTCCCTTCTGGCTTTCATTACTTGTGTTCAGACCAAAACATTACATTACCTCTCTATTTAGACAACTGTGCAATGAGAAAGTATTACAAAGTTCTCTGTTTAGGTGAGACAATTGCCAGACACTTGGTGTCTCTGGAGAACAGTTGAAAAACAGAGCTGTGCTGCTCCTTTTACCTCTCTTACCATCTTCAATTATTTAGCGTTAGGTGGATATTTTCAAAGATATAGAAGAGTAGGGAGTCACAACTTGTGCTGTATGAAATCAAAAAGGTAAATGCTTATTCATAAATATTTTTATGTGGAAAACAATAAAATTTACATTTCCATCTCAAATATATACAGCTATTTTTGAGGTTTTGAAAGTGGTCACCAGTACTATGGTTTTGGATTTCTTATAATATGATTTTTTTTGTTGCGATTTAGGATTTCCCAGCTACAGAGTTAGCTGTGCATTTGTCTCCTCCTGCATGTCTCTGAATGCTTCTGTAGAGGTTTTAAGACATGAACCGTTCTTTCTCATGTAATAGTTTCAACTGGCAACAGTACTGTGATGTAGCAACCAGTTTTGTTCAGCGAGTCTGCCGATCTTTAGTGCTTGTGATTCATTTCTTGGCTGTAGGCACTAGCATATGTAACAATCAGCAAGCTTTTTGAAATAGGAGTGTTTGTATTAACAATAGACAAGGCCTTTTAAGAAGAAAAACATGTTTAAAAACACTCCACATGTTTATTTTCCTGAAGGTCTTGCGTATACTAGCTTGCTTTTTCTCAAAGCAAACATTCAGAGATTCATCTCATTTTCCCTTCTGAAGTACTGCAGAAAAAACACTTTAAAAAACAAATAATTAGCTCTGCGAAAGCATCAGTTTTGCTGCTTTCCAGTCTTTCTCTGTAATTTCTAGCTGAACAGACTTGCTTTCAGTTAACCTTAGTAAATTGTGTCTTTCCTTCCTTTTCCTTGCTTTCCCTGTTCCTAGTTCCCTATTGTGTCGAGTGTTACTTTCCAAACCTCTGCATTCTTTTGATGTTTGTTATGCTTCAACTGTCACCTAAAATTAATCTTTTTCTTTGCAGAATTATCTCTTGCCACTCCTTTAGTGTTTGCAGAGAACTGACTTATCCTGAACAGTTCTTCATTTCTATCTTTGTACCAGACCTTAAACCAAACTAATGTATGTATTTAGTAAACTGTGCACCAATCACCTGGTGTATAGGTAAGCAATTCTATAATTCCTAATTGTTGTTGAATATTTCTAGGTTAAAATTATTTTACTGTCCATTTTGAGGCTTTGAGCTTATTCTGCATCTTGCAGAGTAGTTTGAGCAAAATTGTTTCAGCTTCTAAGGTGAGTTGAAGTACTGCCACGAAGGACCTAGCAAGACATAAACAGTATTCTCTGTTGTGTACTGATATCCTAATCTACATTAAATCATAGATTAAATTATCATTTTACATAAATAAGTATCATTCTGTTTAATTCAATATAGGCATATGGATTAACTCCAGCTGAGGTTCTGTTTCAGTAAATTCCTCTTCAGCTTACAAGTACGTAAGCTTGGACCATTGTAATGTACATAGTGGCTATGTATTACTCCAGACCACCAGACTCCTTGGAGTGATGAAAGAAAGAAGCTATTCTAAAGGATGTTATTGAACCTTTTCTGTAACTTCAAAATGGCTGAAATAGCTACATCATTATTAGCTAATTCTGGCCATTGCTAACAGCACAAAATACAATGATTCCAATACTTACTTTCTACTGTCTGCTTTCCCACCAATAATGTTCCCTATGGTAGATTTGCAGGGAGAGTAATTTCCATTTCTCTAAACTCAGCTAAAGCAGTTTTTAATTATTATCTTGGTACCACTTTAACCTGCCACAGGTTAAGACATTTTCCTGGCTAACACTGGCTCTTGAAGATGTGTCTTCACAGACTGTAATTACCAGCTAAAGCATATTAAGGGGCATTAACAGTCTGATATTTTCTGAGTATCCCACAAAAACAGGTACTACTGTTTGGCTTAATGCAAAGCACTGTAGTATCCAGGATTTACTAGCTGCCACTATGATGGAATGTTCTGATCTTATTCCATACCCATGAAATCTTTCTTAACACAATTAAAATTGAGATAAATGATGCCTATTAATGTACAAAATCCATAATTAACTATACACAATTTAATGAAGGACAGAAAAACATGGTTAATTTACCTATCCCTAAACCAAAAGCAAAAACCTGCTGATCCCTTGCTCCTTCCTTTATGCAGCTGACAATTAATGTGATAAGGAATTCAACCCTGGTACAACTTTGTTATCTTTTAATTTTTCGGAGGGAATGTTCAAATTCAAATTTCCTCCTGAAAAGGGTTTTTGATCATTCAACACTCTCCTCTTCTGAAAATATTCCCTAAAATTAAGTGACAAATTAAGCTGTAATTCCTAATTTGCCATGTTAACATTTTGCACCCAAGAATTGATTCCACTGAGTTAGAAGAAATAACATACCAGGAGAACATTACTTACAGTTTTCCTCTGTCATATCCCTCTGGGTTTTTGACTGTGGTGAATATGCATGGTCACGTGAAGACGACAGTCCTACATCACTTCTTTACCTGCATCCCTTAGGTTACACATGGCAATGTGTGCCCTGCCTGAATTCCTTGCATACTGTGAGAATAAGACAGGGTAAGATCTCATTTTCCTTCCACATTACTCCTGATGACTAGCACCTCCAATTAAATCAAAGGCTATAAACCCACAAGTTTAAAATTATTCATGCTGAAATTATTTTGTGCCAAAAGATGAGCCGGGGAGAAGAAGACCAGCTGGGCTGAACAGAGAGCTTTGGCTGGAACTCAGAGGGGAAAAAAAGGAGAGTTTACCACCTTTGGAAGAAGGGGTAGGCAACTCTGGAGGACTGTAAGGATGTTGCAAGGTTATGCAGGGCAAACATTCGAGAGACAAAAGCTGCTGCTGTAGAAGATAACAAAAAATGTTTTTAAAAATGCATTAGAACCAAAAGGAGGGCCAAGGGTAATCTGCATCCTTTATTGGATGCATGGAGAACATTGCCACAAAGGCTGAAGCACTTAATGCTGTCTTTGCCTCAGTCTTTAGTAGTCAGACCAGTTACCCTCAGGGTACTCAGCCCCCTGAGCTGGAAGACAGGGACAAAGAGCAGAATGAAATCCCCAGGGTCCAGGAGGACAGTGACCTACTGCTCCATTTGACATGCACAAGTCTGTGGGGCTGGATGGGATCCATCTGAGGGTACTGAGGGAGCTGGCGGAGGAGCTTGGCAAGCCACTCTCCATCATTTGTCAGCAGTCCTGGCTCACTAGGGAGGTCCCAGAAGACTGGAGGTTAGCCAGTGTGACACATAACTGCAAGAAGGGAAGGAAGAATGATCCAGGGAACTACAGGCCTGTCAGCCTGACCTCGGTACCAGGGAAGGTTATGGAGCAGATCATCCTGAGCACCATCACATGGCACGTGCCGTACATACAGGACAACTAGGTGATTAGAGCCAGCCAAAAAGGGTTTATGAAAGGCAGGTCCTGCTTGACAAACCCAGTCTCCTTCTAGGACAAGGTGACCTGCTTAGTGGATTAGGGAAAGGCTGTGGATGTTGTCTGCTTGGACTTTAGTAAAGCCTTTGACACCGTTTCCCACAGCATTCTCCTGCAGGAGCTGGCTGGTCACGGCTGGGGCAGGTGCGCTCTGTGCTGGGTTAAAAGCTGGCTGGGCAGCCGGGCCCAAGGAGCGGTGGGGAGTGAAGCTACACCCAGCTGGCAGCTGGTCACACGTGGCGTTCCCCAGGGCTCGGTGTTGGGGCCAGTCCTGTTCAGTGTCTTTATGGAGGATCTGGACAAGGGGATCAAGTGCACCCTCAGCAAGTTTGAAGGTGACACCAAGCTGGGCAGGAGTGTTGATCTGCCTGAGGGCAGGAAGGCTCTACTGAAGGATCTGGACAGGCTGCACTGATGGGCTGAGGCCAACTGTATGAGGCTGAACAAGGCTCAGTGCCGGGTCCCGCACCTGGGTCACACCAGCCCCACGCAGTGCTGCAGGCTGGGGCAGAGCGGCTGGGAAGTGCCTGGTGGGAAAGGGCCTGGGGGTGCTGGGTGACGGCCGGCTGGGCAGGAGCCAGCTCTGTGCCCAGGTGGCTGAGGAGGCCAACAGCATCCTGGCCTGGGTCAGAAACAGTGTGGCCAGCAGGACTGGGGGAGTGATCGTCCCCCTGTACTGGGCACTGGTGAGGCTGCACTTCAAATCCTGTGTTCAGCTTTGGGCCCCTCACTGCAAGGAAGACACTGAGGTGCTGGAGTGTGTCCAGAGAAGGGCAACGGGGCTGGTGAAGGGTCTGGAGCACAAGTCCTATGAGGAGCAGCTGAGGGAACGGGGGCTGTTCAGCCTGGAGAAAAGGATGCTCAGGGGACACCTTATTGCTCTCTATAGCCGCCTGACAGAGGCTGTAGGCAGGTGGGGGTCGGTCTCATCTCCCAGGTAACAAGCGACAGGACAAGAGGAAATGTCTTCAAGTTGTGCCAGGGGAGGTTTAGATTGGATATTAGAAAAAATGTTTTCACTGCAAGGGTGGTCAAGCATTAGAACAGGCTGCCCAGGGAGGTGGTGGGATCACTGTCTCTTGACTTGTTTAAAAAATGCCTAGATACAGCACTTAGTGACATGGTTCAGTGGTGGACTTTGCAGTCCTGGGTTAACGGTTAGGCTTGATGATCTTAAATGTCTTTTCCAACCTAAATGATTTGATGATTCTATTCTGGCTTCTCCTCTTCATCAGAAGATAGTTTTAGAAATAGTTAATTGGCAAATATTTCAAAGGCTCTTATTATACTTCAGATAGTAGAAGATTTTGCTGTTATCAGGGATGTATTTTCTCCCCTCAGCTGGATTTCAGTCTCTTGTCTGCAGTCACTCAGTTATCACCATAGAACAGGAATGTTTTCATCAATGTGAGTTGCTCACCATTTATAGATTTTGGTTATTACTACCAAATTCTCTGAAATGCATACAGTTAAGAATTCTAGAGGTTGGGAATGTGGTGTTTGGTGCTTAATCTAAGGAAGAGTTGTAATTTTTGCACTGTAAATGAAAAGATTTTGCAAACAGGCTAATATCCAGACATCCTGTCATCAAATGCTATCAGATTAGTGTTATTCACCATCTTGGTTATAAATGCGTCTCACTAATGAAAAGATGCCACTAATCTTTTCAGAGGCATCTATTGTTATGAAAAGAGGATATCATCTATCAAAATAAAAAAAAAATGTTTAATGAACAAAACTTGGAAGCAGATTTGAAAGAAACTATTTTTCTTATTCTAAAATTATACTAAATGATTTCTGTAACACACATACAGGAAAAATAAGATTAAGCACTTTTTTGCCCTAATTATTTCTGTTTTGTTTTCTTTGTTTTTGTTTTTCATCCTCATTATTGGAAGAAACAAAGAAATATGGGTTTCCACGATTTTAATTGCTGTATATTAACTAGTACATCTAGCAGGAAGATTCAAGATTGTGTGAAGTCATACCTGTAAATCTGTGATTGTGAATCAAATGCAGTATCCACTCTCATAAATGATCTTAAAGGACCTTTCGGTGACCAGTTTTAATGTTTAATGACAAGGGAGTGGTTGCATTGCAAGGCAGATTCTAAAAACTAATTTTATAATACTTAATACTATGAAACTTGAACAGCTACAAAAGCTTTCATTTCAATCATTGTTGATTCCAGTTCAATTATTTTCTTTACTACTTACATTTACTTTAATAGTCCAAGTATCTCAATACTATGATACATTGCTGCTCTCTGTTTCATGTAAAAGGTCACTTGATAAAAACAAAGTACTTTAAAATATTACATTCATTGGTGAAAGGAAGTGAAGCTACAGAGGTGACTTGAAAGTCTCCTGCAGTTCATAGTAATTAGTTAACATAACATAAAGTCCTGTACGTGTAAGGGCATATGCACTGCTACTGAGTATTCCATGCTAATGAATTGGGGATAAGGTCTTTGACGTTATGTCTTTTAACCTTCTAGGAACTTTGTGAGTTTGACGCATTATTAGTAGTAGTTGTTTGAAATACTGAAATATTCTTTGACTCGCAGAACTCAGATACGTACACAGGTGCATTGGAAGTGTAAGGCTGCTTACCACATAAACTAATCTCATTAAGAAATATTACTCATTAAGAGATATTACAGTATCAATATACAATTAACATTTTTCAGTGGCACTAGGTAAGCAAAAATGCTGCAGTAATAGTCAGAGTTGTATTTGGGCAGATGATGTTTAATGGTAGCCTCACTGTCAAGTCCTACTGTTATTAATTAGCTAGCCTTGGTTTTGAAATAAATAGTTCTGTCTTTTAAATCCTACCCCAATATTCATGAAACACAGAATCTGAATTTCCCGCAGCCATAGACTGAATCTTCTGAAATTAAAGCTTCCAAAGAAAAGGAACTTCCCAGATGGTGGATCAGGCTGTTACGGTGCGGATGATTTTCAAGGGTGGTAAAATGAGTAAGATAAAGTACTTTTAATTATTATGTATGTTAATTTCAAATGTCCTCTCAATATTCAAGCATTTATTCATTCATATTATACAAGCTGATAGTTTTTTGAGATGGTCACGCTCTTTTACCTGCAGAAGCAGAGACCTTGTGTGATTTTGTCATACAGAAACACAGCAGGATTACATTTTCCTGATAGTTATGAAGATTTCAAAAAAGGTGTATTAAAAACAACTGAACTCTGAATGCAGGAAGGCAGGCAAATCAACTTTTTCCCCCTTTTGGTTTGTATGGCTTAAGAATGCTAAGAATCAAACTGAAATCAGACAATCACGGTAATACTGATAAATTCTATTTTTTTAAGTCCTTCAGTAAGTAGTGCAACTAAAATTGTGTCTTACTTGCAATGATGGAGAATAGCATAGCGTACTTCTTAGTGCAAAAATAGGTGGAGAATCATTATGTCATAGAAAAACTCATGGTGTTTTCTTGAAATGAAGAAAACAAAAATCCCTGTTTCTTTCTCTCAGTCTGTCTGTCTTCTCATGTTCTCAGTGCAGATGTTGAGTAACCAAAGTCATCTGGAGGCCAGGCTGGTCCTCATGGTTCTGACCCTGCAAAATCATTTAAGCATTTGCATGACTGGTTATTTAGTCTGAATTTATTGTGGAATAGCCTTTGTTTGTTTTTCTGCCTAAACCTTTCGAAGACAACAGTGCTTAATCAAGGGAATTGTTTTTATTGAAACTTGGCTGACAGGAAGAGTCTAATACCTGCAGTGACTCTCTGTGCTGCCAATAATCTTCAAACCATACTTGAATCTGGGAATTGCCTGTATTTTTAGATATACTTAAGTAGCAAGGAATTAGCTGAAGCGGGAAAAAATGCTGAAGATAATTTGCCAGGCCCTGTCTAATCTATATGATGTAACAGAGTGTGTGTGGTACATGCTTCTTTCAAAGTCAGTTACTGCCAGTAACTGTAGTAAGTGTTGAATTAGAGGGAACGAGAATATTTTGAGAAACTTTTACTTGAAATTTTGGTGTTTGTGGGGGAGAGAAGGAAAGATGCCCTGTAATGCTTATAATGTGGACATGATCATGATGCAGCACCACTGCAGCTATAGTATTTAAGAAGCTGTCAGTAACCCCTAAACTAGATTACAAAATAAATGCTAGAATTGCAAATAGAATTACGTACATAAAAAAAACTGTTCAAAAGTAATAAAGCTGGAAGTCACACAGCAGGAAATTCTCAATGGAACAAATGTCCCAGAGTATAGTAATTATTTTCTCAGTTCTTCATATCAGACCTATATGAGTGCTTAATTACAGTTCCCTGGGAAGAGGTTTTGCTAAGTTATCCAAAAAAAGAAACACAAAACAGAAGATTCTTTAAAGTCTAGGTGTGCAAGAACCTCTGAAATGTAATGCCTGCTCAAAAGCTGCTCTCTGTTTCATTTCATAATGGGCAGCAAAAGATGTTTTTATGGAGGTAGAGCAACATGCAAAAGAAAAAAATATTTTTTCAAATTCTTCCTATGCAAAAGTTTTACATTTGAAAAACTTTTCAAAGATCGAAAGGTTTTGTGAAAAGCTTTTTTGTAATCTAAAATTAGAAGTCAAACCTTTAAAAGATTTAAGAATTGAATAGCTGAGATTCATCAAAAAGGCATATTTTGATCATGCACCACAAAGGAAAAAAGGACATTGCTTTGTAATTATTGTATGTACAGGGCTGCTTTTGAAATTCATGTTGTAAAAATTGTCTTGAGTTTGGCATACTTGCTTATATCTAAGCTCACAGCAAGCCATCATGCATTTGATACCATAATTTTCATGTGACAGAATACAGATGTTAACATGGAGAATACAGGGAAAAGAGAGAAAAACTTACTGGGCGAGCTAATTATTATAGGAGCCACCAGTGGTTTGCATACAATACAGGGTTCCATCAGTACTCTTGGGGGGAAAACCAAACAGTTTTGCTGCTTGTTTCACCACATGGGGAGAATGGTACTTATCCTCCTGTCCCGGTTTCAACTGGGACAGAGTTAATTTTCTTCTTAGTAGCTGGTGCAGTGCTGTGTTTTGGATTTGGTGTGAGAGCAACGTTGATAGCAACAACTAAAACCATCAGTGTGATAGGTAATACTTAATACTAAGTCAAGGATCTTTCAGTTTCTCAGGCCCTGCCAGCAAGAGGGCTGGAGGGCCACAAGAAATTGGGAGGGGACACAGCCAGGACAGCTGACCCGAACTGGCCAGAGGTATTCCATACCATAGCACATCATGCTCAGTATATAAACTGGGGGGAGCTGGCCAGGTCTGCCGATCACTGCTCAGGAACTGGCTGGGCATTGGTCAGCAGGCGATGAGGAGCTGTATTGTGTGTCACTTGTTTTCTTTTCTCCCTTCCCTTTGGATTTCATTCTTCTCCCCTTCTTCCTCCTTTTTCATTGTAACTATTGTTAGTAGTATTATTATTGGTTTTGGTTTTGTTTTATTTCAGTTATTAAATTGTTCTTATCTCAACTCTTGAGATACAATTCCTTTTTACATTTCTTTACAATTCTTCTCCCCATGCCTCGGAGGGGTGTGAGCAGCTGTGTGGCACTTAATTACCGGCCAGGGTTAAACCACAGCAGTCCTTTTTGGCACCCAACATGGGGCACGAAGGGTTGAGATAACCACAGGTCCAACTAGAGTGTGTTAGAACAAAATTGTTGTCTGTATTCAGTGTATTGGATTAATAATCATTGGCCACAACACTGATTTCTCTGCTGCCTATGGTCTCAGGGTTGCATCATTTACTTTACTTGCAGTATGTATTCCCTGTTGTGCTGTTTGTTGTTCTTGGGACCTGGGCTAAAGTTATTACAGTCTTGTAATATATAGTACTGGTTTATGGTATCATGGACTTGCTGGTCATAAAACTAATCTGGTCTGTGTAGGCAGCGTTGTCATTGCCCCTGTGTGTTGGGTGGTCCCTGGTGGGGAATGCCAACAACTGCACTTGTGGCTTTTCTTTCCTGGAGAGCCAGCCTATGGGTGGGGTCCACACCTCCTCCTTCTCCCCAGGGCTAATTACTGAAGCATTTAGGATTTTTTGAAGTTCTAAGTATCTTCGGGTTGTTGGAACCACCATAGCAGAGGTCCTGATCCTAGTGCTAGGAATACTGAATGTGGTTTTCACCTCCTGGACAATGTGGAGATTTAAGAAACTAATTGTAATTACTCTAGCCTCTGTGGCGCAAACAACAGCTGTTCCAGCCCCCACAGCAGGCGTTGCAGCTACTTCAACCCCTGTGGCAGGTAATGCACCTACCACAAGTGATGCAGAAGGCTGACCCATGATTAGTATCAGTGGCCCCTATACAAATGAAGAAATGGAAATGCAAAACAGCTCATTTAGTAAAGGATGATGAAGCAGGGCCATCACAGGAACAAGATGAAGGTGGCAAATGAGGTAACCTCTCAGTCCCTATCCCTGAATGAACTGTGGGATATGCGGAAAGATTATACCCATCAGGTGAACACATTGTCACCTGGTTGCTTTGATGCTGGGATAATGGGGCTAACAGGGTAGAACTGGAGAGAAGGGGAGCCAAACCGCTGGGATCACTTTCTAAAGGGGGCATTGACAAGGCAATTGGAAAAGGAACACAAACCTCAGCATCTGGAAGTGACTCCTGTCAAGCATTAAGGAAAGGTATCCTTACAAGGAGGATATTGCATGTTGCCCAAGCAAGCGGACTACAATAGAGAAAAGCATCCGGTACTTGAGGGAATTAGCCATGAAAAAGATGATCTGTTATGATCAGAATGGTCCAGTCACAGATCCCAACAAAATCCTGTGCCCACCACATATGTGGCGGAAATTCATGTAGAGCGCACCATCATCATATGCCAACTCATTGGCAGTAATGAGCTGGAGAAACGACGCACTACTAGCAGTGGATGAAGTGGTTCTCCATCTCCTGACTATGAAGGTAGCATCTCTACCTCCATCATCTCAGCTGTGGAGACGCTGGTCCAGCAACTTAATGAGGATATATCCTACACTCCACCTGTACAGACCCACATTTCAGCTATCAACAGTAGATGCCCTTCTGTTTGGGAGGGAGAATATAGGAGATACCGTGGGGTACCCTGTGGTTTTAACTGCGAGGCCACTGAGAGGACACGAGGACATGGCATGGAAAACCTACTTCAATCCTGGAGGCACGGGTGCATGAATTACAAGAGTAAACAATCACAAACAGGGAGTCTTCCAGGAAGGCTGCTGTTCCAGTCTCCAGAGGGCAGTTTTCCGGAGTGATAGGGCTGAATTTAGTCTTGATCCTGAGAAAAGGAGTTCTAATCCATTCTTGCAACACATAACTGAGCAGGACTACTCCATGTCACATCTACTTCATACCACTTGCCATCCTGGTGGAGAATCCTACAACCAAGATTAGAGGGACTGTGCCTTCAGCCAGGTGGAGGACAGGGATAACTAGGTTGACTGGACTGTGTGGATCTGATGGCTTGGCACATCAGACCCACAGGAATATAAAGCTCTAGTAGCTACTGGTGCACGGTGTACTCTAATGCCATCAAGCTTTGAAGGGGCAGAGCCAATCAGTATTTCTGGAGTGATAGGGGATCTCAACCATTAGCTGTATTGGAGGCTGAAATAAGCGTGACTGGGAATGAGTGGCAAAAAACATCCCATTGCGACTGGCCCAGAGGCTCCATGTATCCTTGAAATAAGCGTGACTGGGAATGAGTGGCAAAAAACATCCCATTGCGACTGGCCCAGAGGCTCCATGTATCCTTGGCATAGACTATCTTAGGAGAGGGTATTTCAAGGATCTGAAAGGGTGCCGGTGGGCTTTTGGTATAGTTACCTTGGAAACAGAGGAAATTAAGCAGCTGTCTACTTTGCCTGGCCTTTCAGAAGACCCCTATGTGGTAGGGGTACTGAAAGTCAAAGAGCAGGTGCTGATGGCTACTACAGCGGGGCACCAGCAGCAATACTGCACCAGCCGAGACTCCCTGATTCCCATCCATAAGCTGATTTGTCTACTGGAGAGCCAAGGAGCGATCAGAAGAACCCATTCACACTTTCACAGCCCCATATGGCCGGCGTGAAAACCTGATGGAGAACGGAGATTTACAGTGGACTATCATGGCCTGAATGAAGTCACGCTGCTGCTGAGCTCTGCCGTACCAGATATGCTAGAACTTCAGTATGAACGGGAATCAAAGGCAGCTAAGTGGTACGCCACCATTAATACTGCAAATGCATTTTTCTCTAAGGCCTTTAGCTGCAGAGTGCAGGCCACAGTTTGCCTTCGCTTGGAGGAGTGTCCAATACACCTGGAATCAACTGCCCCAGAGGGAAACTGTGAATGTTGAACAGTTAATTTGATGAGCTTAGAAGGTGAAAAGTGGTTCAGCAGTACTAGGTTTTGAGGATGCTTTTTAAGATATCTAGCAAAATTACTTGGTGTCTAACTATTATGTAAAATAAGCAAAAGTGTTTTGTTGTAGTAATTCAGTATTATCTATTCATTAGTAATACTGAACTCCTATTGACCCTAGATATTTCCACTTGCTTCAGTAATAGGAGGCCTCTGTTTATGGTCTTTGAGTTAAACCTATTGATCTAAATAGGATATTCTGAGAATGTGGAGAAGTAACCACTCTGATAAACACACTGAAGAGATTTCCGTAAGTGGTTTTGCATTCCTTAAATACAGTGCTATTCCCTATGGTATCTTGACAATGTAGGAAGCCTGTTGTGTTGATGCTATACGGTCACTCCCACAGTTTATAAGCAGCTGTTTTGTGTATTGTGTCTGAGTGAAACACTGGCCTTTTCTACAATTTCAATCCCTAATTGATCTGTTTGTCCTGCTTCTATAGATTTATTATTATTAATTCTCAGAAGGCTTGCTAGTGGTTGTATTTAGTTCAGGAGAGTTGATACAATGTGATGTTACAGCCACAACCTACTCAAAGCAAAAGAAAAGTAAAAAAATGGCAGACTGTCAGAAATATTAGTTGATGGGAAGAAAGGTGGGAAAATGTAATGGTGTCAGGTTGACTCCAACAGGGTAGTTTCAAGGATAAAGGATATCTGTTATGGAAGTATGAGCAAAGGCTGACTATCCAAGCTCTCTCTCTAGCTCTATTCTAGTTCCCTGAAGCCTTTTTATTTGTGAAAAATGGCCTAGGACTCATCCCTGTGACAGAAAATTCATTTTTGCACGTTGAACTGAGGAGTGTTGAAGTAGTTCTGGCAACTACTGTGAGACTTGTGTAAGGATCCAGCTTTCAGATTAGTCCCTGGCACTCAAAACCAGCATAAGAAAGCAATTCCAACAAGTTGGCTAGCGGTGTCATATTTTATCTTTTAAATGTTTGAGGTCCACTAGTGTAGTACTGTTAATTTTTTTTTTAAATGTGGATCACTTGTTTTGGTAGTAAACATGTTTGGAAAAAAGCAAGTGAGGAAAGTATGTTGTGATGGAGGAGGGGAAAGGGAAAGCTCATTTGCCTGAAATACTGCCATTTTTTTCCAATCTGAAGTAATGCAACTATTATGATAGGTTATTTAGGATTATTAGGCTTGATCAGTCAGTTTCTTGTGGACTATAGAAATCAAATCTATGAAAAAGATTGCTGCTTGTGTTATCCCCATTGATGAGAAGACCCTCGTTACAACAATTCTTTGCCTTTTCTTCCAAAAGCTTTCTAATATTCATGGCAAAACTTTGTCACTTGTCATTTAGTAGTGAGCATCCACTCAGATGTTCTAGTGTCTGAAACACTGTGTAGATTTGGGCCACATGCAAAATATTAAAATATTTTCATTCCTTCTGTTTTTCTGTGAGGATACTGGTGATCAGGCAAATCACCAGATTTTCTGACATTGCTGTCCGTATAGAAGAAGTTTCAGAGAATGTGGTGAGAAAAATTGTCAGTCACTTGAACTGTCATTATGTAGGTGGATGAGAGGATTCCTGTCATAGCCTTGCACAGTCATCTTGCCAATTGGAGTAGGTCTGTATGACCACTGAGGAGCACATGTAACTCTCTATATAGAGATTCACTGCTTGCTCTGTTTTGTTACAGCATAGTGCCAAGGACCAAGCTCAGTACCCAGTCTGGCCATAGCAGACCATGCTAATTCTGTTGGCTTTGTGTTAGCTGCTTCCATCATGTATGTGGCCTCTGGTCAGTCTAGTGTCTTTGAGAGCTCAGGTTGTCCCCTTTGTTGTTTGGGTACCGTTCAGAAGCTAGGAATCAGGGAGCAGTCACAGTCAGTTCAGGGTCTTAGTTTCAGTTGATGGACCTTGCACAGTATGTATGAGGTCACAGTTTCAGAAGGATTTCAAAAGAATTTTCATATTAAGGCTTCTCCATATCAATACCATATTATAATATCCATAAAATTAATACAGTGCAAAATTTCAAATACCTATAATATATGAACTAATTTTCAGTGACTCTCCCAAGATGCCTTGCTTTAGTGTCTTGAAAACATGCTGTTTTCAAGAGGTGAGAAATTCCTCAGCTCTGTCATCTCCTGAGAAGAAGCTTTCTCATGCTGACTTGCATGTTGTCTGAGACTTTCTCAGGCAAAACACCGATTTAGTGCCCTTGATCACATTTCTTCATTTTTAAATTAAATACTCCTCTCCCTGCAGTATGTCACTGTGTGGGTAACCTTGTTGTACATTTATAAGCCCACCTTTTATGTCAGAAGGTTGAGTGTTGTTTTCTGATACAGACATACATGATGAGTTTCAAGTAGCTGTAAGAACTCTCATGTCTTGATTGCTATTGATCAGCTAATGACGGAGATGATTGTGTATCTAAGCAGGCTCCACTTTTCCTGTGATATCAGACAGATGTGCTTGGGTCTTTTTCCTTTTTGAACAAGCAATCTAGTTATGAGTCTTGCTTAGCAGCATCTTTTCTTCAGAAATCTATCTCTGAAGCTGTATTTGTAAAAGAAAAAAACCCCAGTGTATTTTCTAGGGAATGTTTATTAGGACCTGTTTGGTTATAATACTAGCAGTTTGCAGTTTGCCTTACATAAGGCATGTTTTCATGTGAATAGACTTTTTTTTGTGCTGATGGACTACTGTCAAAACCAACCATTCTGTTTAAGTATAATGAATATGGTACAAGTATATAATCATATAGCAAGTATTACTCTGTGAGATGCAAAACGCCTGGGGTTTGCTGTGTAAGTATTTTTTTTTGTGCCAGATATGTATGATAACGTCAGTTTTGGTGCACACTGCCACAAAGACTTAGTTCTTTCAGTATCTTAAAAATCTTCATCTTTTTTTCTTTAGATTTCCTTTGTTAACTAGAGAGCTCTCAGGTTTCTTCTCAAGGACAAGCAAACTACAAATTTCTCTATCAAACTCACCTCTGCAAGGTATCTTGATCTCTTTGGTATTTTGGGGCACAGGTGGTGTTGTATCAATTTTACTAATACTTACTGGCACCATTCATTTGATAAATTCTCTTGAACAGAAATCATATACTTAGGGGAGACATTGCAATTTTCCTCTGTTTGGGGTTAGTTAGATATTTCGGCCCTTTCTAGAATGGTTCCATGTCTGTAGTTATGTTGTTCTACAGAACATAATCTCCTGAATACCTTATACTACATTGCATGTGATTATGTGAAGTTCTTTACGTACTGACTACCATCCAAATGGCTAAAATGGATTTAAGGACACAAGTGAATGTTGTGACCTGTTGTAGCACATGACAAAATCTTGCTACCGTCTCAAATGTTTAGCATCCATCATCTTTCCTACAATTTCTTCTCATGTATTTGTTGATAGTACAAAATGTTCCATCCTTGATCTTTAAACACAGAAGTCTATCAACTCTTACTGTGACTAATTAATCCTTTAACTCCAACATCTAGAAAAAACATATCTCATTACTGCTTTCACCAACCATCTCTGTAGGTTTTAGCATTAACTATTTAAAAATACTACTTCATGCAATGTTACCTCAGTACTTTGATGCTGAGATTCTTAGGTATAATCATGGTGTAGATATATCAAAAGGTTAGCGGAACTCTAAATACTGTCAGAAGCTGGCTTCTATTTGTCTTTTGGGGGTTGTAGTGCTTGGTTTGTGTTAATATTTTGCACATTATAAGAATGAAAATGTCAGCAATTTACAATGAATGTATCTGATTGCCAGAGAAATTGTGAAAGAAATCTTTTTTTTAAAAAATGACGTATCAGAAATACTGTCTTGATTTGAAAGCTAGCGTATCATCAACAAGGTATTCCCCAGCAGACAATAAAATAAAACATGTTCCAGAGAGAATTGGAGACAAAGACAATTGTGTTTGTCATGTCTTTGAAAGAACTGGTTCACAGTTTGTTGTAGGATATGGAGGGGAGGGAGAAGGCATCATAGTAATCAGGTCAAATGTAATGTAATGGTAAGAAGTAAAATGTGGCCTTGAATAAGGAGCACAGTTCTTCCTCAAAATAAAAGCTACATAATTAAATCCAGTTATTTATGTTACAAAGGGAGGGCTGGGATTAAATTTCTGAGCAGTATTAAAAATGCAAAATCATAGTAATTAGACTCATGTTCTTAATGTTAGAATCTGTTTGTTATTCTCTGATAATATTAGCATTCTCATATGCTTAACTTGCTTTTAGTACATTTTATTTTCTACCATTAGATTACCCTATATATCAGCTCTCCAAGGTTTTAAGAGATTAATTATATTTTAGTCATGCAATAGTCCATACTTCTATGGCCTAATTAAACACATCTTCACTGCTAATTCAGACAGGTAATTTATAATAATATTGACATATAAAAGTAAACTGTTCTCTGAGCTGTGTATGCAGAAGGGGTGTAGCTGCGTGCCGAGGGTAGAGTTAACAACTGTTTTACAGGCAACATCTGCTGACGGATTGACTGGGGCAGCAGTGGGTACCTCTCTCAGAGGAAGCTCTTGGTCCAGGAAATGAGAGCAAGGCTGACACGATCTGGATTTTAGAAATGGAGAAAATGCGTCCCCAGCATATACAAAGGCAACTGAGTTGTCAGCTGTCTGACACTAAATGTCAGGAGACCATTAGTTCTATGTTTGCAAAGCAGTAGATCTGATGGTGTGTCCTGCCAGGAGCTGAATAATTACTTTCTGTTAGTTTCTGTGAGGATCTGCTGTGCAGGCAGATCACCTCTGACTTTTTAGCTGGTCATCCTGTAAATCTCTCCTAAAATAACAGCCTGTGCTGGAACGCCTGCAGAATACCTGTCTTTCCTCTATTGGTGGTGCTGATCACTGGATTAGTCAGACTAGCTGCTCTGTTATCCTGATTATCCTCTTGTTGCCTGTTTTGTCTTATGCATAAACTGCAGAGCTCTGTATTGTGTGCTTTGTGTAGTGGTGACTGGAACTGAGTCTCAGTCAAGCCGTGCGTGTAGGTTCCATGGTTTTTTGCATATGGTTTGCTTCTTTTCTGTGCCTTGAGAATACATTGGTGGACAGAACCGTGACAGAGCTGATACTCACAAACGTGTAACCTCTGCTTCCACTTATTACAGCTCTTAAACATGGTGCACTCTCATGAACAAAGTCCTCCAATCTGGTGATTATCTACTGAGGGACAGAGGGCCACATACATTGATACACATTCTTTCTTTGCAGTGCTGCATAACTTCCAGTATTTTGTACAAGATTATGAGCAGTGGAAAAATAAAGTAAGCAAAACTGCTTTAGCTTTGGTTTAAGAATGAATTGAATTATTCAGGTTTGATTTGCTAGGTAAGATGTACCATTCCCTGTGTCTAGCAGGTCTCTGAATCTTCTTAATGGACAGATTATGGAAATATTTCTCTTTTCTCTGCATTTCCTAAGCATTCCCGAGTTTCAGAAAAACAAAAAGCTGAAGGACCAAGAAACTTGTAAATTGGTTTAGCTTCTCATCAATAATGTATTCTCCAGGGTATTAACGTTTTCTTTTGTAGTCATAAAGATACTTTTTTCTGTTGTTGTTTACCTATTAAAGCTATTTTTTTGTTGTTTCTGAATTCATAGGCTTCTTTTCTCCTTACAAGATCCATTTAATTGTTTTATTGTCTACATTTTTCTCTGTATGTCTTCTGCATTGTATTTTAAGCTTCTAAAGTAAATGGTTGCCATTTTTATTTCTTTGTAACTGGTTTCAAAGCTTTCTCTTCTAAGAAGTAATTCACTGACATGCTTGGGACTCTCTGCTCTCCATAGTCAGTGTATGACAACACTCCCAGTGGCCCCGCTTGTAGTTAGTGTGGAATGAGAAACGGGCAAGTAGTGCTTTGTTGGGATGGAGTTATTACACTTTGGATACTGGATGATTAATGAGGTTTAGGTCTAGAAAGGATTATTATCATAATCTGATTTCTCTTGTACACTTGTATACAGTATACCTGTGTTTTTTAGAGATCATATTCTCAGTAACACCAGTGCAGCTAGAATGTATTTCCTCTCCCCCTGCACTGAAAATGTCAATAATTTCAGATTAATAAACCTGCCATGCAACCAAGCCTCTACAGCAGACAGCAAAGCTTATCTGAAGAGTTAATCTTTGGCTGCCAGTGTGTCCACATTATCAGCCTGAGCAATGATTGATTTTTCTAACAGAGCCTGAAGAGAGAATAATGCCAGTATGATTTCTCGTAGCTGTATAAATAATACGGTGATGTATAATATTTTCTGACTGCCTAACTTTGTACTCTTGTTTAAAGTTTTTATGTGGGTGGCAATTTTCCTATGTGTTTGTTTAATTTGTGTCTCTTGATTTCTCTGAGTAAGAAAAGTTTTCCTCTTTGAAACTCAGGATAGGGACAGTGTTTATCTTATTGTGCTTAAACTATGTTGCATACATTTTTCGTATCTGGCTTCCTTGACTTTCCTGATGCTGTGCTCTCCACAGGATTTCGAAGGCTGGTGTCTTGTCATTTTCTCTCTCTGTTTTTTAAAGCTACTAAGAAAGAACAGAGAATAACTGCTGCCATAATTACTGAAATTGTTTACACAGCTATACTGTTTGTCAAATTTCATTCTGCTTAAAAATCGTTCTTTATCGATCCAATTCACAAAGCATCAATAAAGAATAAGGACAATTAAAAATTGAATTTCAATGCAAATGTGGCCTTTTCCCTATTCTGCATGAACGCACATTTATCAGGCTCATAAATGCTGCTGTTGACAGCATAGCATTGAAACAACCAAAAAACAGCCCTACTGTTATTGTTTCATGAGCCTTTGATATCCTGATTCATTTCCCTCTAGAAAAAGATTGCAAAAGGTCAGTAACATGTCATAGGAGTCTGTGCAGAAACAGCCTGGGGACATATTTCCCTAAATTTTCAAAGAGTATGCTACACTGCTGAGCCTGAGGCCTGGGGAATGACTTGCTTGAACAAGCATTTAACACAAAACTGATCTTGTCCTTCGTTTGTTTACTCCATTATTACTGACAACTTGTGGTTATAGAATCCAAAAATGGTTGAGGTTGGAAGGGACCTCTTGAGACCATCTCATCCAGTGCTCCTGCTTAAATAGGGTCAGCTAGACTAAGTTGCCCAGGACTATGTTGAGTCAGGTGTCCTGGTTTCAGCTGGGATAGAGTTAATTCTCTTCCTAGTATCTGGTATAGTGCTGTGTTTTGAATTTAATGTTACTAACACGCTGATGTTTTAGTTGTTGTTGATCAGCGCTTGCACAGAGCCGAGGCCTTTTCTGCCTCTCATCCACCCACCAGCGAGCAGGCTGGGGGCGACACAGCCAGGACAGCTGGCCCCAGCTGACCCAAGGGATATTTCAGACCATGTGGCATCATGCTCAGGATATAAACTAGTGGGAACGCTGGCCAGGGGCTTTCCTAGCTCAGCAGCTGGCTGGCATTGATTGGCAGGTGGTGAGCAATTGCCTTGTGCAGCACTTGTATTGAATATTCTAATTATTTTATCATCATTATTATTATTACTATTATTATTTCGTTTTCCCTTCTGTTTCTGTCTTACCAAACTGTCTTTATGACAGCTCACAAATTTTACTTTTTTTATTATTTTTTTTCCCAGTTCTTTCCCCCATCCACTGGAGGTGACGGGGTGGGCAGAGTAAGCAAGCAGCTGTGTGCTGTTTAGCTACCTGCAAGGTTAAACTACAACATCGGGTTTTGAGTATCTCCACAGATGAAGGCACCAAAACCTCTCTGGGCATTCTGTTCCAGTGTTTGGCTAAATTCACTGTAAAACACAGCAGATTTTTCATGTTCAGATTGAATTTCATTTGTGAAGTTAATGTGGTTCTTAAACCTTACAATAATCCTGTGTATAGGAGATGTAACAGATAGGACATATCCTTCTGTGTATAGAAATCTGACAGTGTTTCAGCAAATATTACAGTTTGTTATTTTCTTCTTTAAGACTTGTATTAGTTTTTAATTAATGAAATATATGCCAACCATTTAGGCAAGGACAGGCAGTGGAAATTTAGTTTTCTGTTTATTCTGTAGGGCTGTGCTTTTACATAAGGTTCTTTGCAAACTAACAAATTCTTAGATGAACTTCACTGACTAAGACTATTAAAAATTATTTTTCAGTTTCACACTCAAAGGTTCTGTAATAAGGAGATGTAGATGCTTACATTTTAAGCCACGCTAAATGGACTTCTTATATTTAAAATCTGAATGTTTATTTACATTCAGTAGATGCCCTAAAGTGAGGCCTCTGAAAGGCAAACGATGAGCTACAAGACTCATGTCACGGGGAAAATTCAGTTGTATTCTCACAATGAGATGTAATAATAACTTCTGTGGAATCTAGAATTGTAAAATATGTTTAATGCATTGATGCATGAGATCCACAGTGAAAAGTAGACGGTATCAGTCTTGTTGAGACTGTACCACCAAGCAATTCATTAATGTACAGGGAGGCTAGAGGTTAGAGTGAGCATGACAGTTTGTGACCGAGCAGCTATTGAGTTCCCAGAACAAGCCTACAGCTCTTGATCAGAAATACATGCTGTTCAAGTTAAGGGCAGAAGTGATAAGAAATTTAACGGTACTTTCCAAAGTATAGATTTATTTTTTTAAAATGCTTTACTCCTTAACGGCAGTCACGAAAATTTTCTCACACTTTTTCCTTATCTTCTCCTCTATTATCAGGTAGAGGCTGGTACTGACTGCTCATATTTATTATTTTTTTTAGTATTATTATTGGGATTTTTCTGCTAGCACCAGAACTCCCTTGATCAAAGTCCTCTTACAGTTCAATACTGAAAAACAGTTCCATAGCAGTGATTTAAGAGATTTCACACTCAGGAGCTTAGACTCCTTTCCAGCCAGCAGCCAAATTCAGAATGGAATTAAATGGTCTGCCATACTTGGAGCTAAGCCTGACTACTACATACAGTTTGGGATTTGGATTTTTAAAATTGTTGTTAAACTTTGTGATTAAAACCAAGAAAAACATGATGCCGAGAGCAGTTTATTACATTAAAGGATCATTTTACATTGTGTTATTTATACAGTTACGTGTAGGCATGTTTCACTTAGAAGAACAAATGTCTGAAATTGCCATATATAGCTGTGTGATCCTTTAGTAGTAATAACGTAAAAAAGTGTTAACTTTGTTACAGTAACGATACTGCTTGAAAGATTTCCATGGCAGACATCATCATCATCATATTTTTACAGAAGTTTGTGAGCTACTGTCATCTGAAGTGATGTGCCCACAGTGGTCTGTTTGCCCATGAGATTTGGGTGCTAAGCAGTAAGGACAGAACCGTACAACTTATATTGAATCTGAGCTGCATAGTTGATTTTTAGAAAGGCAAAGTGTGTTCAGTACTCTGAATGTGTTAGCCGTTCACAGTCTTTGTTGTTAGTGATTCTCTACAATGATACTATTTTTAAAATCATAAATACTAAAGAGATTCTCCTTAGAGCTTGGAAAAGCATATTTATGTGCACACCAAAGCTGGAGAAGGAAGGAAAAAACACCGTCTCCCGTAAATTTTTCCTATTAAAAATATATATATATATTTTGCAGTTGTGTCATAAAAGTTTTTTTGCTGGAGGACAAAGAGAGTGAGAATTTATTTGGGAATTAAATATAGTCATGGGTCTGTTTAAGTTTTTCTGTATTTAAAGAACAAAATTAAAAACTCATCTCCCTACTTTTAGAGGAAACTTGTATGGTTTCCATCCATGTTTGACAGTTGTTTCATTTATAATGGTAGTTCCTTAGATCAGCTTCATATGTGGTTCTTCTTTTGCTTTGTAAACCCTTTGTTTGGATAGAAACAACATAAAATTCCACTGCTGGGTGAATGTGATGGAGGATAAAGGATTATTCCATCTCAAAAGATGAAATGCATTTGTGAGGCTAGAATTCTTTTATGTTTTTTAAACATCAAAAAGTCACCCTATTACAACAGGAAATGTAATTTAGCCCATTGGGAAGAAAAATCTATAACTTTATTATATAGCTATTGGAGCAGTGATTTTTTCAATGGATGACTTTCCAAGTGAATATTGATTGAAATCTAAAGGTATAATTATTAAACTCTTGGTAGTCTTGATTATCACTCATGCAATTGGTTCCAGTGGATTTGAATGGAATTATCGTTATGAATAATTGCTCCACCTGCCTGAGCCAATGTCACGGAATAGAGCCCCTGAGCATTCAGGTCAGACAGATTTTACTCTTTACATCCCCAAGCCCTACAAAAACAAACCTCACAATGTAAAGACGCACAAGTAAAGCAGTTTAAGAAGGGTTTTTTTATAAGTAGAGATACAGAAGATACAAATATGTGAAAGTTAAAAAGCAGCATTAGGAGAAAATTCATACAGATAACTTCAGTTAGCTTTCACGGAGATCATGGAGATTGATAGCTAGCACAGGCAATACAGAGGCCTGGGTTTGCTGCTTGTTAGTGATGAGCTGGTCATTATCAGCAGGTTAGAACATTTTATGTAGACAGCCTGTGATGCTGAGCACGTGTGAACTCTTTGTGTTAGTTTCATGCTATTTTGTACACTTTCAGTGATGACGTGCCATAATTTGCTTAAGGCTTTTGTTACAGGTTTTGATACAAATTCCAAATTGAATTGCTAATAGAACTTTGTTGTTCAGTAATATAAATGAAAACAGTTATGTAAGTATTGCCACATGTAATTCATGTCCCCGGTGCACTATTAATTTGCATCCTCCTGGATCCCAGATGCAAAATAATCGATTTGCTACCATGGGACATTAATTGGGTGTGGCACTACTTTAGCTTTGTGCACATTCCTTTTCAATTGTCTTTATTGTAACTTGATTACTTTTCCTTCAATTCTAAAAATTGCATTATATCAAATTACCATAGCATAGCTTCTGATATGATTTTCTTACAAATTAAAGTACTTGTTATCCCTGTACTTGGGTTAACTTAAATCGTTAATCATGCTATATTTCAGTATTCCCTGGAGGAATATTTCAGGAACCACCAATAACCCGGTATTGCTTTAGTATCATTAAATATGTTATTTGTGCTTTGAGTAATATACAGAGAACTGTATTATCATGATGGAGGAACTGAATGTCAATATTTAAAGTTATGGAAGATATATTTTAATGGATAATTGTATTCAGTTTGCAACTTTTCATTTACCAGGTTACATGGCACTGAGGTAGGAATAATTGTCATATGTTTAATGATTTGGTTATTTATATACTTTAATTTGATGAGCTTTGAGTTTGCTGCAGGACTAATTTTTGTTTATTTTACTGATAACAAAGATAGACATATATAGCATTTTCTAGTCAAAACACTCTATCTCCTAACATCTTTAAGCCTAATAAAACCTTTAGTAGGTATGATTTTCCTCAGGCTCAGTGACTGTTACTTAAATGCTAACACAGACTTTACAGACCAGACCAGAGTACCTGCTGCTTTGGCAACGCTACTAATTCAGATGTCCTCTTGCCATTACAGAACACAAACAAATGGCACCTTACTGGGCTCCCACTGCTTTTTCCAGAATCTGTCTCTCTGTCAGTTCAGTATTCAAGGTGCCCAAGCACATCAGCAACCGCAGCGTTGCCTATGACCATCCAAACCAGTTGATTTCATACAAGACAAATGCAGTTTACCAGGCCAAGGGTGATGTGTGTGACAGCCAGAGATAAAGTGGTCTTGGCTGAGGAATATTGGTTGTAGAAAAAGCCTTTCATGGAGACTGATGTATGCCTTCCACATTCTCTTCGCAGGGGAGGTATTTTACAGTGCCTTTTATTGATAAAGCTTTCGCACCATAACATGAATAACTTGCTTTCATAACGGCAGATGGCGGAGAGAATGATTTTCAACCAGGTCAGCTTGGAACATTTTAGGGCAGATTAACACTGCTTGCATGGTGATCGGTTCTATAGGTGAATTATCCTACTTTTAATTTGATAGCTAGGTCATTTAATCTAAGAAGGTAAAATATATTTCTGTCTAATTTGAGCTGTTTGGCTCATTATCTAGTCATCTTTGTTTTCTTCTTCACAGCGTCCTGAAGTTGTCTAATTTGAGCTGTTTGGCTCATTATCTAGTCATCTTTGTTTTCTTCTTCACAGCGTCCTGAAGTAGGGAAGCACCCTAGCCCTGTTATAAGCATGGTGAACATAGTTAAGAAAAGTAGTGAACTCCAGCTTTGATTCAGTGTTAGATTTCCAGGCTGCAGTGTTTACTTTTATCTGCCCTGGCTCTCTAAATTTTCTCCTACATTTAGGCTACAAAGCTCTCTGTTCAATGCAGGTGGAGAATTTGGCAGTTCACGGGGTAATACAAAATGCTGTACTCATCAGGAATTCGCTCCAGAAAGGTCTGAGCCTTGACTTACCAAATCTCAGCCCTGCTTCTATGCCTTACCCACAGTGGGTTCCACTTCAGTAAGTCAGAAGCAGGCATGTGCTTTTAAAGAAAATCTCCCTGTCGTCCCACTTGACTGTGCTTTGTCTCACACCATGAATCTTCCTGGACTGAATCAGTTCACCTTCTTTTGCAGCCTGGTTGCTCTGCAGAGTGATCACAGACTTACAGAATAGTGGAGGTTGGAAGGGACCTATGGAGCTCAAACAGAGGCAACTTGGGCAACTAGTCAGTTGCCCAAGACTAGTCAGGCAGCTTTTGAGTATCTCCAAGGATGGTGGCTCCAATTAGCTGATCATTGTGGAGAAAAACTGGAGAAAAAAGGCAACACAAAAAAACTATATAAAGCAAAAAGTTTCAATAAATAGCCAATTCTATGGCAAAAATAGTATCCTGTGTATAAAATAAAAATATATCCTAAAAATATGTTCTCTAGGATCACGGAAAAAAGAGAAATTATATCACTGCAGCATGGAGATTATGACATTCCCATAAAAGGGAGAAGTTTATGATACAGGAACTACTGTTTGGATGCTGTGTGTTTTCTACCTTTTGTTTGTGATTAGCTTTTGTTACACAATTTTTAATGTCTTTAAAAAGTACTTGATTTCTAGGCAATTCATAGGCCTTATGTGAACACCAGGCTTGACCTGTTCTTTCAAGTCTGTATTTAGAATGTCAAACAGTCTGTAGTTTCTTGGAGGTGGGGGGCAGGTGGTAAAGAAATCTGCCCCTCCAAAAATGCTGTAATATTATTTGTTCTTCCATCATATAAACAGGAGAGAGTAACATTGATAATCTTCAAGATGAGCACAATGATCCTCCAAATTATAGTCAGTTATATCAGATTATTTGATAAAATTTTATGTATTATTTCAACAAGTTTTCTCTGTCATAACAGTTTTCAGATGTCTTTATAGAGCGGATGTAATTAAAGGAGTTGTAATTTTATTTTTTCTTTCACTAAAATCATGAGGTCTACCTCCTCTCACTACTCAGAATTCTGGTGATTTCTGCATGTTTGATCGGTAGTTTTTAGACTTTCTTGTCATGTAGTCCTTCAGGATTTAAAACCCAAACCAGTGGTTTTAAAGTGGGCATTTGTATTTGAAAAATGCATCTGGGAGACAGTCATGAATAAAACTAGTATACAGACAGAGGTTTAATACATTTAGTTTAGCTTTTGAAAGGTGGGTAAGAACAGCCTCTGATGCTCCAGTTACAATTCTGAGTTAAGCAGTGGTAGAGCAGGTAGTAGAACTGTGACTGTCCTGTTGAGTATTTAGCAAGGCAGTCTTTTTCACCTCAAATATGGGAGTATGTGTTCTATTTAGGGCTTTAAGACTCTTTTCTGGAGAAATGGGGAACTAGGAAGACAATTCTAAGCAAGTAATAAGAGCTTTTGGTTAATGGGGCTCTGAACAAAGCTCCTCTCTCACTTTCCTATATAAGCTTTGGTACAGTAATAGAGTTCCTGAAGTTTTCTTTAATACAACTTTTCATGTCTTCAATTTAAGTAAAGACATCATTTCAAAGTAATTTTCTTTAAACGATATTATTCTCACTCCTTTTTTATGTTCTCTCTATACATTTCTGTGCTCTGTTAATAAGTTCTTTCCACACAACCACTAAAGCATACAATAAATCTCTAATTGTTCTGTCATCTGTTTCTCTTCCTTTTCTGAAAAATCACAGAATTTTAGGGGTTTCTGTTTTATTGCCATCCCATGATTCCTGGATCAGAATATTTTGTTGTATGTGTGACCAATGTGGTGTTCAGTTAAAAAAAAAAAAAAAGAGAGAGAAAGAAAGAAAAAAAATCTGTGTATATTCTAATAGCAGGTTACCTCCTATTTCTGCCTCAAATACTGTCTAACTTTTCCTGAAATACATACTTCTCAAGGGGGAAAAATGCATTATATGCGGTGACTCACCACACAGTTAATCTGTAACTCATTCATTAATCTCTGTGATATTGTAGGCATTCATCCCTTGACACAGAAGGGCAGTATTTTGTCTTCCTCCTTCAAGTGTCTGCTGTGGGATAGCAGATTATTCTTTAAGCAGCAATGCCTCAAGCTGGAACTGCCATCTCACATCACAGTTTGTGTTGGGTGGGAACTGAGTTGGTAGGTTCACTTTAGCTTATCCATGCCATCAAAGGATGTTCTAATCCTCTTAATCAGAGATATGCAAAACATAGGGCAAGTTCCATCCTTTCCATATGAGTAACTGTTGTAGTAATGGATCTCTGAATTTGTTGTTGCTGAGATTGCTGGGTAAAGGCAGCACAGGAAGTACTCTTCCCAATTCTTGTCTTTTTGGAAAAGTCTGTGTTATTTTGTGAGGCTCATGAAGACAGAAATGCTGTTTGCTACTGCATCCTGTTTTGCAGGGTTTTTCAGTTGCACTTCTTAGCATGTCTTTTCAACACATTGATCATATGAGCACAAAATTCTGCTTATACATTTGAGGAATGAAAATTGAATGTGATATCATTGAAAATGAAGGCAAAACTGAGAACAAAACTATGCGGAAAAGTTGATGTACGCTATTTCTAAGAACCACATTCAGATAATATTGTCAGCAATGGTTATTCAATGGGACAGCGCTTACATTTCAGGGACATTTAAAAAAGTAACTTTAGCTGCCCCTCAACTTTATGTCTGAAGGAAAGAGCCTACAACATAGATTTTTAAAGGATATATTGCACTGAGACAAAAATCTGTCATCCAGTCCTTTGGGAGTTAGTATGTCAAATTGTTTTAATTCTTAAGCAGTAGTCTTAAAATAACCAGATGGGCTGCACTTCTGAGTAAAATTAGGGAAGTGTTGTCAGCATTGTAAACTTAATAAGGTAGGTGATGTGGATCAATTCATGCTGTCCTTGACTTTCTGCTTCTATTAGAATTCTGGAAGATCATTAGCCACCTCTGGGACGTATTTGATTAATAGGCTTGGTTAAACAAAAGAGGTGAGGTCAAGCGTGATCTGAAATTATGAAAAATGTGTATTCCAAAGGGAATTTCCACTTTCCAAGTTATGAATGTGGGAAAGTACCTTCCCTCTTTGGATTCTGATTAATTTAATTGTGTTTTATCGTACTGGTAACCTGTAAGAACTTTGGTTTTCTATAAATAAATAGGTTCTATAAACCTATAAATAAGTTTTTCTGATATAATGCACTGTTTAAAAGCAGTATGTTCAAGTATGTACTGTTAATATGCTTGTTAAGGAATAATAAAAGATAGTTCTAAGGAACTAGTGTATTTAAAAACACCGTGCAGATTCTTCCACTCAGAATAAGACAGGGAAGTGCACATCTTCATGGTGTCCTGTTTGTCCTCTGAAGATGATGATGTAGACTTTATTTTGCATCTGCATAATTTCATACAGAAGACAATTCAGCCAATTCACATTTCATTATCTATGTGCACGTATTTATCTGTGCTAGAGATGGAGCTATTGGCTGGTTGTTAAAAATGATGTTGTGGTGGCGCAGAAAGAGTGAAAATGTATTTTAACCATTAGTAATCTTCATATTTTTCTCTTCAATCCTTTCTCTTCCAAAATTTATCAAGCAGATCATTTATTTTAAGCAGTGATAAAAAGCAGAAATTATGGAGAAACATGAGCAACACTGTAGTTTGCTTATCAGTAGCTTTGCGTTTTTTCTGTTGCTCCTATTTTCTTCCTCAGGTCCATTGCTTTGTGCAGATTAAGCGTGCTTTATAGCCTAAAGATGCTATTTCCGTCTACTTAGTTCCCCATGAGATGAAAGCAATGAGTTTCATTGTCTTTATTTCTGTGCTATTCACAATTAGTTTTATGATCTATAACAACAATGTCTGTGTCTTGTAAGTCCAATCCATAACTCTCACTTCTCTGATGATGGCAGTGAGTCCCTGGAGATACAATATGACTTAATTTCCTTATTATAACATCCTCCTTTTCAGCTTCTAAATTACTGCTGTTCTAAAAAATGCTGCCAACACACATAGCGGGTTTTTGCTAGCTGGATCTTAATGCAGAACATTGGTATCATTCTCCTAATTAATAACATGAATAATTTTTTGTTTATTAGCCTCCACAGGCATGAATTTGTCGTGTTTGATTAGGTAGTTTTGCCTTTTTTATGCAATTTTTATTTGCAAAACTTTGACACTTACATCAAATGTTTTACCAGTAGAGTAAAACTTAGTGAATTTTCATCTTTTCAGAGCCAGCTTGATCAGCTTGTGTTTGCTCACAGCTTAAAGATCTGGACCAGTTTCTTTAATAAGAAGAACTTGTTACTGAGATACCTTCTTTCTGCAACTGTCTTGGTTGCACTCTAAACAAATAATTTGAATTTTCACTAGGTACAAATGAAATTCAGTGTAATTATATATGTTTACCACAGCTGTTTTGTTTATTGATAGACTTCACAAAATCTATTTCCAGCTCCATCTGCTGTTTCTGACACAAAAACTGCAACATTCTCTTAAATGCAGTCACATCAATAAAGCAAGATGTGCCAGAAACTATTTAAAGCCCAGTGCAGGGGTTTTATTCAGTTGATACCAGTTTTCCCAGAGTTGTTCAGATGTTATTGTCATATGTTATATTTTACAACTGATCTGTTCAGACATTGGGTCATTGTACAGTGAGCTTCACAAAACAGAGTGTAGATTCTGAGTGCCACCAGTGGAAAAAACCCACTAAATATAATAGTAAGTGGCCATAAAGTCTTAATCTATTGCCTATGGGAAGGCCTTTGCTTTTCAACCCAGAGTCATATTGCTGGAATACATTTTACATAGTATCTAAGTTGTTATAAATTTAAGCAACTGTCACTTTTAGGGTTTTTTTCTTTTTTTTTTTTTTTATACATGGAGAATCGCATGGAAAAAATAGTGACGAAGGAAAATCTCCCATTCATTTAGCAAAAGGGCTCTTTTCAAACTGCCACCTCAGTGAAAAGAGCATTTAAATTTACTTAAGGGAAAATAATGTTACAGGAGAAAAAAATTACAGCTTTCTCATAGAAGCTTTTTAAGACGATGACTATCTTTTTCAAATTTATAATCTAATAGTTTTCAGACTTTTATTGCAGCAGATGGGTGCTGGTACATCAGGCCCAAGTATTGCCCAGGCTCCTTTTATGGGTTTTCCCATGATTCTTCACAACTGACCCTTGACTTCATTGCATTTAAAAACACCCTTCATATCATCAACAAACTTATATCACCCTGCGGTTTACCCCTTGTTTTCCAGGTAGTTCTTTTCATATATTGAGTGGTACAGGTACTAGTGCATGCTATGGCAAATCTTCACTGGCAATATTCTTTAGGAACGACCAAATTTTACCCTCTACACTGTGTATTTCACTCACTGCATATTAATATATCACAGGTTTTTCATCTTATGCTATGGCTTATTAAATTCCTTTAAAAACATCATGGAAATCCAAGTGGAATATGTCAGCTAGACCACCCTTATCTCTGTGCAGAGAAGTCTGAAATTTAGGCAGGGCAGGATTTCCTTTCTCAGGAGCCAAGTGAGGTGTCCTTCAGTTATACCTTCTCATGATTTGTCACTGAAGCCTGTAATTCCCAAGGTGATCTCTGAAACTTTCTCTGAAGATTGGTACCTGAGTAAGAGATTTTGAAGATGGGCAGACTTTAAAAGCTTTTCTCTTCCACTTATATGTAAAGCATACAGCTTTCGTACCCTTTATTACAAGCAGAGCTATTAGTGGTGTAACTGTGCTGGCCTGAGGGCATCAGTGAGGCAAGGAACAGGTCTTTTAAGTAAAAGAAAACTTAAATTTCTTGAGCCCCTGCTTTTATAGTTACATATGTGTAAGTATTGATTACTGTTACTGCAGATTCTATGTGTAATTGTATATACATACATGTATATGCATATATGCATGGTACATAATTACATTTGGAATATAACTCTGTATTGTATTATATGTGACTATACCTATATAAAAGGATATGTTTGTGGTTGTGAATTTACATATGATTGTGCATATTTATTTAAACTTCCATCTAAGTTGTTTTAACATGGAAGATTTTTCTTTCCTTGTTTCATACGCAGACAGAAAAAAGGCCATTTTTTATTATGCTGCGTTCTGGGACACTGACCCATGCAAGTATACAAACTAAATCTGAGAGCTTTTAAGAGCCTGGAAATTAGGCATCACAGGGAAAACATCTGCTACACCAGGGAGAGCTAAGTTTGGTTAAGCGTCTTGCCTGTGCTGTTTCTACTACTGTGCCTTTTCCCCTTACTGCTGAAATGGAATGTGCTTTCTCCAGTTGTTAAATTCTTTATATCATTTTATTGCCATGTGAAGGCTGACAGATAGAGCTTTACCATAATACCTCTTCATGGTACCTATTTATGAAGCACATCATTTCTGTTAACCACACATTTATCATCTACTCCATGCAAACTACAATAGTCCTCTTTCCTCTTTATCACATTTTTGGTTGCTCTATAATAATCACGTCAATCTAATGTTGTAAAAAGAAGGAAACTGTCTATAATATATATTACTTTTAAAGTGTTTAAAAGAACTTTAAATATGGCAGTGCTGAGTTTCTGTTTTGTTCTCCTGAATCCCTATCTTGTAATTAGAGGAAGACTTTTATGAATTATAAAACTTGTTTATTTATTTATTGGTTTGTTTTTAAGGAAACAATATGGAGTAACTGCTTTTGTGAGTGCCATTCAAGTCAGACTAATAAAATATGAATTAACATCTCTTTCAAAATAAATTGGAAGCAAACGTGCTCATTTGCTCTTGTTATCTAATGTTTCTTTTCCATCTTATCTTTCACATAGGATATTATAAATTTATTTATTATTAAAATGTGTATTCTATGTTACTAGATCTACAGAGCTCATTTCAGACATGTGGGTTTTTAAGAACTAAGATCTTTCAAAAAAAAAGTAGGGAAGATTTCTATCTACACTGTCTCCCTTTCCCAGAAAGCCCAGATATATACCTGCCTGAAATGGCAGTATGATAGTAGGTGTTAGACAGTTTCATCTGCATGGTGCATATGAAATATTTGAAGTGACATTTCTGTTGATCCATACTTTCAGTAAGTTTTGTTTGTTTTGATTGTTTTTTAATGCAAAGTATGTCTTTAGAATATGTTTTGCTCCTTGGCTGTAGAAAAGAGGATTTCATGCCTTCACAGTCACTCAGGAAACGTGCTTCTTGTGCTTTTGCAGACAGCAGAAGCTTGGAGGGCTTGCAAAGACATGGAGGGACAAGATTAACATTGAAAATTATGTTGTCAAATAAGGAAATTAGTAGGGAGATGCTACTCAGTAAGGGCAAGTGCAATGTTGTTTCTGTGCTTTGAAATAATGTATATTAATACATATATAAATAAGTATAAAGTAATTGGCAAGTAGAGAATAGGGAAGCTTACTCGGCAGCAATTTAGAACCGGAGCTTGGAGTTAGAGTGCTTCACAATCAGTGTGTGACTTAATAGTCTTTTTGTGTTGCTAACAGTTAAAATGGTTGAAGGTGATATTCCTATACATACATCCTATATTTCACAGATATGGCAATGCCTCCATTGACATACGCTGATTTTGGTTCCAAGTTGCAAAAGTTTCTGGAGTTAATGTTTTAAAAAATGTGGAAAACTCAGATCTGTAAGGCTACACTGTATTTCATTTGTTCTGTTCTTTAACAACACGATCTCTTACCATTTGGTAACGCTGGAAAACCACAGGACAAATATATTGATTTGGTTTCAATACACAAAATTTGAAGGGAAATTTTTAATCAAAGGGCCCTGGTAAGGGTAGGTAGTTGCTTCTTGTGGAAGATTTTGGGGTTTTTTTAATTGTAAAAAGAAAATAAAAATCCATGGTAGACTGGCAGTGCAAATCAGTTGCTGCAAGTCATGCAGAAGAGCACAAAAGGCATCTTTTATGGCATCCTTTGTCTATATTTCTTCCTGCCTTTGCTGTTTCTTAGCCTTCCCTCAATTTGGTGCTTCAGATGAAATGCTGCCTGGCAAACTGCTTTCCACCATGCACACCACTTGCATTTCTAGATGCTTTCTTGGGCAGCCATTCTTTCATTTGACATCTATATCGAGAACCACAAAATTCAAAGTTTATGGTGAAGAATCCATTCCTATTTGGCTATGTGCACTTTCACACCTACCCCCATAGTGAAATAAGCCTCTGTAAGCTAGTTCACAATTTTTGTTTCAGACTTCATTGCATCAGAGCTTTATGGGAAAGCAGTATGAAATGAAACAGTAAGAAATCAGTAGCATTGATAAGTTCCATGTTTGTGTGTTTTCCCGTATACTTTTTTTAGCAGGAAATTTTCTTGGATGCCTTTTTCTCTGCTGCCTGGAGGCTTCAAATGTCTTAAATCATTATTTTGCTGGTGTTTTAATCTCCAGACCTATAGCAGAAAATACAAACTTTTTCCCAGCTGTTTTACTGTAGCAGTATTTATTTTACCCTTGTTTGCTGACCTGGTTTTCCACTTAGAGCAACAGTAGACATTCCATATCTGGAACCCACCATCCTTCAGATTTCTGCTGTTCTTTTTCCTGTGGAAAAAAGTTAATAAGCATAATTAATGGGTTAACATAACTAATGAAACAGAGAAAAAAGGTTCTGTAATCACGGGAGAAGTAATTTTGTTAGAGCTTATAATGTCTGGCAAAAAAATTTAACAATGGTTGTAGTGCCAGGTTGATGAGAAAAATGAGAGGCAGCCAGTTGTTCGTGATGGCTCTCTGAGAAGCTGCAACTTCTTAGATATATTTTGCAAATAGACTTTTTTGTGCTGCTTCACACGATTTAAGATACAGAATTTAAACAACCGTATCCATGTTAAAATCAAGCAACTTCCCCATGCGTTCTTCCTCTCATAATGGTCCAGTCTCTCTTCACAGACACATTTATTTCACTTTTTATTATCCATAGATTGACTTCAGAGAAAATCTCAAATGAGAGAGAAAAAACGCTGGGGGGGTGGGGGGTGGGGGTGCGGGTGGGGAATGCAGCATTGATTTCCTGTACACTTCAAATAAATCTGATGCCTCCAGTTTTAAGGTATTACTTAAACAACTTTCTATAATATCAAACTAGTAATTAGTTAAACTAAATTGAGGAATTTCATAGGGTGTGGCTCTTTCATGTAAATTCAGAAATGTAGACATTCTAATGAAGCCACAGGATTTCACTCCCATATGTGCTGAAAATGTAAAGGATCATATAGCTTTACTGTTTTGAGCAAATCTGTGTTATCTGCTATTAAAAAAAAATAAAAAATTAAACATTTAAAAAGTAGATGCTTTGAAATTATAGAGAATACTTTAAGCCCTACAACACTTTCCTTTAGTGTGCAACACTTACTAGTGTGATTGAGAGAGGAATTATTTCTGACCACTAAGTAATCATTTTACATGCTGAAATGTGAGATTTGATCACCATTGTTAAAATAGCGAAAAATGTAGTTGGAAGTTATAAAACTGCTGGGCAGCTCTTTCAGCCTGGGAACCAGCAGCTTCCTCCACTATTGATCCTGAAGTCAACTACCAACAACCTCAAAACCTCTTGTTTAGTTTGGGCTGTCCATCGTAACGTGTTTTGTCCCTCAGTTGGCTCTTGACTAGATTTACATAGAAAAGTGTTTCCGGGTGGTTTTAGGAATAGGTGCTTTCTTTAATAGCATATAATAGAAATTCAGCTAATGGGTTGCATGTTTCTCTTCTGAGCCCGAACATATGGTTTCCAAGCCATTAATCTTAAAATTTTATTTTAAAACTTTTGCATGTACATGGATGGAAGTACTTTATGTAGAAAGTCATGGTACTTCAGGTAAAGCCTGTAGAGTATTATAGCCATTCAACTTACAGTTTTAAACTGATATTTTAAGTGCAATAATTTAGACCATATGCAATAATTAATACAAAAATTAAATAATAAACTTCACGTGGATAAAGATAGAACTTTAGTAAGACTATAATGTTTAGGATCATACATTGATTAAAAAATCTGACTTGACTCTTCCACTTAAAGAAGTTTTTATTGACTTTGTGCTAGATTCTAAGTCTTTCAGAGAAAGGTTGTGCAACAAAGTAATTAATTTGGAGCGTTGTTTCTGGCCTTTTTACTTACCCTAGAAATATCATTAAGAAGTTCCCCTCTGCTAGTGTACAGTATTAATGGGAATTATATATGTAAAATTCTTTGGTTTATATGTTATATGAAATTTTATTAAGAGTTTTAGAGAATCTTATAGACACAGAAAAGAGACATATTTTTATCCATTTGTAAAAAAGAAGGAAGATAGACTTGGAAAATGGAAAGTGAAAGATGACCAGCACAAATATCTAGTCTTCCTCTGTACACCATTGTTAAATGTAGGAATGAAAATTATAGGTATTTCTATGTAGTTAGCACAGTTTTGTACAGAGCATACCACAGATAATTACAGCTCTTTTTAATCTCCAAAAACTTCTGTAGTTTGACATAATCAGACAAATCTCCTTTCATAGTAATGGGTTTTTTTCTAAATGATCTGGCCGTATTAGGTTATAAATGTTATTAGAATAGTAACTCAAATAACGATAATTGAAATATTAATAATTTTAACTTTTTAATCAAATAATTTCTAGGTAATTTGTTGCTCTGACATGTGTCTAAGCTTATAAAGAAAAGAATATTGGGTCCATATTTTTTTAAAACCTAAATTGCTTCCTTTCAGAAATACACAAGAACAGGGTGAAATGTTTTAGCAATAATATCTAAAAAAGTGTGCCCTATTTTCTCATACTGTTGTATCTTGAACATGCATTCTATGGCATGACAAACAACTGAAACCATACATTGTCAGGATTTTATCAACAACTGATAGCCAGGAGGTTTTTTAATAGAAATTACCCATAAATAACATAACATGTATAAAAGAATCGGTCTTGGCCATGATGATGATAGTTTTGGATATCTTGGTTATTAACAGCAGAATACAATATTTTACACTACAAGGTATTTCAGTGCTTACAGTTCACACACAAATCTGTTTCATAAATTTTGGAAGCCATGTACCTTTCTGCAGAATTTATCAGTGATGAATCTTAAGATGATCATTTATTAAATGGTGATAAGTGGTGTGTAACACTTCCTTGTCTCACATGTATGAAGGTTTTTTCCAGTATGAATGAAGACTATGGATAGGATATCTTTAGGAAAATATGTTTATAGGATCTCCCTCTCTTAATCAGAACATTTGTGGACTGCTTGAACTTGCGTTAAAACATGCATACAACCCCCTCCCTTCTTAAGGTGCTTTCATATTTCCCTGGAATTTGTCCTCCAATAGCTGTGAAACTGAATTTCAGCTTGTGGTCTTGGAATAGAAAAAAACATGTATGATTCAGTTCTCTTCTAAAAGTCAAAGATCTCCATGGTAAAGCACATGTCAAATTACTTGCACAAGAGAAATTTTAACATAGGTGTATAAATGACAGAGCCATTTCAAATAGGAAAACAAAAGCTTATTTAATTACTGAGATTTACCATTTCTTGGGAGGTGAACCATGACTGACACTGGAGACCTCATTCCACAGGTTTCTTGTTTCAAAGAAATACTTGTGTATTCTGTGCTTCTGTTAGAGTGTAGCCATCTGGCTTAAAACTTGCACAACCTGTTACTGTTCTGAAATGTGCTTTGGTGACATGTATGAAGGGCACAATGCTTCCTGTCTGAAAGACGTTGCATAGAAACACTGCAGTGGAATAAGGGAATATGTATTTCCTTACCTAATGGAATGTAGTCCCTACATAATGGCATATCTGTTGCCTAACCCTGCCTAATTTTAATAAACCTGTGATATTTGAGAGAATCAGGTATCTTTCTCATTGTGATATATAGGCTAAGCTTTCATGCGTTACCTTTGCCTGCAGTTGGGGATGTTTTCTATGAGCTGGTTATTGTCTTGTCAAATTACAGAGTTTTTAAAAGTCCTAATCCTTGGCTGTTGATCCCTAATAATAATGAGTTCTACAATTTAATATCATTATCTTCACTGTTAGTACAGTAATTACTTTTTTATTCTTTGCTAAGGACATGCCTATTGAGTAGATACTGATAAACAAATGATGGCGTTTCTGAGTAAAATTTCTCAGTGTAATCTTACAAAAACAAATCAGATGTTTGCTTTTTGCAATGCAATATTCAGAACTGTTCTAAGCAATTGCAAGCTGCCAGTCTTCGTGCCCGACCATGCTGATTTACCACCCATGTCAGGCAGTGCTGTCATTTATTTTATGAAAATGGAAAGCTCTTCAATAAAACACTCTTAGTTTTAAAAAATAGCAAGAATAATAGAAAACCCTTTTTGTTGTTGTTTTTTTTACCTAGTTAATTAGATTACAGCTAAATTCCTTAGACGAGACAGTAAAAATTTCTGTATGTGTAATCTCATTTTGTAATTTTGCATCTGCAGTTGTTAGTGGAAAACTACAAGAACATACTATTGCTTACAATGTTCTAAGTAGGGAGCAGTTACAGTTATTATTCCTGATTGGCCCAGCTTAGAGAGCAGTTGGGTTGCTGAATGGCAGATCCACTTTGTAACCAAGTACAAGTTGATCTTGATGCTACAAGAAAACCTCAAGACATCCATCCCCCTCCCTCTTTTTTTTTTTTTTTTTCCCCTTAAAACCTCATTTTAGCCTGCCACTGTCTTAAGTTTCAACATATGACTCAGTGGTATACAACCAATCTATGCTTTTCATGGTCTGTCATCATGTGTCATAAAAAAGCATGCATACACAGCTTTCTCTGCAGCAGGATTTTTCTTCTCTATCCTCACCATTCTCATTTCACCTTAATTAAGAGCTCCACTCAATGTTTATATTTCTGTTAAAAAAAAATCACACTAGTAGGAGAGGAGAATAAAAAGTTATGCTTTGAAGGGCAAATTCATTAAGATAAAAAAAATATACTACCTTTGTTTTCTGGTGACAGCTGACAAGTAGAGCTGAGTGCCCATGTCTGTGTCTTCCATACAGCATGTGTCTGGCTTTAACAGAATTTAATCTGCACTGGACATGAACAGGCGTAACGTTTTCTCAACCACCAAGTTACTTTCTTGAAATGCCTGTTGCTCCTACCTACTTTCATTTGACGTGGGAATCAATCTAAAGAGGTAGGCTCAGAAGGCAACAGTCTCCTCAGATTCTTTAAGGCGGCTGAAGGCAAGTAAAGAGTGCAAACAGAGGTCTGAAAGCAGCTTTTATAAGTCAGAACTATGAGAATCCCACTTTGTGTGACTGAATTTGCTGTAGGCTACTGAAGAGTGAAATAATAGGTTGTGTCCAGCCCCATCAATAGGTGTCCTTCTGTTGACCTATTGACTTCAGTTTTAAACTCTAAGAATAAAGCTTGAACCTAAATATAAAGTAACACTCAGAAGTTTTACAGTTTGTCATTGTTCAGAATCCAATTTTTCTTTGTCATCTTCAGAAGAAAGCCACAATCACTGTAAAGAGTTTCAAAGTTTTCAAGTCTTTATAACTATGGTTCATTCCATCAAGGATCAGAAAAAGT
Organism: Falco rusticolus; assembly: GCF_015220075.1. Lineage (NCBI taxonomy): Eukaryota > Metazoa > Chordata > Aves > Falconiformes > Falconidae > Falco > Falco rusticolus. The sequence continues at coordinate 90,878,776 of NC_051187.1, forward strand.
TATGTGATTTTTAGAAACAATTAAACAACACACTCAAATTCTAAATGTTGGATGCTATAGACTATGGAGTCTATAGACTCAGCATCTAAAGACCCTGCATTTCCTAAATGATTTGTTGTGAATTAGTCACTCTCCTGTCAACTGTTGGTCCATACAGCTGAGGGACTATGCAAACTGCTTTGCTAGGTCTTCCTTTTTCTAATTGCATTTCTTTGCCCTGTCTTACAAAGTATTTTTATTCACCTCTCAGTCCTATGGGTTGGTTGCTCCAGTAACAAGAACTGTCAATGACTGTGGTTAGTAATTATGCTGATGCGGGCAGACAATCCATCATGGTGGATTTTGCATGTGGCAGCTGATAATTAATCATGGGGGCCCATGGTGCAGAAACTACACAGTAGAGCAGAAATTTGTCTTCTAAAGGCCAGTTCAGGGTTGGAGCATAAAGAATAATGAGCCCATAGCTGGTAGCTCTTGTCTACCAATCAATCTTCCTCTTTTGCCTTTTAAACTCTTTTGTAAGGTTTGATGAAATCATCCATGGAAGTGATAATAGCTCAGTGGAAGAAATACACAATTGTCAATTTTACTTTGATATTCTCAGGTGGTAATGTTTTGGGTTTTGGCCCGGGGGGTTGGGGGGCTGGGTGTGGTTGTTGTTTGTTTCCATCTAGTATATAGTAAGAGGAGTTAGATATCTGATAAATTAGAGTGGATATATTAGTTTTGGCACCAGGTGAGAGGGGAGAAGTCTGTGCAAGGGTGGAAGGTCTTGTTCCTATCCTCAGGACAGAAAGCATCCCCATAAGATTAATAGAAGATGCCTGAAAGGAACATGAATATTTGCTATCAGTCTTTGGCAGTATATCTGGAGATGACTGATGTTCCATCAAGGCACCTCCACTCAGATTCATTGAAAATGTTCTTCCTTCTAAGGATTCAGTACCTTGAATATAAGTTATTGCATGAAAACTATTACAAAGCATTACGTTCTTTGCGGCTTTTTCCCTGAACTTGCTTACTACTGGCTAAGGCAGCATCATTCCCACAGATGTTGTAGCCCAATGTTTCCATAATGGTAGGATCCCTTAGCCACATGTAGTCGTGGAGAACAGATTTCACTGTTGCAGCCTATGCTTGTTTCTACCTGAAAGAGTTCTGTCACAAAAGGCAGATAAGATTGGATTCCACTTTTTCCTTCCTGATGAACACTCCAGATGAAGTTAGCCTGGCAGAAAGCCAGTGCAAAAGCTTAGTCTCTTTATTTTACTTTAAAGAAAAATATTTTTTAAAAGTCTATAAAAAGCAGCACTTTGGAAAACAATTAAACTGAATGTAGTTTCTGTGGTGTTTTAAAAGTCAGTGTCTGTCTGACAGAAGTAGGATATTGAGTGAGATGGACCTTAAGTCTGACTCAGAATGGCTGTCTTATTGATAAGGCTACAATCCATGTTCCTTTGAAAGCCCCATGGCCACTTATGTTCTTTAGACCCGAAGTTGTAGTGCCTCCATTATATCCAGTGAACCTTGAACTAGTCCTCAAATATACCCTAAATAAGCCTCGTCTTCCAACCCAGTGGGTTGAGCAGGTGACTTCTGACTACCTCATCTATGGCTATACAATGGGTGCTCAATTACACTGTCCTTTCCTCCTAGAATGAGAAGTGATTGTTTCATCTGCTGATAACTACCTGGACTTCTAATGTTCTTTCACTGGTGACACTTCCACTGAGTAATTTTAAGTATATATGAAATAAGTATCTGCCATAAAAATGAAATTAAAGTTCCTCTTGCTTCAGAGTAGAGTGATGGTCTAGCTACCTCTTAAGGACCCTTTCAGCTCTCTTTAGTGTATTTTGATCTATATTTTACATAAAGATACAATAGCTTCTCAGTAGTGCTTCTGGACAAAATTTGACATCCGCATATGTATGTTATTTATTGAGACTATGTAATTTACATGGAGTATGTACTCTGCTTCACATGCTGCTTAGACAATTTCTAAACATATGCATTTTGTGTCATGTAGTTCACTGAATGCAAAGCACTGAGTTCATTGTTCCGTTATTGTTTAAATCCTGCCTTTAATTGGCAGAGTTCACAGAACGTATATGGACCTTCCTGTCCATATATCACTATTTTCAGTGATAACTATATAATTCTGCCAATGTTTTCTTTCATACTCTGTCTTTTCTGTTCCAATGGAATATTTCATAACCTCAACACGTTATACCAGAACTTCATTTGCTTTCTGGGATGCTTCTTTACCTTGCTGTCACAACCATACTCAACTGGGTTTTTTTCACATTCTGGATGCTTGAAATCCTTGCTCCTTATTTGCTAGAATTCTGTAAAACTGACCTGTTATGTATTAAATAGTAATCATTTTGATGAACTACAGCCTTCTCAGAGATACTACTGTCTGACGATGAGAAAGTAGTGAAAGTCCAGCATCTAGAGGACTCTGGATAAAATTTTTCGTCTGGACTTTTGTACAGCTGCTACCTGATGTTGAGCAAGTGACTTTCCTCTCTGTTTTGCAGTCTGTAAAATGGGGCAAGATTGCCCTCATCTTTGATAATTATAAAAATAAAATGTTCTTGATTTTGATATTATTTAGGCATCCTAGGCAAAAAAAATAGAACCAGAGAAAGGAAAAATGGCAGGAGGAAACATCTTCTTTGTTTTATTGTTCTCTTAAGTGGGAATTGGGTAGTATGCTTGGATTATTTCTCCCACCCTACACATAAAACTCATAAGTAATGAAGTAGTACTGTCTTATGTACTGATTTTAATCTTTTTTTTTAAACCATGAAAAATAGTGTTAAATTAGTGGATTATAAAAATTAAGATGCAGAAGTAAAAAGGTCACTGAAGAGCAGTCAATGATATCACAAGCAATTATGCTCTAAGGACAGATTTAAAAGTTGCAAGAGCAAGATGCATTTTAATTAAGGTAAAACTACCTGTAAAAAAGAGGGACTGCAAAGCTGAAATAAGCTGTAAAAATATATTGTGGAAAACTTTGAGATCTTCCATGACTACTCTCCATGTTTATTCTTTCCTTTTGCATTTGCCTTTCCTTTACCGGTGGCACCCATCTACCTCTCCATCCAGTCAATCTCTCCATTGCGTCTTTTGACAAACCTACAGCTACCTAAAAGGGACCTCTCTCCTTTTCACTTGTCTCTAATCCACCTTGGCTTGTTTCTTCATTTAGCTCATTGGGACCACCACTAAGCAACCTTTCAAATATTTTTAAAAATCCTATTGGTCTTTTGTTTTAAAAGTGAGAGCAAGGAGGTGAGTACATATCACAAGGTGAAGCACAGGAAATCTATTTAGAAGCAGCACAACTTAGTACAAGTGTCAGAAGTTGTCTGGTTTGAATCAGTTTTACAGATTACTAAAACTTTTGAATTTCTGTGTGTGACATTTAGATGTTCTAAACCTACCTACAGACAATGCTGTCAACTAGTAAAGAGTAAGATATTTTCATTCTGTTTGTGGTTAATACTCAACTACCTTATAATTTCTACCATTGTAGCATGGAAGCCCTTCTTGCCCTTCATCACTTGTGTATCCGTGTTTGTTGAACAAAAAACAGTTGCTGTAGTTTCAGAGGTAAAAATGCTACCTGTAAAGATTGTTTCCTGACCGTTCATCTGGTCATACTGTAGTTACCATCATGTAATTCAGTACTTGAGCAGATGCCTAGAGGTGAGTATCACATGCAGCAGTGCAGCAACAGAATTTAAAATGCACCAGACTGACCTGCATAAAGCTACATTAATTGAAGTTGGTACACTGTAAATTGGCAGAGTGGCACTAATGAAATGTTGAGATTAAAAATGTGTGAGTCAACATAACAGTTATCATTAATCTATAATAAAGAGAACAGCCTCCAAATGAGTTGAGGCTACCAAACACTGTTTTGGCTGCACTGTTACAATAAGATTTGTAAAGACCCAACAGGATTCTGTAGCTTTGTGTATTGTAGGAGTTAAACATTTGTATGGTGGCACTAAGCATAAAGATTAGAGGAGCAGATTGATTAAGTAATGCCTCATAATATCAGAAAAAAGTATTTATTTTTTTACTAATATATATCCTATTTGAGACATGACCCCAAAAAATATATTTCTCCTATATCACTGAAGTGCTGCCTACCACTGCACTAAAAGTACAAGAGTATCTGTTATGCACAAATGAGAGATCAGTATAAAACAATAAATAGAGAACTCTCAGCTGCTCTTGTAAGAGTATTTGCCATGCCCAAACAGTTATTATTTGGGTGTAGAGGAAAGGTCTAATAGCCATTGCATTCTCCCATTTAGTATTTCTCACTGATTATGTACACAGTGTCAGGTTTTAAAGGTATGCTGTACTGTTTAGCTGTGGGGGGTTTTCCCCACTGTATATGCTGTAAATCAGTGTTATCCTACCTGTGATCCACTTAACCATGGCAATTCTGTTTACACTAAGTTTTTATTAAGAGCTGTTTCCATATTTTTTCCAGGGGTTGAAAGACATGATGCTGAGTTTATAGTGTATAAAAAGAGGATAGGGTAATAAGTGGGAAGGGCCTTGGAGCTAGAAGGAGGGGCAGAAGGGGACTAGCAAGCTGATGCAGCAACGAGGCATCAAGAAATTGAGTTACATGTGTCCAGTAAGAGAGGCAGTCATGTTGACATCTAGTTTCAGAGGTGAGATCCCTGAAATATGAAAGCTTTTAAGGATGGTTTCCAAGCTTCAGTAACAGTTTTAGTTGGTGGGGGGGTCTAAAAGGGAGCAAACAGAATGTTTTTGAGCTGTTTTGCTGACTGAACACCAAGGAAAAATGGACTCCAAGTCAAATATAAGAATAAATGTAGTTTATTATAGTACAATATAATAAAGGAAAATAGCATGCAATATGATAAAAGAGAACAGTACTAGTTATTATGCACAATATGATAAAAAAGCAAAAGGGGCGAAGCATCAAGTCATTACTGCAAAGTGTTACAGAGACTGCAAAAAGAATACGTCACCAGCTACCACCTTAATAACATCATCCAGGCCCACACTTCAGCTGGGAAGCCCCATTGCAGCCAGTGACAGGAATCTCTAGGTAACTGGGAAATTCCTACACAGCGCATCCACCCATAGATGAGGCTTCTGTTCCAGTCCCAGAGCTTTCCTGCCTTTATACTTCAGCAAAACCAAAACCAGTTTACCTACCTAGTGTATGCAAACTTTAATTTTGTGCTAAGTGCAGGCGTGCAGTCTCGTGATCCGTAAGGCCCACACACGCCAGGGACCTTGGCCAGATGCCCGAGCATGATAGGGTTACTGTCATGACACAGCTGAACAAGTGGATCAGAAGAAAACTGGTTTGAACTGAACAGCTTCTGGGACCACTGCAGGACTGTAAGGTAGATACACCATGTATTTCTGGGAACTGTATTGGCAGGAAGGAAAAAATGGGATTTTTCTTCATGCTTAAGGTTTGGAAAAGTGGCAGTGTATTAGCTGTGGGAAGAATGTGGTGATTAATAACTTTTGCAGACAGGAACTGCCCACAGACAGACTTGAAAACTGAACCCATTACTGCTTCTTTTTCTTGTCCTAGGGAATTTCTAGAACCTGAGCCTGGAACTTGGTGTGAGACACAGGCTGGGACTTCGTTAAGAGCAAGCTTCCGTTCTTTAAGTTAATTCCTAAGAATTTAGGAAAAGTGAGGTAGAAATCAAAGATAAAGAAAGGCCATTTGACCTGCTTCCTGCCTTCTGTATTTCTTCCAAGTAGAATACACTGCACATCATTTCTTGAAGATCTTTTAGTGGTAGCACAGTGTGACTCAAGAGAAATTGAAGGGATGTTAGTTTTGGGTTGGGTTTTTTGGTTGGGTTTTTTTTTTTCCATAAAGGAGGATTGATGCAAAAACTGTTTTAGCAACAAACTTGGGAAGAGCGTGGTATTTCCAGAATAAAGAAAGTGAAGCGTTTCAGGGAGAAAGAACTGCTGATGTTTTCCACACCTTGGACTACTACTTCCCCATTTGAGGACATTTCTGATGTTGATATTCACATTTATGCTATAGTAGTTTCATGCTTATCAGAGTTTTATAGAAATTTGACATATCTTTGGATGTTGCTCTGGGTATAGTAGAAGTATGTTCATTATCTACCAGGATGTGTGTTAGTTACTTGGGGTATAATATAGAGGAGGAGTCGTGATTGCATGTGATACTACCAGCTGGAGCACTCAGGGGAAAATTGCTGGCTTAGTGTATGCTCTGGAAAATTGTGGTTGAAATAGTAAAATATGTGCCTGGAAGAACAAAAATTACTTTTAGAAAAAAAAATGGCAAAAAACCTAAAATAAATAAAACTAATACTTCATGAAAATTCTTACTGAAAGCCTACAGAATGGGGAGGGGGGAGAATATGTATCCAATTTTCATGATCTTTCAGAATTCCTGCTACACAGAGTCACAGAATATAGAATCATTTAGGTTGGAAAAGACTTTTTAAGATCATAAAGTCCAACACTTAATGTAGCACTGCAAAGTCCACCACAGAACCATGTCCCCAGGTGCCATGTCTCAACCACCTCACTGGGCAGCCTGTTCCAAGGCTTGACCAGCCTTTTAGCAAAGAAATTTTCCTTATGCCAAATCAGCCTCCCCTGCCACAACTTCAACCTGTTTCCTTTTGTCCTATCGCTTGTTACCTGGGAGAAGAGACCAACCCCCACCTGTCTACAACCTCCTTCCAGGAGGTTGTAGGGCGCAGTAAGGTCCCCCTGATCCTCCTCCTCTCCAGGCTGAACAACCCCCGTTCCCTCAGCTGCTCCTCATAGGACTTGTGCTCCAGACCCTTCACCAGCCCCGTTGCCCATCTCTGGACAAGCTCCAGCACCTCAGTGTCTTCCTTGCAAGTGAGGGGCCCAAAGCTGAACACAGGATTTGAAGCGCGGCCTCACCAGTGCCCAGTACAGGGGGGTGATCACTCCCCCAGTCCTGCTGGCCACACTGTTTCTGACCCAGGCCAGGATGCTGCTGGCCTCCTCGGCCACCTGGGCACAGAGCTGGCTCCTGCCCAGCCGGCCGTCACCCAGCACCCCCAGGCCCTTTCCCACCAGGCGCTTCCCAGCCGCTCTGCTCCAGCCTGCAGCGCTGCGTGGGGCTGGTGTGACCCAGGTGCGGGACCCGGCACTGAGCCTTGTTCAACCTCATACAACTGTTTAGCCGGCCAGTCTTCCCTGCCAGCTCATCTTTCGACACATGGGGATGGCCTGCTCCTGCACCTTTAAGATTTCATTCCAGAAGAATATACTCCTTTGCCCTTCAGGACTGCCTCCCAAGGTTCTCTGTCAACCAGCCTCCTAAACAGGCCAAAGTCTGCCCTCGGAAGTCCAGAACAGTCTTTCCTCTGATCTGCCCTCCTTCTCCAAGAAGCAAAAATACTATCATTTTGCAATCGCTCTGCCCAAGACGGCCTCCAACCATCACATCGCCTACAAGTCCTTCTCTGTTCACAAGCAACAGGTCCAGCAGGGCACCCTCCCTAGCTGGCTCACTCACCAGCTCTGTAAGGAAGATATCTTCCACACACTCCAGAAACCGCCGCCTAGATCGTTTTCTCTCTGCAACACTGTATTTCCAGCAGACATCTTTTAAGTTGAAGTTCCTTATGAGTGAAAGGGCTGGTGATAGTGAGACTTCTCCCAACTTCTTATAGAATCTTTCATCTGCCTCTTCATCCTGGTTGGGTGGTCTATAACGGACTCCCACCATGATATCTGCCTTGTTGGCCTTCCTCCTGATTCTTACCCATAAAAGCTCAACCCTATCACCAGTATCATTAAGCTCTAGACAGTCAAAACTCTCCCTAACACACAGGGCTACCCTGCCACTGCTCCTTCTTTGCCTATTCCTTCTAAGAGTTAGCATAACCTTTAACAAACCTCTCCATAAATACCATAAATCTCCACTGCTCAATATCATCACAGCTTGGAGCTTCAACCTTCTCTTTGGCCTCAGGAGAAAAAGTGTAGCAGATCCTTTTGAAACATTAGCAGTTATTTTAGAAGCATCATATCAGATTGCTTCATTACTTTTTTCTCACGTAAATGAGAAATAACTGTTATTTCTGAAAATAACTTTTTGATTTAATTAAACATTTTGATCAAAAGGAGATTTTGATTTTGAGAGTGCTTAAATATTTTTTGACTTTTCATGAAATCGTGACATGAAAGTGAAATGCATGATTAAGTTGTAAAGTGGAAATGTTTCATTTGAAAATTGGTTTGACTATACATTTCAGTGGTGGGGGTGTACCCAGAACTTTTTTACTTCATTTGACAAGAATGGCATGGTAGCTCTAAGACTAAGAGGATGCTTTGTTAATGCCACATTTTTAGAGGAAAAATATTTAGTTAGATTTAGTTTTCTGCAATTGTTTATTGCCATATATATATTTTTAATCTACTGTGTCCTTGATGTTCCTGTTGGCTGGGGTTTGGAAAGGAAGAAAAGGAAATGCAAGGAGACAGTTGCTCTCCATTCTGATATGGACCTGTTGAATCCAGTTGAAGAACAGCAAAAACGGAGACAAAAAGGTCTACGTGTTCCTGGGCCTTGTTTATTCCTTTACACCTTTGCAAAATCAATGTGAAGCATAAGCATACTGATTACTGTGGTATGCCAACTTTTCACTTGATTTTCACAAAATAAATTGCAATGAACAGTTGTCCTTTGAGCAACCACAGCACAGCATGCTTTGACTCTCTTCTGATAAGTAGTAGTATTGTGCATATAATTTTTTCTGCGTCCTGTAAGAGCATGTTAGACTCTGCCATTTTAAATAATGTTCTTAGTGGTGTGTGTTGTGACCCAGAAGTTAGTTTAATTAGCTTTAGTCCAGCAGGTTCATTCAAAACTAAAATTCTCTGGCATGATCCAGTACACTTAAATTAAGCAAAGTAAGTGTGTAAAAATGGCTTTATAATCAAATAATTAATTGAAGAGTCTCAAGGACATTTATTAAGTGAAATACGTGTGTAGAGAGCACAGGCAAATGCCAGAGAGGAGTCCTTAATTAGTACTCCAAATGTTTTTTTCATGAGCTTTCCATTAAGTCAAAGTAAACTAGATGATTACTTGGGGAAGCATTTAGTTTGGTATCACACCATGCTGGAGGGAAGTCCACAAAATAAACTAGGCTTGAGTGAGTCTATGGAAGGCATTGGCAACAAACTTCCAAGACTTCAAAACCAGGGTGCAGAGATCTGTGACTCCTGTCCTCTGCAAAAAGCAACTTGGTTTTGTATGCACACATGTAGTCACACATGTAAAACATTTGGGTAAAAGCCACTACACTGAAGGCACTAGGCAGAGGAGAATTCATACATTATGTGATCCTAGCCATCAAATACGGAGATTCTGTTGTTATGTTACAGATGCTTATTTTTCTTGGGATGCTTTCAGTTATAGGTGGCAAAAAAATTAACTGATTTTGTATGGCAGTCAAAAATAGTTGAACTGTGATGAAGTTTTTTCAAATGCTTTAGAACTGTAAGAATTATTTTTTTCTCAAACAGAATTAAGTGCAGATATTTTCTGAACTCACCAACAGTATGCATCACATTCTGCTTACTGTGTCTTGCCAGTTTCTTACCACTATCAGGTGGGCTTTACTGCTTTATGTTTAAAGTATCAGCCCAGATCAATCTTATGCATTATCCCTCAGGCTTAACTAAGTATTTGTAAAGAGAAAAGCTGACCTGTGCACAGAGAAATTGCCATTCATTTTTAATTATTAAGACAGAGTAAAGCAATTCTTTATTTGTTTGCAAGTATTAATATTAATATGTCCTTCTGGAAATAGCTTAGTACAATTTAATTAATAATATATAGTGATTCTTAAGCAGAAAACCTTTTAAGGTCTGTAAATAAAATAATTGCATTAATGGGTAACTGAATTAATTACACTTTCCTGTGAAGAAAATACCGCTAAAAGAGAGCAGGTTTGGGCATCTTAGTTAAATTCTTGACTCTAACAGCTTTCATGACTAATTTTGGCACATTTCTGGTTGTCTGTACATCATTCCCTTTCTTCATCTAAAAAATCTCCAGTGGTGCTGTCAGGAATAATTCACTAATGCCTGTGAAAGTAAAATGACCTAAAAATGAATAAATAAACACAATAGTTTTGACCTGGATTTCTCTAATCTGATTTACAACACAGCTGCATAAATGCTTGTGCTAGCATAAAAGCAACAAGATCAAGTGGTGGGGTGAAAGGGTGGGGAAATTGCTTCTTTTGGAACTACCAGCTTAAAATGTTCATGAAACATCACCTTTATTGGATCGTAGGGCCCCTGAATACACCACAAAGAGGAGTTGCAACCTGTTTTAATCATACACAACCAGTTATTGCTAAAGTTAGAAGGAACACTCACCGTGACTTCAAAACAAACAAGGGTTTAACTCACCTAAAAGAATATAATTGCCTAAACTGTTCCCCATCAAAACCATGTAATTCAAGATTAAAAATGTTTAATAGTGTAACAGCTCTGCACAAGTACTAATCATTTTCCAAATTTGGAAGCTTTTTTTTCCTTACTTTCTTTATTTTTTCTTTCTTCTTTTTTCTTTCATCTTCTCTTTTTTCTTTCTCTTTTTCTTCCCTTTTCTTCTTTCTTCTTTCTCATTTCTTTTTTTCTTTTTTTTCTCTTTTTATTTCTTCCCTTTTTTCTTTTTTCTCTTTTTTTTCCTTTTTTTTTTTAAATGAATGATCAAAAAGTAATTGAGGTTAGAAGGGAAGGGGCCAACTTCAGAAGTAAAGCAGGTTCCTCAGGACCTTGTCCAGTTCAGTTTTGAATATTTCTAATGGTGGAGATTCCACAGTCTACATGGTCAAGTGTTTGATCCATGAAAAGCTACTTCAACAGAAACAACACTGGTTGTCAAGCATAAGATTTATATACTTTGATAAATCTTTCCTGGCTTATCATATCATTGATTTTAGAGAAGTGCTTCAGACCGTTTGCACACAGTCTGACATTGACATGTTCCCATTCCTCATCCTTTTTTGAAAATAACACCTTTTTCAGGGTTGCTGGCTTTGCCTGCAGTTTTTCACCAGTGGTGATATAGCAATGTTCAGTAGTTGTCATGCAGGAAAGCTAAGGTTTGTTTCATGAAGTTAATTCTGTAACTGTGTCACTTAATTGAGAGCCTGCAATACCTTTTAAACAGTAGTGTAATAATAGTCAATCCACTAGGAAAAAACACCTAAATACTCGAGCAAATTTCTTGTAAAACGTGCAGGATTTAGAAGAGACAAACAATATAAAAGGCATTTAATTAGCTGTAAATTTAAATTTAATTTAACTAGTGTTTCTTCATCAATTCATTGAATTTTGCACATTGAGTTTCTTCTGTTAATTGCCCTTTCTTCTATCTCTGTCAACAGAATTAGAATGGAATGGAGCTCTTGTCTTTGTTTCTAAGATATTCCAAGTGAAATCCTTCTGGTGCTGAATCTTTTTTGACAATTATCCCAATATGAAGAGTTGTCTTTTAATTGCCCCACTCCAGCGTATTAAAATGTGGCAAGCCAGGTGTTCGGGAGTTTGAGAACAACTACTGTTGTTGCAGTGAAGACAGGTACAATGTTTTTATTCATGCTGTGGTAGCAGCTAACCCAAGAGAGGCTAAGGAAATCTGTCAGACAGGAATCTAGTTCTCTGAGGTTAAGAGCTGCATGGGAAGGCTGGATGTAAGCTCAGGCACTTCTCTCCCTCTGAATACTGCAGAGGACCTGAATGTGGTCTGACAAGGCATTAATACTTAGCATTGTAATATTTATACACTGGCATGGTTTACAAAGGCTCTCTTAAATATTCTGTATTTCAGTGGGCTCAAATGGGAGTTATAAAATGCATAATATCTGTTGGCTTTGCTTCCAGATTATATTAAGATACATTGCTTTTTCTATAGCATTTTGTACAGAATATGTGCCATGCTGTCTTTTTATGGAGGATGAAAACTAGTCTTGTTCTTCTTACTGTTTTGGAGAGGGAAATTGTGTCTATTTTTGTAGGCAGTTATTGACAAATTTTTTACGTGCTCCCTTAATAGAAAAAATATGGTGTACCCATATGTTACAGCTGAAAAAGCTGTAACGAGTCTTATCCTACAGTATTAGGACTTTGAAAGAGAAAGGGAATAAATATAATAAATTGTGCTGCTTTTGTTAATGTGTTGATACATTCAGAAGATAAAAAAATATTTTACAAGAGCATGTGCAGCTAACTGTTTTCCATTTACTAATTCTAAGTTTGATTACATGTAACCTAAGCTTGATTATGTGTGAGAAAATGGATTTTTGTCTTATAAATTGTGGAATTGACACCACTTTGAGTAAGCAGGGCAGAAAACCCACCAGCATTGGGAAGAATGGCAGAAGATCTATTGGTGTAAATGGCTGTTTTCATTTATCTTACAAAGTGATTCCTGAAGTATTTGTGCAAGGTCTGTAGCTGTAAGCTGAACAGTACCAGGCACACATATAAATACTTAAACACAGTGATCTAGATGCCTAAACATTTTAAATTTATAGAAGGGTTCCTTTAGCCAGAGACAATCAACCATACAAAACAGTTCTCAGGCATGGTTCGGAAGATAGCAAGGACCAGAACTATTCCTGTTACACAGTTTGGGGGTTGATGTGCTTGTTTTGGAGGTTCAAAGAGATTAATAGCATGGTTGTCACCGATCCTCAGCTGGCCTGAGGGCAAAATTTGGCAATATATTATTATGATAGATTCAGTCTGTGAGCTCTGTGTCACACTGACCCTTATTTCACAGGCTACTTGATTATGCCTACCTTCTGGCTAAGCTCCTGTACACCACACCGGTACCATACTGAACCAACAGACATCCTCAGGTGCCTGAACCTCCAACTATGGCCCTGCATTCAAGTTTGAAGAGAAGGCTGCTGTGGATCTGGTCTTGACTCTCAGCCACATCTCACATGCAGTCCACCAGGGCTAGCTTCCCATTCCATATTTCTGCAGTATGAGAGTCATAACAACTCTAGTAGTAACCAAAAACAGACAGGGAAAATCAGGGAAAAACCTTAACAGAAGGTATGCTAGCCATAGTCGGTGCATTAGTGGGAGAAATACATAGAAAATTCCATGGCTTTGACAACCCTATCAGTCCATTGCTATGGATTCAAATGCAGATTCGCTGCTGAATAGCATAAGAATCATAGCACAATTCTGATAGCATGCATAGCAGCATATAATGAAAGCCAAAGAAAATAGTGGAATGCTTATGTGAGACATCGTGATATCCAAGTTCAGTTTGCCCTGGAAGTGGGACATTCCTACCTTTCTGGATGTCAAAGAGGAAATCACAGAGTAAAATTGTGTGATCTATATTGCAGACAGAGTCTTGTTAAATAGTAGGAACCATCTCTTCTGGTCCTAAAACTACTGCTTTCATTTAGCTGAATGTGAGCTGTTCTGCAGTCCTTTCAGTGTGATGCTGGAACATCTAACAGTTATTAATCAATGGTGTCTTCATCCACATGGTGTGAATTAATCTGACCTGATGACACAGTGGAGGAGGAGCAGTCTCACACTTGGGCATCAGTTTCACCTTCAAGACGTGATTAATAGCTGTGGTGTGATTTAAGATGGTCCTTGCCATTGGCCACTGTTGCTGTCTCGCTGCTGTCTCACTTCTGAGATGAAGTAATTAGCATTTCTGCATCATATTGTGCCGTCACCTATCTTATCAGTGTCCTTTACCCTCAGATTCTCAGGTTATTACAGGCATAACAAGAAAATGTTTATATTGTACCAAAGTGACTTTTGAGTTAGGGACTTCAAAACACTCTAGCTGAACATACTGAATATCTGCTTATTACTCAGTTTTAGTAGTGCTGTGTTGTGATCTGAAAAGAGGGATTTAATCTTTTTGGAGATGTGAGAAACTTTATCATAGATTATTTCTTCATTGTAGTCTTTCAGATTCTAAGGGTCTGAATTTTTGAGTTTATAAGGAGAGTATAAAATTGAAAACTTAGATTTCAAAGTTATTAGGTTTCAGGTCTTTATCATCTTTGTATAAGTCTTATCAATCTTATTAATGAACTTTGGTAAAATTTGTTTAAAGAATCCAGGTAAGAGTTGTAAGCCAAAGCAGGTGATATTTTTTTGGTTTTGGATTTATTTGCATACACTTCATAGAGTTCACGTCACAATGTCTGTGCTATTAGTTTTTGTAGGAATTTTGTATCGCCAGTTCCTTTAATAGAACTTCAAGCCAGTTTGTGTTTGTGTGTTGTGCAGGGGAAGATAAGAATCGGCAAGATTATTTTAATAGAATGATGTCCAGAAAATGTGTTTGACAGTACTATATAAGTGTCTATCGTTTTGTTATTTCTTTTTGTTCATTGCTGGTCTTACGTCAATGGCTCAAGATTCTTTTGGGTTTGGAGGGTGGTCTATTACAGGTGAAACAGGTGAGCCAAATGGCAAGCAAAATAAAATGTTGTATTAACCCTGGACTGATTCAATACTTCCTGTTGATGAGCTTATGGTTATGATGAACTTATGCTGAGATCCTGAGCTCCTGCCGCTCAATAACTTCCACAGTGTTCCTTTTGCATCGGGAAGTTTTGATAAAAGCATGGAGTTTAATGGTACAGAAAAGTCAGTATCTAAGCTAAATAGCAAGCAGTAAAATAAGGGGGGAAAGGCCACCGGAAAGGTTGTCCAAGCTAATTATTAATTTGTTTACAACAGTGTTGAAAAGACCGTGACAAACTTTTAATTACTGGTGTTGAACATGGATTTAATGGAGCAAAGAGAGCAAATAGTTGCAAGAATAACTAGTTTTCTGTAATTGCACTGTTATTTCTTGGGACAATGTAGTCTAATCAGTGCCATGTAAGATAATTTAGAAAAAATGTCATTGTAATCTAAAACAGAACTGTAAGTGCTGCCCTCTGTGTGGTCACATAGCTGATGATTTCATCTGTTCACTCCTGCTAGCTTTGAAAAGCCAAAGTAGCTGTGAATGATTGAACAGTATTGTATTCCAAGTTAGCAGAACTGTTTCTTAAAACAAAGCCAGCCCAATTAATAAGTAAGTAGAGTTACTTTGGCTCATAACTGCAGAATTAATTAATAAATACTACATTTGGGGGAGTATAAACAAGAACAAAAATGTAAGGTACTCCTAATTGTAGGACATGACCTCTTAGGGGGATGAGTGTGATACTTTTTAAAGGTGCTATATGGTTGAATTATCACATTGGAGGGTAAAGCCCTAGAAAAGAGATGGAGACACAAAGACTCTGTCGGCATCCCTTTTAGATGCTTAGAGAGTGCTTCCTCTATACCAGTTGACGTATTTAATGACTGTAATGTTTATACATACGCATGTCTGCATGGATTGCTGCTGCTAAGTGGCATTCAAAAGAACCATTACACTGCCCCTTGCTTCTGGTAGGAAACTCTGATTTGAGGGATTTACGTAAAGTCCCTTTATTATCTTGGGCAGGCTACAAATGCCTGTTTGCTTGCCTTTGGCAAGAACTGCTAGGATCTGTCTTCTGGAGTTACACACTTCCAAATAATAGGAAAGCCTAAGACCATTCTTTTAAAGAATGATAAATGTGGGAGTAAAAATGGTGCCATATATACTTGCCAGAGGAAGGGGAAGTTAGTGAGTTATCACTATGTAGCATAGTTTCCCTATGGAAGTAGAAGTTTTTATTCGACAGACAGTTTACATATTTTATCCAATGGATATTTTATGCAGTATCAGCAGCAGGGTGTGAAAAAGCTACCCTGTATCAGGCAAAGTGGGTATTTCCATATAGCTGGATATATGCACGATGCTGGGGGCCTTGGAAAATGTATTACTGACTACTTGGGTACTGCAAAGATTAGGTGGATTCCAAGGACCACAGCCCTAGACAGAGACACTTACACTTTTCATGGGGGGTTTTGTGGGTGTCTTAATATTTATTGTTATAGGTCGAGACTGAAGATTTTGTATAGGTCAGTTGTCTAAAAGTGGTAGTAGTTTGCTCAATTAACTGTCTGCATGTTGTTCCCAGGTGTAATCAAGAAACATCCATGTACTCAGTATTCTCTATCTGGCAGCAATGGATATAACTTTGTAATCCTACCACCCAGTCTATCATTTTCAAACAATGTTTTGGCCCACGCTATCAAAAATAATTTTTTCTTCAGTACTTTTTAAGAATGATTTCTATGCTGTTAAATCATTCTAAAATTCAAATTGCTATCATAAAAACAGTGCATTACAACATTTGCAATTTTTTTCAAAAACACTACTCTTACAGCATCAAAATGGATATAAGCCAATATTTCCCCCTTTGAAAGGCCTCTTGGCATGAGTCTGGTGAATTTCTTGAACACAATATAAATATAACTTACAGCCAAGCGTGGTTCACAGCTTTGAAAGCTAACTGATTTAGATTTATTGAACTAAAGCGTTAGATACGACATTAGCTTATAGCCAAAATGTTGTCATCTATGGTTTCCAAAAGTTTACATTTTTATTTATGGGAAGGAGACTTAATGCTATGCTGGGTGTTAGTCTGAAGCTTGTAGTTAGTACTGACAAAGATCATCCCACTCTACTGTGCATGAAGTCAGGAGCACCAAATCCCAGACCTTTTCCACCACCCAGAAGGCAGCTGAACTTTTTGAAGTTTTATTTCATTTTTGAAGTGTATGTTTAGGACACTTGTGTTTCAGGCAGGCCAGATACCATACAGTGTGAACCAAAAGTCGTACAGTAATTGTGGTTATCATGGTGTGTCTGAACAAGCCCAATTCAGTTGTGCAGGAATCGTGCCTGTTTTGGAGCTGGATAGTGTCAGGTCTGTTTGCAGAGTGGCCCGAGCAAATGCACATAAAATCTTTCATGTAAATATGTAAGCCTTATGACTGATCCTCCAGCTTAAAAAGCCATTGTATTTTTTAGGCTTTCAGATTAACTTCCAGTAGCAGGTCTCGAAGTCTATTCACTAGAATGAGGATGCACCAGGCGCACTGCTATTGATTCTCAGTACATTATTTTTCTTGTCTTTGCCCTTGAGTCTTTTGGATGAGCAATGAGGTCTTGACCACTCGGGAGAATGGGATATGATCTCATTTATACTGCTGTATCTTCTGGCTTAAATCCAAAGAAGTTATTTGACCGCAGGACTTGCAGGCAGTGTGGTTGATCTAGATTTATGTTACAGTGCAGTGTATGAAATCTACTCTGTTTTATTTAAGAGTCATAAAATTATAGGCCTTAATAACTTGGGGATATTTGAGTTCCTGTGATTTTTTCATAAAAATAATGTCTGTATTCTCAATTATGCAGAGTAGTCTTCCTTTTCTCCTCTGTACTTCTCCATTGAGTAATGTGCTGTGAAATATTTCTTAAGATGCTTGAGAGAACCAGTTTTTAATCCTGAGAATCAATTCCTCAGCAGTTTAAGAACAAAATGCAACACTGAGTTACGCGAACATAAATCCAGGTTAGCTCCGCTAGTTTCTGTTGCCTGTACATGTAATGATACAACTGAAGACAAAATTTCATCTTATATAAAAACACTTCTGCAAGTCAATTTTAGCCTTTATCAAAACACCATTTTATATACAGTTGTTGGTGCATAAATCATTAATCATGTTAACAACAGTCTGACAGGGAGGTCTCAGATTTTCCCTAGCTTGCACCCTGTTTTATTCCCCAATATTGAAACATATACATGATTTATGCTACAAAACATCTTGAAAAATGCTACGTCCTGCAGATGGGTGTACATTTTGGAGAGGCACCTTAGCTCATTTTCTCCCTTCCATCCTACCTCAGAAACCAGGACAAATTTAAAGCTGTTCTCGTAAGCTTTCCTTCAACCTTCACACTTTTTCCGCATTGCTTAATTGCATCTAATAACCATGAATGGTATGCAGTGTCATAAAGGCTGAACATCGTTTGCTCAGCCAAAAGCCAGAATACATTTAACAACATATTGAGAGTGAAGTCGTATCAATTCAAATGTTTAGTAGCTATGCATATTAATTGGCTGTTGGTAGAATCATCAAAATCAATACTTCATTTGTCTCTCAGGATGTGACTGCACTGGAGTTTCATTCATTCCTTGTCTAATTATCCCTAATCTGCTGCTCCACATGCTCAGCAAGTGAAGCAATTGAGATAATAAAGTTGTATTAAGGCGACCCTGGCAATAATGCAAGTGGTTTGGATAATAGAAGAATTCTGTTCATTTTGTTGCTTAGTAACAAAAATATTGCAAATAGGTTGTGTAAAAAAAAATGTTATTTTTAGTGAGGTATTCATATTCTGCATATTTATAGACCATGATTAATGTTGCTGCTCAATTTTTACAAGACACCAAGTTTAGGTTTTGATTCTGCAGTAAATCAGCAAACGGAAAAGCCACTTGGCCTGAAATGTTATTTATATATTCATTTGTTAAGATCCCAAAGTGTCTAATATTAATTTGTTTGAGGGCAAAATGATTTTGAATTTTATACGTATGGAATGATGTTTTCCTCCCTGTAGAGAACCCCCAAGTATGTTTTAAATACTTTTACTGGTTGTCCAGAGAAGCTGTGGATGCTCCATCCCTGGAGGTGTTGAAGGCCAGGCTGGATGGGGCTTTGAGCAGCCTGGTCTAGTGGAAGGTGTCCCTGCCCATGGTGGGGGCATTGGAACCAGGTGATCTTTAAGGTCCCTTCCAACCCAAACCATTATATGGTTCTATGATTTTGTTAGGCTGGGCAAGAGACTCTCTAATGGGTGTGAGTGCTGGCAAGAGAGGAATGCAGAGCATGATATAGCAAATGTGTATGCACATGCTTGGCTTTCTGTACCATGAGAACATCTCACGTACCATGAGAGCACCTTGATTTGTCCTGGGGTCCCTCATGCTGTGTACAGAATAGGCACAAGAGTTTGTAGCTTTAGGCCAGTGGATTCTTCTACCTCTTTCTTTGTGTGATGGGACAGGTTTGTTAAGCCGGGCGCAGTGAGAAACTCAGAAATGTACTGCTGGATCTTAGCAGCAGTTTCAGTGAGAAGAGCCCAGCACAGTGTTTCAGTAACAGAGTAAAGCTGCCAGTACTAATTTCCATAAAATAAAAACAATTGCATACATAATAAGCATAAATTTTTCAGACTACTGCTACCCCATTTTGCATGTGAGCTTATGTGTGTATTTTTCTACAACCTTGGCCTTAAGAGGCAAAATCAATCCCTGAACTGTAACCCTGGCTTTTGTGCCTAGTGGGATGGCCATGGGCACCATAAAGCCTATATATAACCCCTTGACCCATAAAAATTGGTGCGGAGTGTGTTCATGTAAGAGATCGACCTATAAATATGGAGACAGAAGTTTTTGCCTTGATATGCAGGAGGTTTGCTGTTGACTTCACCTGAGATTTGAGAGTTTTGGAGTATTTCCCACACTTAAATAGCTTTGTGAAAGGCTTGTAGTAGCTGTTATGAATTATGTGTAAAAAATATATTGAATTAATGTGTTATTTGAAATACCACTTTAAAAGTGGTATTTGTGAGTTTTTCTCCATTATAAATGACCAACCTGGAGGTCATTTTCGTTATCTGCAGTTCTTCTGACTTTGTTTGCTAAATGTATAAATCATTTGGTTTTGTTACTCATCCCAAAGTAGCTTAGTGCAACATATTTTCAGGTTGTTTTGCCCTCAGTAATAATAACTTACTCCATTTATTAGTGTGGCTGGCAAAGAGTGTAATTACTACTCTCAGTAGCAGAATTATGACTGTCAGAAAACATGATAATTAACCCCCAAATATTCTAATAATATATATTCCTAATGAACAGTCAGTATTTTGAGAGAAGCATTCACTTTTTCTGAATGATGTTGACTAGTAAAGCTTGTGTTGAAGTACACTAGATATCTCAATGTAAGTTTTGGGGTTTTTTAAACAATTAACTTTTGAAATGTAATTATTTGTGATATTATTTTAAACAGTATTACTTCTATTCCATGTTATTTCTAATAATTTTAAAATAATTATTGATATTACAAAAATTCAATAGGAAACCAAACAAATGTTATATTATTGTCTTCTAAGACACCTTGCATTAATTATGACAGCAAAGTATAGGCAATGTTAAGCTTGAATTTTGAATTTTAACTGCCTTTCAGTAAAAAGCAAAACATTTCAATGGTGCTGAATTTCTTCAGCACTTCTAGGGAGCCCAGATTGTTAGTGCCTGGAGTAAAATATTTGAAATGTTTATTTTTTCCTAAAGGTCAGTCAAAATAAATATTATTGAGAAACTATTGCTATTGAAGCAAATGAAAAATTTCTATTTTTTTATAAAATTCATTATCAGCATTATTCCAGGGCTTCCTGCCTTCCCAAGAATTCAGTTATGATTGAATTTTCATGATATCACAGTTCTATAGAAAAAACGTTAATTGTGAAATATTATGGTCCTTGGGCTAAGCTGTTGAGGCTTCATTTGAGGCTTCATGTTTTCATCGAGAGGTCCATTTTTAGAGGCTTAAAATCCAGAGTTTCACACCATTGGTAAATTTTAAGCATTCAAAGTGAATCCCAAAAGCCACCTTCTTATTTGATTTTCATGCATTTTAAGAGCATCGGATAAGATCCAGTTACTGTAACCTTTGAGGCAAACTTGTTTCTCTCTTTTTTCATAATTATGATATTTCCTAGTATTTTGTCTTGTTACTTTTAAATATGCTGGGATGACTGGATTTAAGTAATGATGTCAGTAGCTTATAACAAGTGTGTAAACATTCATGTCAGCTATGGTATGTGTAACAAGGTGCTGAATATTTTTTTTATTTCCAGTTAGTTGGTAGGTGGAATAACTGTGAACGTGCTGTTATAATAGCAAGGACAGAGAAAGCCAAGATGTGCTGCTTCAAAAGTGAGGAAGAAGGGACGTCAGCGTTTGTTTAAGTTCAAGAGGATAGTTCCCTTTTGGCAGCTGGCAGTATCCCGTAGTGACAGTGTTGTGTACACTCTTATCAAGGAATAGTGTAAGCTGTATCTTAAGGTGATAGGAACATAATAGCCAGTTGTTTCATCTGC
Source organism: Falco rusticolus (assembly GCF_015220075.1). Lineage (NCBI taxonomy): Eukaryota > Metazoa > Chordata > Aves > Falconiformes > Falconidae > Falco > Falco rusticolus. The sequence goes on from NC_051187.1 coordinate 90,899,939, forward strand.
CTCTTCCTTAATCAAAGGACACTGCAACAAATAATACAGGAAAAATACTGCTCAACCTGATAGAAATCTTTAAATGGATGGAGAATTCCTTGATCTTCCTTGAAACAAATCTGCATTGTATTTACTTTGTCTGTAAAATAATGCTACCCCAATATATACAGCAGATTATTCATAAACCTGGATCACCAGCCCATCTGTTCAAAGTTTGTTTTTCTTCTTACTCTCTATTTATGTTTCTGTTTATTTTAACTTACTCAAGGGTAGAACATCTGTTGCTAACACTGGTAGCAAAAGATCATTTCATCTAATATGCCTGTATTCACTCCTTGAATTTTTTCTCTGCTGTGTAAATTATTTTGCAGCAATATTCATATAAATTCTTTCACATCTATAAATGTTTGAGCTGTTGTGATTCAGCAAGCATTGAATTTCTCTTCATTATTTTTCTATTTTTTCAAAGTGTAAGGAGAGCATTACATTGTTATAATACAAGAATCTTTAGTTATCTTCTACAGGTCACTTCAGGACTATGTTACCTGAGAAATTAAAAATGCAGTATTTTGAGTGCTTTGAAAATTCTTTATGGTTTTGCAAGTACATGTTGCTAAATGCCTTGGACATGTATCACTTATAATTACAGACTGCTAACTTGAATTCATCCCACTCTCTCAAAGTGAGCTTACTTTTTATTAACGATTATTTTATTTTTGTATTCTCTTCTATTAGACCTGGTGATTTAATTGAAAAAAAAGCTATAGCCATTATATCACCTACTTTAATGGAAGATTTGATCTGTACTGCGAACCCTTGTTTCCCCTGTACTCTCAGAATGTTGCACACTGACGTTAGTAATGCTCATGCAGACATAATTTTCCTAATTTCTTCCTCTTTTCCCTTCTGGGTTTTATCTTGTGTCTTGTGTCTCATATCTTCAGATTTCTGCCTTAGCATAATAAAAGGGGTAGTAGAAACTTGGTGAAACTTGCTCTCAGCTTCTCAGAACTCCTATCCTCATTTATGAGAAATTAAACTGTATCTCTTCTTTTTTGGAGTAGCATTAATAGTTCCTGACATTCTGTGTATGCTACATATTTTAAATTACCAATTCTTTTATAGACATACTGATAAAGCTTCTCAGAATTGATTTCTCATGACGTTCAATCAATATCTGACTCAAGCGCCTACCACCCTGTTCTCTCATCACTTGCCTGAGCAGCAGACGATGAAATTCTTCAGCTAACTTAAGTAAGAATATTTTAAGGGTATCTCTGAAAGCTTAACACTGGAAGTTTGATTTTGCCTGTTTTCTTAGCCTTAGCACTGACCTGCAAGCTTATAAAAAGCATTCTAAACTTAAAGTCCGATTTACCTGAATTAGACTGTCCAGATTCTTAAAGCAAAGATTAAGCATAAATATCTGCAGCATTACATCTTTTTGTGATTGTCTCAAAATAGATGAGCCTTCTTTGGTCTTCTGCAAGGTCACTCCATGTTTTCCAATTATTGTGTGAATGAAAAACTTTTTATGTTTAATACAATCTGTTTCTCTCAGAAATTAACATTTTGTTCATCTCTGGTAAGTCATTTTTAGGTGTAGTTGGACATAATTTGTAATGTTCTGGACCACAAATCACAGAATCACAGAATGGTCAAGGTTGGAAGGGACCTCTGGAGAACATCTAGTCCAACCCACTACTAAATCAGGTTCACCTACAGCAGGTTGCACAGAGTCGTGTCCAGGTGGGGTTTGAACATCTCCAGAGGAGACTCCACCACCTCCCTGGGCAGCCTGTCCCAGGGCTCTGTCACCCTCAAGGTAAAGAAGTTCTTCCTCACATTCAGATGGAACTGCCTGTGTTGCATTTGCTGCCCATTGCCCTTGTCCTGTCACTGGGCACCACTGAAAAGAGCCTGGCCCCATCCTCCTGACCCTCGCCCTTAAGGTATCTGTAGACATTGGTAAGATCCCCTCTCAGTCTTCACCAGGCTAAATAGCCCCAGCTCTCTCAGCATTTCCTCATAAGGGAGATGCTCCAGTCCCCTCATTGTCTTTGTAGCCCTCTGCTGGACCATCCCCAGTAGTTCCCTGTCTCTCCTGAACTGGGGAGCCCAGCACTCCAGGTGTGGCCTCACCAGGGCAAAGCAGTGGGGGTGGATACCCTCCCTCAACCTGCTGGCCCTACTCCTCTTAATGCACCCCAGGATCTCACTGGCCTTCTTGGCCACCAGGGCACACCGCTGGCTCATGGGCTGCTTGCTGTCCACCAGAACTCCCAGGTCCTTCTCTGTAGAGCTGCCTTCCAGCAGGTCAGCCCCAGCCTGTAGCCCCAGCCTGTGCTGGTGCGTGGGGTTGTCCCTCCCTCAGTGCTGCAGGACCTGACATGTGCCTTTTCATGAGGTTCCTCCCTGCCCAAATCTCCAGCCTGTCCCGGTCTCTCTGAATGGCAGCGTAGCCGGCTGGGGTGTCAGCTGCTCCTCCCAGTTTTGTGTCATCCACAAACTTGCTGTGGGTACACTGGACCCAGTACCGACCCCTGGGGCACACAGCTGGCTACAGGCCCCCAGCTGGGCTCTGCACCACTGATCACAGACCTCTGAGCTCTGCCATCCAGCCAGTTCTCAGTCCACCCCACTGTCCCCTCACCTGACACACACTGCTTGAGCTTCTGTATGAGGATGTTATGGGAGACAGCATCAAAAGCCTTGCTGAGGTCAAGGTAGACAACATCCACTGCTCTCCCCTCGTCTACCCAGCCAGTCATTCCATCACAGAATACCAGTATGAGAAGATCTACAGTAAAGAGTGTAAAAATGATGTGGTAAAGTGTAAAGGTTTAAATTAGCAAGAAAAAAACACTAGACTTTCAGTGAATCCCAAGTTACTTTATTGTATTTATTATACCTAATAATTTGTATATGCCCCATATTATGTATACAAGATACTTAAGAAATTTTTTAAACTTTGAAAGATATATCATTTTGGCATCTTGACTCATAATGCAAAGGACTGCTGCTAGGTTAAATATAAAATTCCATGAAGTGGTTAATAACTTTTAATATTATTATTGAGTGTGTAAGGATTTATGTTCATTATAAACACCATTACCATTATCATCATTATCATCCTGTATGTTCATCATTATCATTTTCTTTTCCTGTATCCAGTCCAAACACCATAGATCTGTCTCCTCTAGGACCTAAATCTTCTCTTTCCAGACCCGTATCATGACTGAAGTTATCAACTCCACTTGCTCAGTGCACAAACTAGTCTGATTTTGCAGATGTGGAAAGGGAAATATTTATGGAACTGAATGTATTTGAGGGGGAGAGCCTGTAGCCACTGCACTGTTATGCTGGAGTAAGTTCCAAAGGCCAGAAGAGGAGCCTTGCATAGCAAAGAAAGTTTTGCACAGGCAAATTAGTAAATAAATTAGTCTTTATGCTCACAGCATGGATAAATGTCTACCATCTCAGTGCTTAAGTAACTGCATCATGATGGAATTTTTAATGGGTAATGCCTCTATTAACATTTATAAATCCCTTTATTATATGCATTATTTCAGTGCCCAAATTTATTCTTATTTCACAGGTTTTTTCTTATTCTGACCCTTCCTTGCAAAACTGATTTTCTAATGCATGGGGCATAATATGATAATGAAGGTTGTGCCCCAAATCATTAGACACAAGTTTTCTTCAATACACACCAGTAATTTGGAGAACCAATCTAAACTGCCAAATAGAGATTCAGATTCTAAATTAATTAAGCTTATAGAGTTCAGACCTGGAATGTTACTTTATTTGTTTGCTTGTTTTTTCCCAGCGGAATGAAAAATGCAAAATTCAAATGCATATTGATACTTAGAATCCTTCATGGGCCAAAGTTCAGAGATAATAACTACTGGAATTTTTATTAGTTAAAACTGTCTTCATTTTCTAGTCGGTATGATCTTAGGTTCAGCCTTCACAGGCAGCCAGGGTCTGTTCATCTCTAAGCAGACTGCAGAGTCCCAGGCATCCCTGGACTTGCAGAGATATGTGTGCACCACTGGCTTCATCCCAATTTCAGCACCTGAACATGTACCTGCCCTGGGCTTTGGTGTCCACTGGAAAGAGACCTACCCAGAGAGGGGCCACAGAAAGCTGGCTCAAAATGGGGAAGATGGTAGGATGGTCCAGAACTGGAGGCACCCTCCATACAGTTTGACTTTCAACAACCTGAATATCAGTGAGCCACAACTGCTCATACAGCACAGTAATTACTTAATGAAGGCTAAATTGGCCAAAAGAGCTTACTTTTTGTGCAAGTCGGATAATTCCTAATGACCAAAAGTGATTTCACTACTTAAATTGCCTTGTACAGCATTAGGTACATCAATAGGACTTTTGTCAGTTAAAGCTGTTGGATCAAATTGTTAATTTGTGCAGATATTGCGACAAATTTGCTTACAGTACGCTAACTTCTGACTAAAGAGTTTCTTCATTGTGTACATTTAATTTTAGTTTAACATTAGGATGTCTTAAAGCAGGGGTAAAATGTATAGTCCTGCACTGTAAATATCAGAGGCTATAAAAACATCCTTTCTGAGGCATATGAAATGTAGCTATGTACCATTTCGTTCATCTTTGTCTCAAAACCTGCTGAATAGTTTTTGGTCACCACAAATTGGTTATGTCAAGTCAGAGAAAAAGGAAATATTTCTGTAACTTTTCCACCTCTCTTTCACCCTGTTTTTACCACTGAATAAATGCCAATGGAATATGCTTTAATGGTTGGTACCTTAACAATTTGTAGACAGTTCGAGAGAAATATTTTCACAGTGTGAATCAGACTGATAGCAATCACAAAACCATGCAGTTAGCTTGGAAGCTGACTATAAAGTCTGTGTGTTGTGAGTCAGGGAGTGGTAATTATCACTTCTAATGAAGAGCATCTTCTAAGGCCTTGTTTAAGATGTACAGATTAACATTTTACTTTTTGAGGAGATTTGTCAAGAGCATGGATCAAGTCTCTTTCTGTATTTTTTTGCTAGTGATGGACTGTTTCCATATTATTAGTATTACTAGATTGCATTATCCAGTAACATTTGCAAATCTACTTGAAAAATTACAAAGCCTTTTCTGAACATGCTAGAGAGTGTAACAATGGTACTTCCTCACTGTCTTAATCTGCCTGAAGCCATCAGTGTGCAAACTTTATTTCTACTCGTTATCTAATATTCTGTCAATCTGCATTTGTCTGGTCTCCATGTCCTCGTCCATGTGCAAGTTTTGTCACCTACACTAGTAAAGGTGCTTTGGTTTTTTTCATTTTTTTCTGACATTTGGCCCATTTGAAATAAGCTAAGCCTTACTGTCTGAAGTCCCATCAGCATTGTGAAAGTATGTTCTAGCATGTGTTTGTGCAGCTGTTCCTCAGCGTGTATTTTGCACTTCAGTCTCCACGTCCCATTGCCATGCTCTACCTTGCACTCAGCACCCATGGCAAATCCGGTGGCACGTGGAAGGAACAAGAGATTTTTAGTAACTACCAATGACCAAAATGTTCTGTTCACAAAGAAAGATAATTGTAAACCATAGACAATTTGTAACATAATATTTCAGTCTATTAAATTAAGAGCAATGCTGAAAATTCTGAGTTTGCTCACAACTCTCCTCCTTATCTGAGTTATGGTGCTCGGATTAGTAAGTGCTTGTGCACTGCTTTTAAGTCGTTGTACAGTGATAAATATTGCTCACTAATTATATCAATTCCATTTTTCAAGAAGCTTTTACAAATTGATGAAGAAAAATAGCAGAAAGTGAGGTCAGAATATTTTTACCTATTAAACTTTTTCATTATTAATGAGATTTTTAAAAGTATTTAGTTATCTCTCATTGTTATCAAGGACCGCTCAATGCTTCAAGACCTTTAGCATTCTGACCATTACTTACCGATTAGCTTATCTGACATGGTGATTCCTTGTTAAACGATTTTCTCTACTTAGTTTAGCCATATCGTTTAATGAGAACTTACAAATGTAAGCAAGGAAACTTTTCTAAAAGCACCTGACTGACTACCATTAATTCCTTTCATTTCAGATAAAGAAGCAAAGTGATCTTCAGAGATTAAATAAATGACATGTCTTTTCCTAATGCTCTGCAACTTGTGGCTGAACTGTGAAAATTTTAGATTATGTAGAAAAATCTTCCTGCCTGGTGTGTGCAATTCATAGCTGTCTGAGGCTGTTAATGTGAGGAATTGTTGCTAAAGCGTATATTCATAAGTTATCCTTGCAGGGATGAATTGTGCAAAGTAAAAAGAACATGAATCTTTCAGTGAGGTCTTTTTGAAAACAGTCTGCAGTTTGCCTTCAGCAAGAACATTTATAGGATCTAGATTATACTTGGGGAGAAATTTCCAGTTCCACAAGACAGTAATTTAATTGCTACTGCAGGTTGTATCATTCCGTGCTTCCCATAAGCATTGATCTGTGATAACAGCAGTTGCAGTTTTCCAACTCTACATTGTCCTGCAGACAGTTCAGATTCAAGAGCAGGTGTTAATGTGGCAATTAAAGGGGAAAACGCAGCAAGCAAGTAGAAGGCAAGTCATTTAGATGACATGAAAAATGAGGAAATACAGACTACAGTGATACAGAAAAAATATAAAATACAGAAAGCCTGTATCCATGTATTTCTGATGGGTCAAATGCGATGTTGTTTGAAACTTGAGATGCTTAACAGAAAGAAAACAACAAAGCGAGTTGTTTTTACGTACAATTTTCATGACTAATGACAGAAAAATCTGAGAGAAATGATACTGTGGATCAGACAACTATATACAGATATTTCTGCTTTGCTATGTTAGCTGAAGTTTTCCAGGAGAAACTCAGTGCAAGCTAACCATTTTTTAAATGCAGATGTATTCACCTTCAGTTTCTTTCAGAAAAATTGAGAACAGTCATAAAAACTTCGTGGGTGTTTAAAAGTGCATGTGGGAGTATTATAAAATATTTTTTTTTAAATAAAATTTGTTCCTGTTTGTTCCTGTGAAGTTTTTTTAGTTTGGGCAATTTTGCAAGTCTTACGCAACACGCAATACATGATTCATTCCAAAACAAAGTAAGAGTGTTTCACAAAGTTACCAATAGTAGCCATTCTCTATTTTTAAAACAGCAGTCACCTTTTTCATTCAGAAATACAAAAAGAACTTTAGCTTATAATAATGAAAAATAACAAGTGATGTCTTTTTCCTTAAAACAGTTCCTACAGTCTGGTTTTATTATTTAATCTCTTGTAACTGTAGCTGTTATGGCAATAATGTAGACTGTGTGAAAATGTACAAATACGTAATTGACTGACTTTAAAAATCCCTCTCCATTTTTTTGCAATATGTCCATTTTTGTCAAGGAAGAGAGACGGTGAAGAAATGTGAAACCCATGGAAAAATTAAATTAAATTAATTAGAAGCATACAATAAATTCAAAGTTATAGTTATTCTAGGAAGATATGTTTAAAACATAGGTGAAGTTTTGGACAAACAAACAAACAGACTGGGATTCATTGAAAAAGAGAAATGAAAGTTTCTGCAGCCTGACAGAGATGTTCTCACTTTGGTGAGAACATCAGTGTAGCAGAAATACTTAGAAAAGCTCAGTCACGGCATTAAATTGACTCATAACTGTTTTGCCAAATCTTACTTGTATTAACATCCAACTTAATAATTAATAGAGAATTATTTCCTCCATGAACATAATTTGTTTTTCAGTGTTTAGTGTCATGGAGGCTTTGACTGGGTTTATGTATCAGTTTCTTCCTTAATACTATTTTCCAGGTTACTTTTGTGAAGGTGTTTTGGTGCACATGTGGTTTTTCCCTGTCTGTGGTTAAATTCATGGCAAATAGTTTTGGATAAGCTACCTAGTTCACTTCAGTGGGTGGATCCCAAGGTATAACTTACAATCTAGGGCTCCAGGGATATGACTTAAGAGTAACCCCTTTCATGCATATGTTTGCCATCATCAGTTCCTGGTACCTTTGGTTCAGAAAACTCGTCGTAAAATGAATAGCCCTAAGTTTGAGTATAATTATTTGTTCTCAGCTTTAGCCACCTCAGATGGTAATACCTTCACTTTTGTTGTCTAACCAGTCAATGGAGTGAGATGGAAGCTTCACAGGGAGTGAATTTCACCTCTGCTGTCACCTCCCATCCTCATGTATGTACAGACACAGGTAGAGAGTTTTGTATTATTATTGGGGGCAATGTCTTAAAGACTTGGTGCCATCTTTTGCAGTCTTGAGGCTACACTGGCTCATTGGAGTCAGAAATTTCCTTGCCTCCCCAGCAGTTCTTAAAGCTCCTCTTTGTAGTGACTTTTGAGCCCTTCGCACTCCGCAGAAACAAGGCCCAGGAAAAATGAAGTGAGACAGGAACTGAATGGGGTCCTGCAGTACCTTAGAAGCTCTGATGAACAGCATCTCTTGGAGACATTGTACCTGGCTGAGGTTTAGTGAAGCTCGTGCCTGTCTGAGCCATCAAATACGGAGGTGGCATTGTAAATTCTACCTCCTGCTCTTCTGTGTATGCTGAAGTTTTCCCTGTAGAGTTCACAAATTAACTGTGTTATATGAAAGTCCTTTTCAGAGGATTGTGGTTTCAAACAAAGTGCATTTTCATAAACTCACTAGATGTATAAAGCTATTTTTTGTGTGTGTAAAGCTGCCTCAGTCTTATGGCAGATACTGAATCATTACACTAACAAGCCCTAAGTCCCATAGTAAACCATTGTCTGATGAAACAGCTCTGGTGTTCAGAGGCTGCAAAGGGGTTTAAAAGTAAAAACAATATTGACATTGATGAATAGATGAAATGCTGCCTTACTGACTTTGTTACTTTCAAAGTATTCTGCAGAGTTTTACTAGAGTAGTTGCTAAACAAAAACATTCAGTAGGGTTATTGAAACAAGAGGTTATGGAAAGTCACTAAGACACGTTCAAAGGAAACAAGTATTTTTAATTTTTCTGATGTTCAGTGAAATCCTTCTAAAACCATAATGTAAGTGTACTGCTATATATACAATTTAGTCATGAAAAACAAAAGAGCATACCTTTGTATACAAGAATCTTAATTTAAAGTTTTAATTGCCTAATCAAAATACCACAGTTAATTTATTACAATTTAAATTGTATTTACAGTTATGCAAAGTATCTAATTATTCCTTATCCTTATTAATGATGCAATTGAAATAATTGTAAGCTGGCATCCTATTATCTACTCTTTTCTCTGGTGTTATGCTCACCTTCCCTATGCGTGCCTCCATTGAGTTCTTTGCCAGCAGGAGTATGAAGTTGAGGGTAAGGGTTTCTTCCTCCCAGGGTTAGTTACTTAGGTTTTTTAATCCTTCTCTGTAGACGCTTTGGTTTCCTTTTAGGAGGAGAACCATGCAACTACACAAAGCTAAACAAAGTACAATGAAAAAAAATATTAAATAATGTAAATAAACTTAGAAGCACGGGATAAGCAGCAGCCAAGTTACCACCAGTAATTGTGGTGTTACAGCTAGGGCAAGCTAGACAATAATCATCAGATCTTTAAGCAGGGTTGCAGGCATGATCCTTGTTCCTTATGTATTTTTACAGACACAGCAAATCAAGATACAGTAACTTCAAGACACAGTATAACAAGTCCTGTATGCTGACATGTTGAATTTTTTGTTATAAAGACTGAGGCCTGTTGCTAGCACTTGACAATGCCAAACTTGAGTGGTCCACCGAGCTACAATATAAATGAGCACTTCATTCCTTAATTCCCTTTAAAATGAAATTTCTACTTGTGTGAAGCTCTTGTTTTAAAGAGTTAGCTGATAATCTTAATAAATGGAGCACATGACCTTTGTACTGAGGGAAATTTCCTGTTAAGGGAGTCTCTTTTCCTCAGAAGAATTTCCTCTGGGCAGTGAAGCATGTGACAGTGAAAGAAAATAGGTAGCACGTTATTTCCTTCTTCTTAACATCTCCAGCTGTTCATTTGGAAATCAGGTTCATTTGTGTTTCATTTGTCTGTGAGTTTCAAGTGTTCTCCCTTTCACTCCGAGCAACAAAGTGAACCAAATTACAAGACGTATTGCTAAGATGGTCTGCCCTTTACAGCAGAACTAAAAAGCATTTTCTTCAGCAGAATGATAGCCTGGTATGAATAGAAGTCGTTAATTTCAGTATATTGTAGTTACTTGTATTTTACCTTTTAGTTATGTACTCTCTACTGTTTTGGGTTTTATGGTTTTCCTGTATTCAGCTTCACCCACTGTAACTTCCATTTACTCCCCTGTTATTTTTGTGTTGCTTTCAGTTCCTTTCAACAGGTTCCAAGAAAATATGAACACAGAAACATAACTCTAGAAAAGAATTCAGAGCTCTTGCACTCAGATAGCTTTGAAATGAAGCTAAATGTGTTCCTTTACCTATAAACACTGTCACGGTTTACATCCCAGAGCCTGACAAGCATCTACCACTCTAGCTGATGATAAACGAATCTAAGAATGTGTAAGTTAATCAGAAAATTTAGTCAAATTTAATTGTTTTGGCAATTTTTTAAATGAGGACAGTTACAAAACTGGTATGTGAGTCACTGGTGGCATTATTTCTGTTTGGTTGTACCTGCTTTTACCTATACGTATTCTGCATGGTTTTTACCTGTTTTAATTGGACCTAAGTGCTCCCTTGCAAGAAAAGGAAAAAAACAATCCTCAGGGAATAAGTTATTAAAAATTAAAGAAACCCTGGAAAAAATTGAGAGAGAGAAGTGATTACAACATTTGCATGGAAAAACTACCAACTCTACAGGTCAAACTACAGGTAAAATTCAAAAAATACTGGTGGTTTTCCCAGACAAGCCATTGCTGGAGCTGCCATAGGGACTAGTGAGGTGACTATTAGAAAGGGACAGCTGCCCGGGTGATTCTGAATAGTTGGAGGATGTTCTCTATAATACAGTACATCTCTTGATATGTGACTCACACAATGAAAAGTTTTCCCAGGAAAGTATTTTCTGCTTTGATGTTTTTTTTACACTGCATTTACATGCTTACTGCAGTAGATCTTCATATGGCTGGTTTTCAGCTTAGAGTGCAGAAGATACATTGATTAAAAATATTAAATGTTTGCAGCAAATGGCAACAACTTTCCCACTCCTTTATTACACTTTTTTTTTTTAAAGACATTCTCTGCTAAAGGTGGGAATACTCACACTAGCACAAAACTGGGGGAAATATAAGTGGTGAACTGTGTGTGAACCACAACGCTTCCAGTTCAATGAAAAGGTGATGAGGAGAAAATGCATATAGTTCTGGTCAGGACCAGTGGGGCTTCTTGGATCAGCCGAGGTATTGATAGTCTTCTGAATAATTTCAGTAAAAGGTGCTTTAAAATTAAAATGAGAATATCTTGGTTTTCTGTCCGTATATTTCCTAAATTCAGGTATTTCTGTTATGGATTTAAATGCAGTTTTGCACAAAGTTATTTTTTATCTAAGGAAATCTGAAATACAAAGATTATTTCCTCGGTTCAATCTGTAATCTCTAGTTTTAACGGTAATAAAGGTATGAAAACTGTATTCACAGGTACAGCATTTTGTCCATCTTTAAGGATCAGTAAAATGCTGAAAGCAGATATGACCGGTCCAGTTTTGAAATAGCTTTGCACTTTCCAAGAGCAGTAAGACTTGTTCATGGCAGTGATTTATTTTTCACTTTCTATCTGCTAATCTGTTAGTCTTTTACTTACAAAAGATTTGAAAAGTTCACTAGGAGGAGACTGTGTTCATACAATTAAAACCAGATATAACAAATTATTGTGTAGGGATCTGGACTCACGTGGCTGCCCAGACGAAGATGGAACGAGCCTAAGGCTCAGCTTTCCAAAGGGATTTAAAAGTTGAATGCATCCTTATTCCTTGTATCCAGAGATGACAGCGTTACCATAAACTTTGTTAACATACAAAGTAAAAAATAGTAGATCATAATCTATATCACGTCCTCTTTCTTTTGACATTGCAAGACAGACAGCAGTTTGGGAGAGAAGGTGGTGGAAGAGCGTTAAAAATAAGCTGCATAGAAATGTACAGGCATAGTCTGAGCCTTATACATTGTCACCATATTAAAGTTGCTAGGGGCTTGGATCTGCTAACTAATAGTCAATATAATATTTATTTATTTATCTAAACTTTGGATCTTAGCTGTTCATTTAATATTCAGTATTTCTGTTTCTTAAATTCACATCCTTAATGAGGGAACCTGCGGGACGAAAGAGGATGTGAAGAGCATCAGTGATACTGCAGAACAGTTGTGACAGCTGAAAGAGAGGAAAAGACAGGTTGATTCAATGTGTAAAACAAAGGGAGAAAAAAGATAAAGAAAAGAAAGAACTGGATGTCTGCTCTTCCAAATCTTGATTTATGCAGCAGCTCATTTATTTGTTCTTTTCCTTGTTTTAAATAAAAAGTGAAAAGCCAATCATCTATCCATGAAAAAAACATGGTGTTATTGTTTGATTAATAGCTTATACTGATGTTAATAGAGGCCCAATTATGCATCAGTGTTTGCCTCATTATGTAGAGGAGCCTCATCATAGCAGATTATTCTATGAACAGGGAATGGTTTCCTTTTTGATAATTAATTCTCATGCTTCAAAGTATATAACCCAAACAGCACTCCAGTTCTTTCATTGTAAGATTCCTATACACCTAATTTTGGAAGAAAACTGTTTGTTGTGAATAATGAAAGGAAAAGAAAGGGGGGGGGGGGGGGGGGGGGAAGACACCTAACCTCAAAAACATGACTTAAAGAGATTGCTTTTCTTTGCCAGTAGATTGTTAGAGAATTCCATTGGACTGCAGCTTTCTGAAAACCTCTTCAGCAATACTAACTCCATCTTCTTTCACTGCACTCCTTGATATAGCAATGACTGCAAAGGTTATGCAAAGAACATGGCTAACTTTTGCAAATGAATGAGTGAAACAATTTTGAGAACTACAGTTCTGGCTTAGTAAAGACAGAAACTTTTTAGTATCAGTTTCAGAAGAAGGGTTGCATTTCTGCTCCAGACAAAGCTGAGAAAGGTAAAACTCTTGAAATAAAGAAAATAAATAAGAAAATAAAATGTTTGGATGATGTAATGCAGCAATCAAGAGAAGAAACTGGATACTTGCTTCAGCAATTAGTGTTCTTGACGCTTATAAATGCATGTATTCCAGCTGTGAAAAGTCCAGTAATGGCAGATGCTGTGTTGTAGGAAATAAAATTCAGGAGATACAAAGGATATTTAAAAGTTTATGGCTACCTACTTAGATCTAACATTTGCACTACTAGGAATTTAAGGCCTCTTTCACCGAGTTAGAGAAACCTCTTAGAGTATCTTCATGTTTTATCCTGCTGCAGTATGCAGGGCTTAGGTAAATTTATCACTCCATAGTAAAGCCTCAGAACTCCAATACTGTGTCAGAGAGGGCATTTTTAAAAAGACAAATGTTGATACAAAAGTTGGAAGACAAGAAACTTCAAGGAGAATAAGGTATTGCCCAAACTCTCTTTTGTATTTTGAAGTCTCAGTTTCAAAGCATATTTCAAGGACTTCTCTTATTTACAAGAACAAGCCCCTGCACTAGGAAAAAATATCCACTGAATTCTTGAAGAGAAGAACTAATTGCAAGCTCTTTTTAGGACCTGACAATTTGCCTGGGATGGTTAGCACATAGAATGGACAAAAACTACAGAAGTGTAGCATCTTCAGTTACACAGAAGGTTATTCAAATATTCCATTAGGAGATGGCCATATTCCAATATCTTTAGGTTAGTAGAGCCTAAGGTTTGCAGTGAGTTGCAATGTCAGTAGAATTACTCTGGGAAATAAGTGTGTAGTGTAGGGAGCTGTACCAGAATTTGATGCTACTTAAAAAGTAATTACATGAGTCGTATGACTTTTGTTTCCCCCCTTCCCAAGGACCAACGTTACTGTCCTCTGTAGATATAAGGTCAGTGGCATCCTCACAGCAGTGTTTCACCAGTTCTCCAGTACAATCTGTTCTTAGCATTTGAGAGGTTAAAAAGATCAGTATGAGAAAAAACTGTTCTCTGAAGGCAGCGCCTACTGTAAAAGTCAGTGATATATTTTGGAGGAAGAACTAAAAATATGTCAAAGATAGTTTCAGGCAAAACAGAGAAAATGTCAGTACTAACGACAGGTCTCAAAATCTGCAAGACTGTTTGCAGTGTTAGAAATATGTTCCCAAAAAAAGTATTGTTTGACAGGTCATCGTTTACAATTCCTAACAATTAATATTGTCAGGATGCAAAAGTGTGACTGAAAACAAGAGGATGGCATTTGTGAGTAATGTATTGATCTCAAGGAAAGTTACACTTTCCTGGACTCACTTCAAAATAACATTGGGCTTGCAGCCTGGAAGAAATCTCACAACATGCTTCCCCTGGGGACAACTTACTGTATAAATACCTGCGTAGTAAACAGACCTGTTAAAAAGAATCAAATTTTAATACAGCAAGGTCACCCTTTTGACAGGTCTGTAAAATGTAATTGTGTCCAGAGAATGATCTGCAAAGGCAGCTGTACATTTCTTTCGTTCCTTACTGTATACATATCATAGTTTCCCTGATAACTAGTCTAGTAACCCAGATTCTTCTTTGAGCTGCAGCCACAGTTACATTTGTTGACTTAGTGGTGTGAGAAAGTGCCAAAGTAAGGGTGTCCATCCACCTCTTCTGCCATCCTTCTCATCACCCAAGTGGGCAGTGTGTCCCTGAGAACATATGCTTCTGTGGATCACATGACATTCAGGACTACCGAGATGGCACTGGGAAGAAATTCTTCCCAGTTTGGTTGAACTTTATTCTATGAGCCATGCTGCTGCAGTACTGAAGCTGTTCTAGGAAGCAAAATGTTCTACCAAGTGGAACATGAGTTGAATGGCTTCTTTTCACCATTAAGGTCAGGCACTGTATTTTTAATCCTCTCAACCCTACAAGCAGAGAGGAATCACAGAGTGGTCAGGGTTGGAAGGGACCACTAGAGATCATCTAGTCCAACCCTGTGCTAAAGCAGGTTCTCCTAGAGCAGGTTGCACAGAGTCATGTCCAGGTGGGTTTTGAACATCTCCAGGAAAGGAGACTCCACAACCTCCCTGGGCAGCCTGTTCCAGTGCTCTCAGCATTTCCTCATAAGGGAGATGCTCCAGTCCCCTCATTGTCTTTGTAGCCCTCTGCTGGACCATCCCCAATAGTTCCCTGTCTCTCCTGAACTGGGGAGCCCAGCACTCCAGGTGTGGCCTCACCAGGGCAAAGCAGTGGGGGTGGATACCCTCCCTCAACCTGCTGGCCCTACTCCTCTTAATGCACCCCAGGATCTCACTGGCCTTCTTGGCCACCAGGGCACACCGCTGGCTCATGGGCTGCTTGCTGTCCACCAGAACTCCCAGGTCCTTCTCTGTAGAGCTGCCTTCCAGCAGGTCAGCCCCAGCCTGTAGCCCCAGCCTGTGCTGGTGCGTGGGGTTGTCCCTCCCTCAGTGCTGCAGGACCTTACATGTGCCTTTGTTGAACTTCATGAGGTTCCTCCCTGCCCAACTCTCCAGCCTGTCCAGGTCTTGCTCAATGGCAGCGTAGCTGGCTGGGGTATCAAATGTAGCTTTTGTTTCCTGTTTGTGCCCTAAAAGCTCTCTCCTGTTTATCTTTTGTATCATTGATTGGGTTCAGTTTCTTGATCACATTCCAATTCATGTGATTATTATATTTACCTTATGGCAGAAATAATTTCCTTCTGATTAATTTTTACTTCCCATTTAAGACCACTTCACTGTCTATTCTCAAGCAACTTCCTCATCCAGCATAAGGTAATTGCGTTTTACAATATGTATTCCTCTGGCGAACAAAATTATTCCTCCACATGCTATACCTGGCAAACCATTTGGATACCATCAGAGGAACAGAGCTATAAAAATGTATTTCCTTACTCTTTTTTTCAAAGCTGGTATTGGGGAATCACTGAGAAATAGGTATGGACACATATATGAAGAAGTAGTTCATAGGCTTTCTTCAAGCAGTTCCAAAACTCTTTTCTGAACATGGACATTAACGGGATGTGAATAGCCTGACCACATAAAAGGTAATTGCTTTAAAATTAGATACAAAGAAAATACAAAGAAATAGTAACTGTCTTTATCTAAAATATTTTAGTTTAAAAGATCTTTTTTTGTGGGGAGGACACATTTAATTATCATGCCTGCAACAGACAGGCCAAAAAGATGTGGATACAAGGGGGTTTGTAAAATTTGTTTGATTCTATGTATTGAGCATATAAGATCTATTAATAAGGATTAAGTGTGTAAGCTCTTTTTGTCTCCATTTTAAGGTATAAAATACGTTGAGCATTGATTAATTCCCGGAACGTTTTAACCATGTTATGTAAAATACATTTTTGGTAATTTGGGTACTTTGGAGGCTTTCAGATGATAAGTAATGATTAGATCATTTACTTTTTGGGTGCGGTAGCCCCACCTTTCTCCCAGCTGGACACCCCTTTCTTAGAGCTAGATTGATGCAAACATAGCAAATGAAGGAGTCTGCTCTCAGCTGTGGAAAATACTTGAGTTACCATACTAAAACACCAGTGAGGGTATCAACAATTACCTTGTACAACTGGCAGCTGGAATGTACCCATGCAAACAAATAACCATCTTTCATTCTTTCATTCATTCCTTATGCAAAGTGAGAACTTGGAGCTGTGTCAGCACTACCAAAAAACTAGCAGGCCAGCCCTAGCTGCTTGTGGCATGGTGTAACTTACTATGCTAAATTACTGCAACCTAAAAATGAAGTGTTTCGCTCCTTTCCCTGTTCAGAAAATCTGGAATGGAAAAGTACCTCGAGAGTTTAATGATCCTTCTGCGTCATCTGTATAAGTCACCTCACCTTATATTTGAGTAATCACCTGTGTGTATTCAATTACCTGAACACTCACCTTGTTGACAAAGAGGTCCGAGGTGCTTCTGTGCTAGTGACAGAATGACTGTGATAACAGTCACAATTACATGGGCTCAGGGAAGTGGAACAAAGAGATACCAGGTTCTCTGCGTGTCTCTGTTGACTGGAGCTATAGTCTGAGAAATTCACAGCAAATCTAGCTAGCGTGACAGATTCTGCAGCCCCAGTCACTCCTTTCATGACTATATGAAAGCCCATACACTTCGAAACAGATTTGTTCGGAGAAGTTTATCTTAAGTCTACCATGAATGACATCAAGTTAAGCTATGTATTCATCTACTCTGTTCAGCCTCCTGCTCTTAGTAATGCTGACCTTTTCAGGCTGTGGCAAAGGAATGTGCATTTACTGTCAAGTTTGGAGGTTCTTTCAACTTTAACGGGCTGTAGTTGAAACTCAAAATCAAAATGAAGGTGCTATCTGGAAGTTTATAGTTGTCAATGCACAAGTGATGAATGGAACTATTGCACATTCAGGGTACTCTCCGTAGCTTTGTAGTATATCATCCAAGGACTTTGGCTCATTGTTAAAATCAGAAAAAGAGACTGCATTTTAGCTTGCCCTAAGCCAGCTAACCTAAACATCAGAACGAGGAGAACAAGTTTCCAAGTGATTGGCACAAATGTCTCTCTAAATAATGCTACTTCCAGATCATCAGTAACTACATAGCCTTTCTCAAGTGATCTTATTCTTTGTGTGCAAAACTGTTTGGAAAGAATGGGTTATCTAGGGCTCAAATGAGATTACTGTTAGCCAATTGCTATTATATCAAGCAGTTAGAAATTTTGCTCTCATTTATCAGTCTATGTCAGACTTACCATATCCAACAGTTTTCGCAGTACCTGTCTGCTTCTGGAACTTGTTTTAGTCTGGCATGGCTGTGGTCTAAATGCTAAAGTCTGTCTGGCAGAAAGCCTCCCCATCATTCCTCCAGGATTACTCCGTCAGGACTAATTAGGAGTATATACTATCACAGTTTTCCAGGTGAAAAGTAAAGGCGCAATGGAAGATAACCAAAAGACTGGGGAACCACTGGAAATGGCAGTCAGCTAGAATGGGTGACCCACTAGAAAAAGGTACTACTTACATGTTTGAGAAAGAGAAAGAAGTGGATCCAGTAACTGCAGACCAACAAACCTAAGCTCACTGCCTGGAAGGATCATGAAGGACATCTTGTTGGGTGGTGCCTAGCCATCTGCAAATACATGAAAAAGAAAATAATGTAGGATGGTCATCACATATTTACCAACAAAACTGCAAATCATTTTTTTAACAGTCTGATTGCCTTTTACGATGATGGTGGTCAAGGGAAAGGTGATAGATATAACTTGCCTTGACTTTAAGAAGTTTTAGTCCCTGTAGCATGCTCACTGGTAGACAAAAGAAGCATGTGCTGCACAAAAAGACTGTTAGGTGGGTTGGGTCGAAGGACTCAAATGTTAGTTAATCAGTGGCTTGATGTCTGTCTGGCAGAACATCTTAAGTAAGTACTGGGGGCAATGTCAGTCAGTATCTTTATCAATAACCTGGATGATCTGTATCCTTAGCAAATCTGTGGATGATACTAAAATAGAGAAAGTGGTTGACACATCAGATAGTACAGTGTCAGTCTAGAGAAGCTCTAGGATTAGGCAAAATAAATCTCATGAAGTTCAACAAGGAGTGCTAAATTCTGTACCTAGGTGAATACCACGCATTCACCATGGGTACATATACCATGTACCCATGTACCAGTAAAAATGTGAACTCGGTAGCTGGTGTGCCATGAAGGACCTGCAAAGGTCATAGTGGATACTAGGTGAAAAGGAGAAAGTAGTGGCCTTTAATCACCAGGAAGGCAAACTGGATTGGCCTATGCTAGGATGAGAGTGAGCAGATGAAATTATGTGTTTTGTGATGTTGGTGCTGCATACACCTGTAAGTCTGCATCCAGTTTGGGGCTCTGCGGTTCAAGGACGACAAAAGCTGGAGTCAGTTTAACAGAGGACTAGCAAGTGTCATGGACCAGGCGTATGTGACCTTTGAGAAGAGGCTGAGAAACCTGGGCTTGTTTAGTTTGGCAAAGCAGCAGCTCAGTGGTGATCTAACAGCTGCCCACACAGCAGCTTGAATGGGAATCGCACAGATGGCAGAACCAAATTCCTGCTGGTAATGGCAGATGGTACAGTAAGAAGCAACCCCAAGATGCAGCTTGAAAGATTCAGTTTGGACTTTAGGAAAAAGTTATTCACCAGAAGGGTAGTGCAGCAGTGGAGTAGCTTACCCAGAGGTGCAACCAGGGGAGTTGTCCTCCTTGCCTAGACTGGGCTGGAGAAAGTGGCAGCTGACCTGTTACAGCCGTTGCAACTAGCATTTCCAACCAGCCTTCTGCAATTAAGAAACTTGAAGGGAAACTGGGAGAAAGAAAGATGACGTACCCAAACTCATGGGCTCACCTTGTATTCTCTCTTCAGACTGATTTACTTTTATGGTAGCATTTAGACAGTGAAAATAAAAATAATGACACTGCACTGGAGAGAGCTGTTTTGTCAATTGCAGCAGAAAACAAATAATCATAGGCCACTGAGTTTCCTTTATGTGTTTCCTGTCAAGCTTAAGACTTAAACCAGACAGAAGCATTTCAATTGTCAAAAGATTAAGCAGAGCTGTTCCAGGAAAAATATATGCTCAAGGTCTCAGGACAGGAATAGCAGGTGTCGATGCTAATTTTACCTGAGAAGATAATCCCATCTTGCAAAAAAGGGCATAAAGTGGTGGAGGTCGTTTTCACAATGAGAGCCGTGGATGTTGCATAAATGTACTTGCAGGTTTTTCTGTGCATATTGGGCACAAAGCTCCCTGCTGCTGGCCAGAAAGAAAAAAGATTGCGAAAAATCCTGAGCTGGCCTCATTATTGTGGCATGTCAAAACAGCCATTTGACCACTTTTATTTTTCACCAAGAGAAACAGCCACTTGCATGTTATTTTACTGACCTAAGATCATGGAATACTATCGTTTTGGTCATGTTGCTTCCCCCTGTATGCCTGTGCTGAGGTAAGAGGAGAGGCTAGCATACCATTTCTACTGCTTTAACTTTTTCTTCAACTGTTTTTATATGTCTCATGTTGGGAATGGCAGAACAGCTGAAATGGCATGCTCCTTAGTGAAGTAAAGTTAAAATGAAACAGATGTAGTTCAGATTGTTTATCAGGGCATTTAGCAGGCTCTGTTGCTGTTCTTAATTATCTGATAATTTGCAAGTCAATGGTACTATAACAGAGGTCGTCAGTACTTTTGTGCAGAAACTGGAGGTCCTTACGGGGGTACAGAGGGTGAGGTGTGTTACAGGCCCAGATTTGGGATGGACCTGCCTGGCTGTCCAGAAGAGGGTCTTAACAAGAGGCTTCATTTTCTTTGTATTTTCCTTTCTCTTTCACGGTTCATGCTGCAGACAAGCAATTCCTGAAGACCAGCTCCAGCTTTCACGTTATCTTTTAAGTCTCTCTTAACACCTTCTCAGTAACCTTGGAGGAACGTTGCTTGTCACATAGCACATGCTGCCATGGGGTACCAGTGTGATAATGAAATATTCCCTGTCTGCCTCCCAACAGGAAAGAATTGCAGTTCTGCTTTTTATTACTATGTGGGGTTTTTTTCCTGACAAAGGCAGGACTTTGATTTCCAATTTAGTTCTGGGCGCCAAGTTAAGTAACTGGGTACTCTGCTTGAGTAGATCTTTAATTACTATGACCAGGCAATTGTGTCTCTGCTATTCTTTTAGAAAAACTTCTCCAGACTTTAAATGAAGACAGAGAAGGCCCACACAAAGCAATTACAATGGGGAATTTGTTTACAGGCTGTTGCTAGAAGAGACATAATGCTTCCTTTTATCATCACTTGTCATAGCAGTGACAGCCTGTAAACCTCCTGCCCATGCATTATTCTTTATTTGTCACTGCCCGTGCCAGCTCTTGCCCTGGCAGGTGCCTGGCATGTGTCAAGCATATGATTCATGGGTTTATTTGATCAAGACTGTCAAGAAAAGAATTATGTATTTTCTTTTAAATTACAGATCAGACATTTACTCTCCATACCTAGTGATAGGGGTTTTGGCTTCTTCATATCCAAAGTGCACCATTTATACCTCACTGTAGAATTTAAACACTGGATTCTCTCTCATGCCTAACTCTGAATGTGAAATTCTTGTAATATTACAGCATATGAATGAAACCATCCTACCTCCCTGTTTTATTGTCATGGCAAGCTTGCTTCAGCTGTTTCCTTTGGTAATAAATGGGCAGAATGCATCGTCCCCTGGACATTTAAAGGCCTTTTATTACAGGTTGCTTTCTGGTTTACACAACACATTATAATTTCTTTCAGAGAACTTCTTTAGAATTACAGTTTCGCGCTGACATTGATTCATGCCTGTTTACTTGGGCGCTTGAGTTTACTGGCTTCTAAATGTATGTGTGTAATATATAGGTTTTGTGTGTAAAGATGCTGCTTCTGGAGAAATATTAGAAAAAAAATAATTGGGAACTGTGAGAAAATGCTGTTGTGTTACAGGAAATAAAATAACATTTGATGTTCTGTTCTGTGAAGGAGATCTGTGGAGTTCTGTGAAAAAAGGACAGTTTATTTTGATATTTTGGGGAACAGACGAGGTTAAGAAAATTGAAACTGGTTAGTTTTAACACCTAGATAATTTATTAATCAAAATTGTTCCCATAAAGAGAATTCTGAAGTCTTGTCTAGTCTGTCTTAAGCAACACTTGAACTGTGAGATTCCCAGGTATTTTCTTTGTCAGAGCATCTATATCTTCATGACCCCTGGCTCAAACACAGGCTCTGTTATTAAGTACTTAGCCTTTAAAGCCAGCTGCTGACTGCAGGTCCTGCAGAATTGCTTTGCTTTAAAAAGTCTGGCCTATAATAATACCAGTATATTGAGTAATGCAGGAGTGGCTTTAATGAGTTGTTACACATGAAATAGATGGGTTTACTACTTCTATAAATAGTAGAAAATACAACAGTTTTCTTTATTACTGCTTTACTGTCTCTGGCTGTTATTCTGTGTTTGTGTATGCTTTCAGAGATTGGTAAGATTTGAAACAGGTAGTACCACAAGACATTGCAGGGGAAAATACAATGTGTGAGCACTTTCATATTGATTTAAGTTAAAAAAATCATTACTTATGGATCCAAAAAGGATTTTTTTCCCTCCACTCTAAGATATTTTCATTCTTACAACCATATTGGAGTTGGTCTTTGAACTTAAATACTTCATAATGTTTTTGAAGTTATTGAGAATTTTTCTCAAATAAATTCCCAAACAGTCTTCCTGGCCAAATTTCAAAACTAGAGATATGGTAGGTGTTACTGGTATTGGTTTGACTGTGTCATGACTTATTGTTAGGTATTACTAACATGTAGATGTTTTTTAACAAATTTAGATACCTTATGGATCTCTAGTAATCCATATAGTTTGATTCGTATGTAGACCTGATCATTTTATGTTACCTAAGCTCTATAAAATTGAACACTTACTACTTTTGTTTTCTTCCTGGTTACTTCCAGATGTGTCTAAATGAGTATCATTTAGAATTCTGTGTGAGCAAGATGTGCAAATTTTGTTTGTATACTTCTGCTTTTTTGTGAGCTGTTCTTTGAGTGAAAAGGAAAAAAATAATAAAATTATTTAGTCATGGGACTAGTTGACTGGATGAAAACAATTTTGGGATATGTGATTCTGGCATCAAAAGATGTGCTGGATGTTTTAATGCAGTTCTTCAAAAATCAGATTACGTGCTGTCTGAAATGTGTGAAGAGCTATCTGAGAGAGAGGGAGGAAGGTGGTACAGAGAACTCTTGTTTGTTCCAAGAATTTCAGATATTATTCTCACTGAAAATTATATTACAATATTTAAAATTTAAGACACCGCTTTTCCTGAGTTTGCAAGGAACCTCAAGCAATCGACGAAAGAACAGAACTACTGTTGATTTCATTGAGTTCAAGCTCCAGTATGACTGATAACAATCACATTATATTAGTCTACTCTTGTTATTTAACAATTGATAAAAGAACAGACAAGACTGTATCGTAATACAGTTTACATCACCTCTCCCTGAAGTGTTTTCTCGAAGAGATAGGTACTCAGCTTTCAGAATTTGCTCATTGCAAGATGTGAAAGGAATGAAATTAAGTCCTTTGTATGAGACTGAATTTATTTGGCCCAAGATAAGTGATAACAATCAGAACACATAAAAAGAGTGTGTTTGTATTAGTTTATTTAAATATCAATGGTGGCCATCTTCAGACTGTCTATTGCAAGTGCCTTACCTTAGCCATTGTCACACCCAACGAGTGAAGATCCAATTCAAGTTTCTGCACAGGCAACAGAGAGCCTACCAACACCACAGACAACTTAGATTGTCCAAGTAAGGCTCCTTCTTCTCTCCATGAGAAAGTTTAGGTGCGTCCTTGGTAGCTCTCTTCATGTACAAAAAGGTGAACTGCCTAGAACCAGTTCACAGGGAATAGTAAAGCAATAGTATCTGATACGTAGCCAAATTCAGAGCTATGTAGTAGGATCCTCTGATCAGCTGGAGTCTCATCAGTGAACTTATCTCTGAGGGCAAGGAGGTGAAGATGGAGGATTTGTACTATAGCCAAGGTGAAGTGCTTGCTGCCATAGTTGAAGAGTTGTGTTCAAGCTGAGTGTCCTAGTTTTGGCTGGGGTAGAGTTAATTTTCTTCTTAGTAGCTGGAACAGTGCTGAATTTGGGGTTTAGTATGAGAATAATGTTGATAACACATTGATGTTTTAGTTGTTGCTAAGTAGAGCTTACTTTAAGTCAAGGACTTTTCAGTTTCCCATGCTCTGCCAGTGAGTAGGTGCACAAGAAGCCAGGAGGGGACACAGCCAGGACAGCTGACCCCAACTAGCCAAAGGGATATTCCATACCGTAGAATGTCATGCTCAGTATATAAACTGGGGGGAGTTGGCCAGGGGCCACCAGTTGCTGCTCAGGGACTGACTGGGCTTCAGCAAGTGCGTGGTCAGCAGTTGTATTGAGCATCACTTGGTTTTGTCTTGAGTTTTAGTCCTCTCTTTCTTTCTCCTCCCTCTTTTCATTATAATTATTTTTGTTATTGTTGTTGTTATTATATTTTGCTTGATTTAAATTATTAAATTGTTCTTATCTCAACCCATGAGTTTTACCTTTTTCTGATTCTCTTCCCCATACTACCAGGGGCAAGGAGTGAGCAAGCAGCTGTGTGGTACTAAGTTGCTGGCTGGGGTTAAACCACAGCGCTGAGCAACCTGAATCTTTTTACTAGATGTCTGTACAGTATGCATGGTGTGGTCTTGCTCTTGGTGCATTATGCACTATGCACTATTCACAAACAGGATTTGTGGGTAGAAGTGGTCAGAGGAGAGGAGTTAGATGACCTTAGAGAACTACAGGAAATTTTCAGTGTCTGAGAACTAACAGAAGCTATGGTACTGAACCGATTATATTTGATTTACTTTGGAAATACATAATATCCTGTCTTTTTGAAACTGTTTTGTTTTTCATTGCTATAAAATGATCCAATTTACAATATAGAAAAAAATCAGACTGACAGCCCTAACAGACTTTCTTATATTACATGCAAGGTCTTTGTATCTTTGTTTTTAAGGTTTATTTCCCTTCTTCTGTATCCCTGTGCTATGGGAATAGCCTCAATGGAGCTCATAAAAACAAGAAAACAGTTCGATATATAGATGCTTTAGACAGGCTTGTACGTGGGCACAGAATGATCTAAGACTTGATTTAACCTCAGTTCAGTCATGATACTGAGTTGTAGCTGGTACCTAAAATGAGTCAGAGTGGCACACAACCCTTGTCCCATGAATATGGTTAGTCATACAAAGACCACCATTCAAAGACACAGTACATCTCTGGTCACTGTGACTGTTGGGGGATTGTGTTGTTTCTTTGAGTACGTAAGTAACAAAATACGATGAAAAAAGGGATACCTCTTTTTTTTATTATTTCAGAACTTAAATGTCTATTCTACAATCAATAACAGAGTAGATGACAAATATATTGTATATTTATCTGAATATCTTTCTTTACTTCTTTGTCTCAGACTTGGCCTTCCTCACTTAATCTAATACCTCTACCAGGTAGTACTATGAACACAAACCACTCTCTTGACTCAGCAGGTCCCCACAGTGTTGAGTTTCTCTTCACAAAACTCCCAACCTGTTCTGTAATCCTTGCAGGCTGATGTTCCTAGGTCTCAGGCTGATCCCTCTTCTATGTCAGTGTACATCAGGACGGCTCAGTGCAGGGAAGCACCCCATGCAGTACTCTCCCACTAAATATGTATAACTACACACCAGTGTTTCTACTCCTTCCTAATCCGCAGGTAGATTTGGAAAGTCTTTTGTGTTGGCTAGCTAGGAAGTAAAGGAGCAAAGACAAGGAGCACGTGCAGGGAGCTCTATTTCAGTGGAACTTGATTTTATTTCAACACAAGATCCTGTATTCTTTGCACTGTGACTTGTTTGCTTGTTGCCTTGAGTTTATGTGTCAGTGTTATACACTCCAGGGTACTGCTAAATGGTAGTCCTTTGGGGTAGTCCATAGCAAACTTTTTGCATTCTATAATGATGTAAGGTCTGGATCGAGGCTTGTACTGACCATACCAGTCCCAAGAATTAGTAGCTGATGTAAGAAGCAATTATAACCTGGCAAACCCATTTCAATGAGGCTTAGCTTGCAACCCTTGGCATCGCTAAATGTGGCTTATCACCAGTTCTAATTATTGGAAGCTAAGCTTTTCTCTCCCTCATTCCTGCCAAATGAAATTATCAGATTTTTCCAAAGTAATGAGCGTGACAAGCTGAGGTGTTACATCAAAGTCAAAAGATCAGGATTTCTGTTGTAGATGTATTGAGGAAGAGGCAAAACTTTAGGGTGTTTTTTGTTGTTGGGGTTTTTTTAATGATCCTTAGTGTGTATTTCTAGTCAGAAGAAAAAATGTTCCCAAAGATGCTGTTTTGTAACACAAACAGAGCCAGATTATGCAGATAAGAGAACCTACCAACTATTCTACATTTGCACTTAATTTTGTTAGGAAGTCAGCTGTCCATTTGCTGTTTGCTGATATCCAGCTATTAAGATCTTCCTTCATGTCTGTTTCCCTTCCCATTGCAAAAACAATCAAATCATGCTAGGTTAATGCTTACTCTTTAAAAATTTCTTTCCACACATAGTTCTTCATAATTAGTTGATATAGGAAACCCACTTAGAAAGGACACTGTTTATAAAACGGCCTGCCAGAATGTTTATCTGGCCTTGGGCTGCAGGAACCTGAGGATGAATGAATATCCTGCAGTTGTTTTGGCCATGGTCATATTGTGGATGGCAGGTTGCCAGTAGCAACTGCAGCAAAAGGTCCAGAGTGTCAGTGTCTTCCTCTGTGTGATAAAACAGAGAACGTTTGAACTTTCCAAATCGTCTTAGTGAGAATTTGTGGCAGATTTTGGAGGACTCAAAGCAACAAGAGATGGAAGTAGATAAGCTGCTTGCAGGTTGCATGCCAACCTGTCCTTCTATGGGCTCCTCCAGGCCTGATACCACTGACGCTTTTTTTGCCCTTCTTTCTAGAACATTTAAAAGAGAAGCTGGAGGAGTACATGGTCCGTTTTGCCAAAGTGAGGATTGTACGTACCAAGAAACGAGAAGGGCTCATTCGGACCAGACTGCTAGGAGCCTCGCTGGCTAGAGGAGAAGTCTTGACATTTCTGGATTCCCATTGCGAAGTCAACGTGAATTGGCTGCCTCCCTTGCTTAGTAAGTGTCTGAGCGTTTGTCAGCCATTAAAATTAGAGCATACAGTATAGCTTAAGCAATCAGTCATGTCCCACAATAAGCAGGACATACACTGTATAGAAGCATTTGGAACTCTGCTGCAGGTTCTGAAGAGTCAGTATGAGAGAGAACTCAAGAGAAATGCGAGCAGCTCCATTTTACAGTTCTTGTGACTAAAGAACTGGTAGAAATTTGAAGCATCACTTTGGCCTGTTAGAGTTACAAATTATTTTATTATTACTACTACTAAATACACTACTAAATCTAGTATTATGCTATGCCCTTGCTATACACCTGAAAACTTTTGTTATGCAGGTATTTTACTCCTTCCTAGTCCTCCACATTCTATTAAAACAGCTTTTGCTGTAAATGTATCCAAGACCTCAGAGTTAAATCCAACTGTATTCACAATAGGAAGCTTAGAAAGAATGATTTGCTATTGACTGCTTTGCTGGATTCCAGCTGCAGCTGGCAAAGCTCCATTAGTCAAAGGAATGGAAAGAATCAATTGTTGTAGTCTAGGATTTCACTTCAGGAAACAATATCCCTTTTTCTACACACCTGACTACATGCGAAGTATACGTGCTTTGCAAAGTGAGTGCTTTTTTGCTAGCAAAAACAAAATTTCTGACTTTACTATTGAAGAAATTTGTATTAATTAAGAGTACATCATAAGTGTACAATGGGATAGGGTTTCACCAGTTAATGGCTATTGTTTCTTGAATTTTGTTGCTAGGACAGTTTGGCCACACAGTAAGCTGGTAAAGCATTTGCAGCCAAGAAGAGATGCTGTTCTGCTAATGAACTATCACTTGAAACCCACCCGCCCCCCCCCCCAAAAAAAAAAAACCAAACAACAAACTAGTAACTAGTTTTTCTTCAGATCAGTAACAAGATAATGTACAAAATTCCAAATTTATATCCTTTCTGGCTTCCATGTCAAATTATGCATACAGTCTTTGCCCTTGTTACCACTTTGCGCTTAATCGTAACATCAGTGTTTTTAAAAATAACCTCTGTGGATTTATGTAAAGACCAAATGGCATAAAGGAGCAGAGGGAAATAGAAGTTTCAACATGCCTTCCACAAGCAGCCCCAACAAGTAGCTGTTAAACACTCTGGAGTACTCTACATATACAGGCATCTTTGCTCTGGTTTCTGATTTTGCCCCACTAATGAAAACAATCTCAAGATTCTCACTCTTGTCCTCTGAAATCTTTCGCTAAGCTACTGCAGATGAGGCATAACCCTTCTATTTTGCTTAGACATGGGAGAATTGCAAGTTGCAAAAACAGTTCCTTTTCTTGCTTTCTCGTCTGAAATGAAGATACATCTAGCTGAGTTACACCCTATAAAAAAATGAAAAATAAATACAATTGTCACAAAGGATTCATAATTGCAGTTAGGTTGCAGTTGGGTGTTGAACTGATGATCAGAACCCTCAGCCTCAAGCCAGAAAACTGGAAAGATGGGAGTAGCTTCATCAGGGACGAAGTTCCAGTTCTCTCGTTAGTTCTCAAGTGTACATATAGTACATATAGTAGAAATATCCACAGCTAACCAGCCAGAGGGTCTAGAAATACTGGAGCTCATAATCAACAGCCTTTACTTTAAAAGAAAAAGTAGATCATTACGTGAAGAAGGACAAATAGAGAATGAACACACAGCTAGTATATTCAAGGATGCCCTGTGCCCTGTTTTCCTACAGGGATGAGAGAACTTTCTTATAACCATTAGGTGGCAAATATTTACTATACTGAAACCAGATGACATCTGGCTACTAATAATAGTAATGTATTTTTGCAAGTGTTTATCTAAAGATCCGTCTCATGATTCACTCAGCACTGCATGTGACTGAATGTCATTCAAGGAAACCACAGCAGAGGATGTGCTAGGCAGTTATTGAAGCTGCCCTATTTTAGCTCTGATTATATCTGCCATGTGTAGTGAAAAGTCCTCAACAAGAGCACAGTTCAGTCCTGCTCTGGGGTGAAGACTGCCAGTCTTCACTGAGAGGGGCAGAGTTTCCACTGTTCCAAACCAGGTTTTGCTCAAAATGAGACCTTGAAAGTTAGAGGACAGGAAGGTGGTGAGGAAACCAAGAGCAATCACATGAAGATGATTCTTAAAGTTACGTAGGTATCTAACTTACATTTTCAGAATGGGCTGTCACGTTTTAGACCAAAGGAAGACTGAGTTATTTCAGTACTTGTTAGGTACCTAAATAGCTCTCTAGAACTGAGCCACAGTTGTTTTCAGTCACAGTCCTTTGTTCTGTTTTCTTAAAAACAGGTGCAAAATGGCTTTCCTCTATTTTCTTTAAGCTTTATTTAGTTTATTTCTTTAGCTTAAATGGGTTTCTAAACTGTAACAAGCCACTGAGATCTCAGAGAGTTTTGCCTGATGTTCACCAAGCAGGCAGCTGTAGTCATGTAAAAAATGTTGGCAAACACAGCTGTTTGTTATCACTCCCCAGTAGTACAGAGTCAGCAGAA
This sequence comes from Falco rusticolus, assembly GCF_015220075.1. Classification (NCBI taxonomy): domain Eukaryota; kingdom Metazoa; phylum Chordata; class Aves; order Falconiformes; family Falconidae; genus Falco; species Falco rusticolus. Next base: position 90,929,305 of record NC_051187.1, read on the forward strand.
GGAAAGATGTTACTTGGGCTCCAGCTGCTGTAGTTGAGAATGTAGTGTGGTGTGAAGTCACAGTTACTGTAGGTAAGAAACTGAGCTGCAAAGCAGCTGAAAGATGCAGGTACATCTTTCCTTCTGCCGATGTTGCTGCAGGAGCAATGAGAGGAGCTGGATAATAGATCGATAGTGCCATAGGCTGCCAGAACTAGGTTTGTCAAAACAAGGTTTGTTCCCCCTCACCAAGGCTTAAAACTATATCATGATTAGATCACACTTAGCCAGTTATCAAGACACCTAGTAGCTATAGCTGTCCACCTCCACAACATTTACGTGATACTTTACTTGCCAGTGGGGGAGACTGAGAGTACAAGTACTTATGACTACTCAGATAAGAGATAATTTGCTGAGCCACTCAAATGTTGTCACCATCTGTAATCACATATTTAAGTAGGAAAACAAGAATATTCACTCTGCAGCATTGTTACTTTGCAGGCCAATTTGAGACAAGCACTTGAAATTAAAGGGGTGCATCTTTCTCATAAAGATAAAACCTACATTTTTGAGATAATGAGTCAGCCAATATTGAAAACTTCTGTTTATTGTCATATATGCACACTCTGCTTGACACTAAAAGTGCTAAATTCAAATATGTATGTATATATTGCGTAAAATTGCTAGGGAGAAAGATTTAAGCAATGTTCCCTCTTGTTCCCAGGCTTTCCATCAAATCTGCAAGATTTTTACAGGTATGATGATGCTTATCTGTTGTTCTTCCTTTTAACTGCATTATATACGCATTGAAATAATGCATAGAAATGTTCGGACCAGTAAGAATCTGTGAGAAGATGATGAGTAAAGGCAATGGAAAAGAAACTGTAAAGCATTTCAGCTGTGGCTTTCAGTGTCTTGCATTAGGAGCAGGTGAGATAAAAAGCAGTGGCTGGTAGAGGCAGCAGTATGTCCTCACCTATAAAGCTACAGTACTAACACTCTTGTGAGATGTAGGTTAGCCCTACACTTCTCTTTTTCTGTTTGTTAGATTTGTATTGGGGCTACATTTAAGCCTAGGAAGCATGTATACAAAATTCATTATTTTAGGCATACCGAAAGAATCATTGAGGCTGCAAGTTTGATTGCTCTGCTTTTTGGTGTGCACAACTACAAACACCCTGATTTCTTCAACAGTCAAGATCTTCCTGTGGTTCCTCATCACATCTAAAATATTTTGGGGGGCTGAGAAGTAACTTCTGCAGAAACACAGAAGAACCGGCAGGTTAAGCATCATTTTACCTGCAGAATTCTTGCAGCGTTGTAGTAATGAAGACTGGGATTGAGTCTGAGCATTGCTTAAATAATTTTCTCCCTGGCTGTGCATGTGACTTAGAGTTCTAATCCTTCAGACTATTTAAAGGCAACAGCTTTTAAAGATCAAGAGAAGTATGTTACTGTATGAGTCTACTTTTGACCTTCTCCAGCCAAATCAATCCCATTTAGTTTCTGTCCCCCAGTCAATTTGGAAGGGGGAAGGAAGGGGGAGGGGAGATCAGAGACAGATTATTATAAGCCCTTTAACTATTAGCAGGACCATCACAGGAAAGAGATTATGAAAAAATGACTTTACATAATGATTTCAGATAACACTACACAGTATACCACTGAATGTAATTACATTTGACAGTAGCAATAGTAATGCAGCTGTTATGTCTGGGATGAGTTTCCTAGAATCTTGTGAGAGCCTGTGCTTTAAATTTATTTTGCTATTAAAGGATAAGGATGTAAAAACCTGCTCATTAATTTCTCACTAGCGGTCAGCATTGTTCCCCCATTTGGACAATCTCTAAACAACAGCTGAGGATAAATATGAAGACTACAGTTGTTTTGCTAAAATAATCTTTTTTCTTAATTTCAATCCTTCAGAAGCAAGGAAGGAGAATCTGTGTTATTAGTCATTACACCGGTATTATATACTTTCCTAAGTGTTCATTCCACACTCAGCCCTCTCATTTTTTTAGCTTATTATCAAGCACTAGTGAAATTTAGTCCTTAAAAACAAAAAATACATTTTCCACATAAGCCCTATATGTATTACATTTTGTAAATAATCTAGGCTACCATTTGGAGAAAAAGCTTTATTATACTTGGAATTTTGAGATTTTGTTTTTTCAAGGGTCCATATTTTTTTCTACTGTTCTTTCACACCAACACAGCTACAAATTTTCCCTTCACTTCCTCATTTCAAACCATTATTCTTCTGCCTAGTTCTTGCAGTAGAGATATCTTCTTTACTTGTCTTTCTTTTCTGAGGAGCTCTATGGTATTAAGCAATAGGATTCACCAAGGCAGACTCAGGCCCACCCTGTTTTTATAGTAGAGATGGGAATTTGATTTAGCCTCACAGTTCTGATTTTTTTTTAAAAAAGCAAAAACAAACTCCTTTCTTTAGAAAACAGGTGAGCAAGAATAGTACTGTGGGGCCTTCTTTGTATCTCAAAGATTGGTACAAAAAAAGGACACAAGCCCTGTTTTGTTCATGTTGGAGTTTGCCTTTAATTTGTAGCATTTGATCTCAAAGCTGATGCACACTAGAGCCACAGGAAGAGCAGCTGAATGGTTGCAAGGGCTGAGATTCACATTTAGGAACACAAATCTCTCTCACAGGAGCTTGCCATACACACTCCCCACAGCTGAAGGAGTATTTTTACATTTTGCTTGCTGGCTTGTTCTGTAGCTGACAGATTGGGGACAGCTCAGAGTAGCAAAGTGAGGGAGATATAGATGACTGGACTCCTGTGGATCTCACAGGAATATACCTCCCTTTAAAGAACCGTAAATGCTTCTAATCATTGCCCAACTGCATTAAGTCCTCTTTAGATAAAGGTCTGATACAGATTTGAAAAATGAAATTATTTGGGGGCCACAGGGAACAAAGCAAGCAATCTTCAAACATCAGAAAACCTGTGGGATTCACTTTGCAGTAATATGATAGATGGCTTGACTAGACATGCCGTTTCCTATTTTCTACTTTCATTTTTCAGACCAGATTGCACTAAACCACAAAACCATCGTGTGTCCTATGATCGATGTCATTGACCACAATCACTTTGGCTACGAGGCACAGGCGGGGGATGCCATGCGAGGAGCTTTTGACTGGGAAATGTACTACAAAAGAATACCGATTCCTCCAGAGCTCCAGAGAGCTGATCCCAGCGACCCCTTTGAGTAAGTAGCAATAAAGGGGAGAGTGGGAACATGAAGCAGAACAAACAAAGACGGTAACTGTAGCAGAAGAATCCAAGCCCAGAAATTTCCATGTAGGCCACTTTGTACTAATGAAAAGCAGTAGAAGCAAACAGCTTTTATGCAGGTTTATAAAACCTCAAAACTAGGGAAAAGATCAGGGCCATAAGTTGCAGAATTCACAAGCTGCCTGGAAACACAAACCTTCCCCATCTTTTCTGGCCCTGGTTGTACATAAAAGAAACAGCCACATACCTGTAGTTAACAGAAAGTATTGGCGTTGGGCAAGGAGTGAATGTGACTCTAGTTATTCTGTTTATTCCACAGAGTGCTTCCTGAACAGGCTTTAGCTTAATGTTTTATTTGCTGGAGGTTGATGCAATACATACATCAATAGCTGAGTCCACATTCTGCCAGCAGATGCTTTGTTTATGACTAGTGTATTGCTAGTGTATATGTATTGCTGTAACTTAAACACCAGGCTGTCAACCGTGAACGGTGTCAAGCTGATCTGTAAATGTTTTTTGATAAGCCAGCCTCTGACCCCAGTACTGTATAGATCAGCTCTTTCAGAGGAATGATCTTCTACTTTTCAGAAAGGTAGATCCTTTTTTCTTTTCTTTTAATTTTTCTCATGTAAGGATCAGCTAGAATGAATCTGCATCAGCAGAGAGAGGACAGACAAACAGACATGGTTCAGAGGGGCAGAGTCTCCAAGTGTCTCACACAGCACCATCTCAGCAGCAGGACTGGCCCCGATGCTGTCAGTAGCCCTGGCTGAAATGCTGCGTTGCAGGTTTTGACAATTTAAAAACTCAGCATTTTCCTCTCCCCAGCACAAAACCTGGAAACAATAGCAACAGAAAAACCTGTGTCTCTGACCGAGACTCTGCACTATTTTGAAGTAATGGATCTGATTTGTGCAGAAATTTACACTTCTATCCAGGGCATGACCAGCTCTGTTAGGGAGAAGTAGGTGATTGTGACATGCGGTGGGCTTATTTTCATTATTCTGCTTGTTCCTTTTTTCTTATCTCAATATTGGCCCATCAGTCTTCATCTTGCATTGGTGTTAAGTGCTGATGAAGTACTTCACATCAGCTGCCATTGTGACGACTCCACAACGCATACAGAGTTGGTGGAATCACATAAAGCTCCAGAGTTGCTAGAGCCTCCATTGCTCTTCCTGGTCCTCTGAGCAGCGGTAATTTCTTGCCACTTACTGAAAGTCACCTAGAAAACAGTATAATTTGGTTCAACATTCAAAGTTTGTGTGTAAGTAAAACTTTTATATTGCCAGCGTAGCTACAGGGTTGCTTATCAGCCATTTCACACATTTGCTGTTGGTAGTATGCATCTCTCAAAGACAAGAGCGCCCTGAAGAGGAGGCACTCATAGGAAACTTTCTAGAACATGAGGCTTTGCACAGTACAGAACAGATTTTATGGTTTTGCATGAACTGATGTTATGATCAGCGTGGCAGCAGCTGATACACAACTTGCCCTGCCTGCAGTCATAAGACACATAGATAAATAGCTTCACAAAGAACACATAGGACAATGCAACCTAAAAATCACTTGTAATCTGAGTAGTCATCTCCCCAGAAAGGTGGAAGGGCTTTCCAGTTCTTACAGAAATCAGTAAGAGTCTTCCTATTTTTTCCCCATCACAGGATTCACATCAGAGTGATGCAGGCAGAAAAGCAGCATTGCACATGGAACCACATTCCCACACGTGGCAGCAGGGTTGAAGGCTGGCTCAGCTCGTACAGTATCTTTGATTAGAAGTGATTGACTAGAACAGTGAGGATATAGGGTGTTTTAAATAATCAGTATGAATTTTGCTTAGGGGAGGAATTACTTTCTAATTCAAAGTCAGTACTGCTTTTCTCCTAGGGCCTTCTCTGTGGACACCTTGAGTGTTTAATACCTTGCTTATAAGAAGTACTTGAAATGTTACTAACCATTTTAGATATTAGTAACTTAATTGACAAAGACAGCTTCTGTGGAATTAAAGACACAGAACTGTTTTCCTTTCCTTTAGGTGCATATACATTAAAACTAGAAATGGCTTCAGCCAGCACCATAATTATTATGTTACTGTTTTGTAAGCAGTAGGGATTTTATTTTTTATTTAGGTTAAATATTTTACTATTGGTATCCTAATAGCTTTATTTCTTGCCATCAGCAACAGATCTGAGCTGATCTTTATGAACTGGAAAATTGCCAGCATTTTTAGTAAAACACCAGCAAATAATGGGTACGTGATCCAAAAACTGTGCTGATGAGTTTTTTGCCTCACTTAAAATGCCAGCTCATTATGTATGTTAAGCAGGAAAGGTCACATCAGCCTAAGAAATAATCTGCATAAAACTGGATCAAATTACAGAAGACCTAAGAGCAGTCATTGTATTACCCAAATAATACATTTGCTTTCCGTCTGCATATGCTCAAAATACTGCAGCTGCAGCAGGCATCAGCAGAGCATTTGCTGTTGACACAATAAACCGAAGTGTTCTCAGGTAGACATGTGGTGTGGCAGTAGCGTGGAGCTTACTGTGCCCCAGTGCCAGCTAGGCTAGTGTTTCTGGAATTAATTTTTCCCCACTTTTTTAATTTATTATTTTTAACTGTACTGCACTATGGTCAGTGGTTGGCGGGAACTCTCCTGTTGGGCATCATCTATCCAGACAGTCTTTCAGTTCAAAATCCATCTTGTGAAGAATCTAGACAATCTCACCCATCTGTGGTGTGAGCATGGGCATGGTTTGCTGTTCGTACACCTGCAGTGTCACTCGGGCAGCATCTCCACCTTATGCTGTGACAGAACTTGCAGCTTCATTCCACATCTCAGCTTTTCCTTATATACACCCACAGCCATTCTCAGGCCATCTGCATTTGTTCATGACAAGTGGCTTTACACCAAGGTCTGGCTTGGCGTTTAGGACTGTATAACATCCTCAAAAGCTTCCAGCCCATGCAGTGTCAAATTCAGGTACAGATGATGTACTAGTACCAACCTGAGGGTCACATGACAAATTTATAACTGCATCTCAATCAGGCTGCATTCAGCTACAAAGTTCATCAATTGGTTCACATGTAGTTTGTCACTGGCCACACCAAGTTTCCCATAGGTTTCCAAAACGTATTTTCAATCAAACCTCTTACGTGAATTATTGTTCTATGCTCATTGTAGTGTTCAGGAAAGTTTAACAACTATTCCTGAAATGGATCTTGCGTAGCCTTTAAGATTAGCTATTTTTCTGAAAGATCTGTGTTGCTGTTTTTCAGGATACATTGAATCTTTACAGGCATAGAATTGGACTTCACCCCTAATGTGTTGCCTTCCCATCCAGAGGCTAAATCTGCGAATTACTTGTTGATTTCCATTTTTTATGTGCCACAACAGATGTTTCATGTTGCATTCAACTGTTCTGTCACACTTGCAGCTCATCGCAGTTGGCTGTAGTGATTTTTCTCTTGCGATTCATGTACAACTACCCCAATGTATTCTGAAGGAGGCTCATGCTATTTTCCTCTGATGCATTTCAGGGTTGTGTAAACGACACAGAGCAAATTGGTCTTCTGATACATTGTGGGAAATTGTCAGACAATCGTGAAATCATCATCGTGTCATGATGCTGCTCACAGTCTTGATCCCACGGTCAACAATCATTCAGCAGAATTTAAGATGGCTTGGGGAAATTATCTTCAGCTCTGTAAGCAGGGAGGACCAGAGATGTTTACCTCCTTTGTGGCAAGGATCATCTTGGCTTACTGTCTCTCGCTGGTTTGTTTCTCTGTCATGGCAGAGGTTTGAGAGCATGCCCTTATGAGACATGGCTTTGGGACATAGAAGCATGCTCTCGTGTGGCTGTTTGTTTCTGTGGTGCAAGCACTGTAGTCTCTGGAGTAGTTTGCTTAACCCAAGCAATTGCCACTTAAACTAATAGGGTAACCTTGTTACTATAATGGACTGTGATATACAGCATGTCAGTTTATATGATGTAATAGCCTGTCTGGGTTAAAAGCTCTGTGGAAGTTTAAAGCAGAGGTTTGATATGCTGAAGCTTGCTGGAGATGGCTGTTCTTTATTTCCTGGCAGCAGTTAGATTACATCAATTCATGTTATCACATGCCTGATCTGGAGATAGGCATCAGTGTCCATTCATGCCAGCAGCAACAGAAGAAAACATCAACAATTCAACTCAAAAACTCTATTTGGAAAACCACAAACTAATCGAGAGGATTAATATAGTGCAGATCAATTAGGGTAGGAAAGGGCTGCGCAGCTCCTAGGAGCAGTTTTACGGGAGGGAAAGGTGCCAGTGAGACCTAACAGCATTGCTATTGGATTGCAACTCAAGATGGACATCCTAACCGACAAGAGAAGTGTTGTGCGACTTACTGGATTGCGAGACTTCTAGCACCTATCTGGGAAAGTTAGTAGTTCTCTGGTATATGACTGCTTCGTAGTCTCCAAGAATTCCTTGTTTGCCTTCTGATGTTGAGCTGTCATCTCCAGACCTCCCTGAAGAGAAACAAAGCTGAAGAATTGTGTAATTCTAGTGAAGGACCAGAACAATAACTTGGCAAATATTGGGCTAGCCAAGGAAGTAGAAGCAACTTCATAACCTCTGATGAGTCATTTTAGTTCCTGTACTCAGTTTCCTATTTATAAAATAGGAACAGAATCACTCCACCATCACAAAGCTGCTTTGCATATGAGTCTGGCAAAGGTCTCACAGTAATAGGGGCCACTTAGGGTTTCTGGATATACCTTTTGGTAAAATTTTGGACAAGCTCAAGGGATGAAATTAGGTGATCAGTACATCTTTCTCTTCTGTTGCATCACAGACTCTCAACCATGTATGACCTTAATGTAGCCAGTTGTGTATTAGATTGGAAGATTACTTGGCACTTTCTGTTGAATTGCATATCTAGAATCGTATTATTCTTATTATGCAAGCTGTTGTCAGCGTGCTTTTTATTTGAATTTGACATACTCTCAGAAATACTCTTTTATTCTGCAGCTCCTTTCAGTATTTATATATACTTTTTACAACACGTTGATGTGAAGAGTCTTTGCTAAGACTGCATTTCAAATCTGACAAGTACTTTTACAATTTTATGATCGTTTTCTGAAGTTTAGAAAGTGCTTTGGACAATGATTTCTGTTCTATAGCTCCCAGTGCTTTATAGTCTGTGTCTTTTATGGCTGATTTCTGCCTATAAACATATTCATAAAACCTCTCAGAACCAGAAACAATCATCTATTTTTTTAATCTACTGTTTTGAACTGTGCTACAGGAATCTTTGATGCAAAGGCATTGTTCTACAGAGAAGCAGTCTCCAGCCAGTGCGAGTTTGTGTAATTTAAGGTCTTGATTTATTTTTTTGACAAGCTATGGTAATGTAGGAGACCGTTAGTGGAGATAACAATAGCTTTTACAAACTGCCATCTACCCATGGCCCCATGAAAATCTCAGAATATTTTTCAATCAAAAGTACTGACACTGACACACCATTTATGAGTGAAGATATGCATATTTGATCATTTTCTCCTGCCTTTGGTGGGATTTCAGTGTAAAGGTTCTGTACAAACTGCATTTTTTCTGAAGGCCAGTTCAGAAGAGAGAACTCTACAGAGAGTGAAACCTGTCAGAATTAAAAAAAAAATAATCAACGATAAAAAGCTGCTGCTGGTATAATTTTTGGAACTTCACAAGAGTCACTCGAGGAATTAGTCAAATTCTACATACTAGTTGAATTGGGTAGATTCAGGTTTAATACACAACTTCTCGCTTGAATATTGCTGGTGTCTCATGCCTCCTAATACAAAAGGGAACTAATTTTGTTCATAATGCCTTGATGCTGCAGTGCCAAAGTAGCTTATGTTTTTTTGCTTCTGTGGAAACTTGTATTTCTGATTTTCTTTCACACTTGAAGCTTCATGGTTAGCATAAAAATGTAAACAAACATCTTGAATGTAACGTTTCTAGAGCTGTTAGCCTGCTACTTCACACAAGTGTTAACTTTAGAGCTTGACAGTCTATATGCCCGTATTCTGGGGCAGATTCATAGAGTGGGTCACCAAAACTACCAGTAATTAGAAAATTAAGTAGTTTCTGGGCATGAATTTAATATTTCTTTACATAAAAATGACTGGGATGGTGGCCAAGAAGACGACAGAGGTATGCCGCTCAGTGTGTACAGGTGAGCTATTTAACACTATCGAGATGTTATTGAGCAGATGACTTGGCTTTCAAAATTATAAAATCATGTCTGAACAATCTTCCATGAAAAAAAAATTGTTATTTCTATTTTTAATTGTATATTCTCAAGCCAATTTCTCTGGCAACTTCATGGAGAATTTGGTGACACATATTGGTACTAAGAAACAGAAAACCAACACCCTTCTCTTAAATTTTATAGTGTTTACCAGCATAAAGTTGGGAGTGACCTCTGTATCCATTTCCGTTTCTGTTTGTTTGGTTTTGTGGGGTTTTTTTAAAGAATGATCTATTGCTATGTAAAGCCTTTATCTAGTGCTACAGTTGCTTCCAACAGAAGAGAGAACAAAGACTGATTTTGTCAGACCCCCCTGTTCCAAACCACTTTCAAATCTGTACATTGATCCAAGTTCCACACATGCTCGTTGGCTCAAGTTTACTAATATTCTTAAGCGTCTGCCCAGTATGAGCAGCTGGGGTCGGGGGGGTGGGGTGTGTCTTTTCCCCCTTGCTGTACTGGGTCTGCCAGGTACAGCACAGCATCACAACGCTTTTCTTCCTTTCCCCTCCAATGCCCATGGTTCGTTTTTCAGAGGCAGTGATCAACTAAGCATGGCATAGAAGCATCTTCTGCCAATATATACCTTATGATTTCTTGTGTACATAGAATGATTTGGGCTGTCCAGCTGTCTTGGCTTAGTACCACCTTAGCCCTGAGGTGAAGAGATTTTTCTGGCTTCCACTCTGAAGAAATTAAGCTGCTAATGCAGTGTGTGCTGGAAGCATGAAAAGAAGGGGCTGAGAAGAAATTTATGTATTGCCAGTGTTTCAGTGCTTATTCTTATCATATCTAACCAGAAACTTTGCTGCCACAGCTTTAACACCTTTATGTTTTGTCATGTACACTATATTCTGGGAAAAGACCTTTTAAGTACTTGAGGACTCATGTCAGGTCAGTCCATTTTTCATTTTCAAGTAAATTGTCTTCTTTTTTTCGGTGTTTCTTAATAACTCCTATTTTCTAGATCTGTGCTTATTACCTTTTCTCTTCTCTGGACTTTTTCCACACTGAGAGGGGATATCGCACCAGCCAAAGCCTTATCATTGCCTGGTAGAGTAGGCGGGTGAATTTGCCCGTCCCAGAGGCTGTATTCCTGTTTATATTTCCTTGACATTGTTGATTCTTGCCAGGCTTGTGCTGTGGTGTAGCCTCCACATCATTTTCTGCAGAGCTGGTATCTAGCCAAGTATTCATCATCTTCCTTTTGTAATTCAGATTTTACATATCTGAAGGCAAGGCATTTGTCTTCATATCTATTTGAAGTGCCATGTCCAAAAAGGTGATCTGTCTTCATTATCCCTAGACCGGTATGATACTTTGTAGCTGAACGTTTTATCTTTTTTGCCTTTGTTTACTTTGCTTCCCCAGTTTACTAAGATTTTTGATTTCTGATTATCCCTCCAATTTTTACAGCCTTATTGCAGTATTATTGAAGCTCTATTTGAGGTTCATGCAAACAGTAAAATCTGTTCTAAATCCTGACGGTAAGAATGTCTGTGTGGTCCATGCTACACATCAAGATATGTGAAGTCTCTGGCTTTCCAGCAACACATCCAGTAGTTCCTCTGTTTTCTCAGCCAAAAACACAGCATGTACCACTTCTGTGGCCCTGAAGTGGGGTTGCTGAATTGCACCATGTGTTTTTTTAATGCAACGCTGAACTGAATCAGGTGCAGGACAATGTTTTCAGATACCCTCTCAAGACAATTTCCATTTTGATGTTGAGTTATAGGTGATTGCTTTTTAGTAATGGCTATCAGCAGGTTTTGCATCTCTCTGACAGTCATTAGGTCTTTTCCATGTTTCTGTAATTGTTAACCCTGGCAGTTATTTGTGAATCAGATTTTTTTGTCTGAGGCTTCAGTGAGAAAAAGAGAGTTAATACAAATTTTGTTTTAATATTAGGAGAGTTCAGTGTAGGCATTGACATGATGAGGACCTTAGAAATAAGACATGCAAGATCACATTCTGAATTGTCCCCAGACATACTAGCATCTGTTTCCTTTTCGTGCAAGTAACCACATATCATTACTCTAGCTGGAAGACAAATTTTGTCAAGAGGCAAAGGCAAATGCTTCCAGCAACCTGTGAGGTGAAAATTATGATAAACACTCCAAATTTTGCTGTGTTAGTTTATTTATTAAATGCTATGTGTATCTTTTGAGAGACCAGGAACAAATGAGGTTCAGAACTGTTGGCATCTGTTATTCCATAAACTGCCAAGACAGTGTCCTTTATTAGGGAGCAAGACTTCTGTATCAGCTTTGCTCATTTCTAAAAATAGCTATTTCCTTTGTGGGAAAACAGCATGTAACTATCTCTTCAAGTGATTTTTTTTGAAAATCAACCCTTCTGATGTTTTTTGTTGTTAAGCTGGTTGATGTGTCAGTGTTCTTTTCGGTGCTGGAGAGGTGCTGTGGGCATTACATTGCACAAGTCCATTGGCCCCATGCAGAGATTGAGGTGCCTGCAAGGAGAGAGGAAACCCCACTACCTCTGCTCTCCTGGCCCTCCAGCAGAAAGTTTAGCTGATTCTGCAGAACTTCCCTGGCGTTTTTGTGCTAGGGCAAATAACCACTCTGTTTTCCCATGAGTACAAACGACCTGTCCACATGGAGTGAATTAGGAGTGGAAGAGGTGATGATAAGCCGCGAGCACAGTGGGAGAACTCTTAACAGCAATTTTCCCTTGCAAAGCATTGCGAACATGCGAAGGACCTCTCAGAGTACCCGAGGAAAAGGTAAACAGCAGGGAAGAAAGTATAGTTTGGAGCAGTATTTTCAGACCACTGTCTGGGGACCTCAGGGTGGCGGTTTTGGAGAGACTCCCGGAAGGCACAGAAGGAGAGCAAACTTCCTAAGTTCTCAGCCCACAAGAAATGTTTGGAGTCCCCAGCTTGCTGTTTTGCAGTAGGTTTTAATGCCTAGCCCATTTTGTGGTGATTCTTTTTCACAGAGTGGTGGTTTAAACAGCAAAACTCTTCAAAGCACAATCTTTGTTCCTGGCTCGTTCAAAGGGCATTCAGGGAAGAATAGTCCTTTGTTAGTTGTCGTTACAATGTATATAATTATTTGTTATAGCTAAATCGTATGGGCACTGCTATTTCAGGGGTATTCTCGTTTGACCTTAAATCAGACAGCATAACAGAAATTATTGTAAATGTCCAACTATATTGCCTTAATTTTTACACCTCATCTTATATTCCTGTAATTGTTTGCCTTTCCATTTCTGCTAAATATGGATATTATTATTCCATAGCAGAGTGATGTTAAGAGACATGATTGCGTTTTTCGTAAATCAGAATGTATTACTGCTATTGCAACCAATTTCCAGTATGAGTTGCTGTAATGATAATTTAATAGATTCATAAATTCTTAATACCAAAACAGAGTATTGTGACTGTCTTAATGGAAGTGGTAATACTTTAAGACCATTCATATGTCTACTGGAGGGTAATAACATTCTCATAATTTCTGTAGGTATGAAAGGACTCAAAACTTGTCAAAATGTGGGTATTGGGATGATTGAGACTATACTTTTTTATGCTGCTTTTTATTTTTTTTAATGTGGTATAACAGAATACTGATCAAGCTTTTTTAAAATACTTGACAGCACGTGGTCAGGTATTAGAAGATCTTTTGATCACCTATTTAACTTTTCACCTTTTTACTATTATTAACAGTAGAATGTGAAAGTTTCCTAAGCTCCATGGGCACAGCTGACCGTAGGCTGTAAGGATGTCTGTGGCAAGGAGGGCTGATAGATGGGCATTAACTGCAGACAGATTTCATCTGTCTCATCTAATGCTTATTAAGAAATCTAACCTCAGTTAAATTGTATTATGCAAACCTTCAATTGTATCAAAGACTGTCGAATAGCTGTTTCTGCAGCAATTACTGGAGTTACATCTCCACCTACTGGCAATAGGGGCAAAGTCCCACTCAATGTTCGTTTAAATGAAATCCAAGTAGTGTTTTGCCTGCAAAAGCTTTCCTTGTATTAGAATAATTTACAATTTTCAGGGGAAGTTTGTTCAGAGTTGTTTGGCCACATATATAAGGAAGCCACTGACTTCAAACTCATTGACCTGCGCATATTAGCCTAGGTCTTAATAAAGAAAAAAAAAAAAAAAAGACAGGCTTTTTAAATAAAAAAATGTATTTAAACCCACCTACAGATCATTTCAGTGGGGATGCATGAGCACATCCAAGGTACACAGCATACCTGTAGAAAGTTATTCTTATGTAACTCAATAAAGCTTAATAGCATAACAAGAATGTCACTAGAGAAGTGATTTTTTGAAAAAAAGAAACAAAAAAATCTGTTGTAGCAAGTAACTCTGACAGCTGACCCATAGGGTGATTATCACTGTTGGCATCCAGTAGAGGAAAAAAAGGAAAAAAAAGAAAAATCCCAATAGGTATTTAGATGTTAGCAAGGAGGAGAGGCTGAAATTTAGTAACAAGTTTGTAGTCAAAGTGGACTGATAATGAGACTTTCTTTCAGAATTCATTTCATCCATTGGTAACAGTAGAGAAAGAGGAACCCTGTTTGTAAAAGCTGCTGATCTTAGACAACATCAACTCTCCAATGTGAAAACAGCTGTGAAAAGGGCAAATACAATCCCGGAACTTATTTTGCTGTAGCCCTTGGCCCTCTGTGGTTAGAGAATATTTCAGAATGTCAGCAATGTCAGCTGCCCCCTACCCCTTTTCCTCACAAGTCAGGGGGTCATCTCCTCTCAGCCTAAGATGGAATCTTTCATGCTTCTGTTGTCTTTTAGACACTACAACCTCTTCCTTATTTCCCCAGGGAGAAGGGGAGAACATCGAATAAATAGACAGAAAAGTACAGCATAGGGTGTTCTTTTTAACTTTCTCCAGAGATTCTGCTTTCTTGTTCGTTATGATGGGCACTCACCTGCAAGAGCTTATGTTATGTCCTCTCAACCTGCACCTTAAAATCTTTTGACTGGCATTTCTGCTTAATGTCTGCTGAATTAGCAAGTTTCTGGCTTCAGAAAGCATCCTACTAAAGGTAAATTGGTAAAATCATAACTACTGTGGGAAATATTAAGTACACAATCTCCTTAGTAGTCATATAAAGGATAAACATGGGACAGTGCATGGTGAAACTCGAAACCTGATGCTTGGGCTGAGTAATAGTAACTCACACACACACACACACACTGTTAGTTTCACAGACATTCAGTTTAGATCAAACACCCCATAAGGTGCATCTACAACAAAGTCATAGAATTAAATATCTTTTTCTGCAGAAGTTCTTGTTAAACAGTGCTAGAATTCAGATGTTAAATGAAGTAGGTTTCTTCTAATGCTTTTTTGGCTTTGGTTTGGTTTTTTTGCTCTGAGCAATTTCTTCAAATAGTCACAGAAATAACACAAAATAGGAGCGTGCTCTGAATGGAAAAACAGCTATTACCCAGCTGGAAAAGAAATTTTCCAGAAATGTGGAAAATAACTGAAAGAAGCCTCAAAGGCACTTCGCTGTGTATCTGTAAACAATAGGCACCAGCAGAAGTATTAATAACCTAGTGAGACAGTAGCTGTAGTTCTCAAGATAGCTGTTTTTTTAATGGTTTCATTTGACTTACATGGGGGAAGTTTATTATGAAATATTATTAACTTAATTTGTAACTTTCTGCATATTTTGACATTCTGGAAATAACCTGGAAATTCCAAAATACCCTGAGAGCAGAACTGAAGCAGAAAGATGTGGAGTTCAACCCATAAAGCTGTGACACCAGCAGGACTAGAGGGCCTCCTGCAACATGACAGCAGCAGAGGTGATGCCTCAGATCTCTCTCTGAAAACGCTGGTCTTTCTGGAAATGAATTGAACACACCTAAGCATGCAGGCTTTTTAAAAATATTTGATCTGTCAGATAACTCCTGGTCTGTTGCTAAAGCGAAATCACATCCTGTTTCAGTCTTCACTTCGGTGGCCTTCTTCAGCCTCTTTTCATAAAATACTGGATCCATAATTCCTCTGGTTGTTCTGGTACGGCTCTAAGTTTAGCTTCATTTCTCCTTTTTCGAAAATAGCAGGCCAGATTTGTATGTAGCATCATACTGCAGCAGTGCTATTGATCTATATCTGCTGGAAAGAGCTCTGCTAATAGATCTTAAAGCTGTTTGCCCTTTCCAAAGCTTACCTGATATTTGTTTCATCCATTCCTGAACTATCTGACCTTGTGTGTCTCAGATACTTGGAACAGCTATTCTTGCAAAAGTTCAAATGATCCAGTCTTGGGTCTGATGAGGTAACGAGCACAAGACATACAGGAGAGCAGCAAGATGAGATGTATTTGAAAGATCCCCCAAGAACTTTGATGTTGGCTTTGCAATACTTGAGTCTATTTTCATTCAATAAGTGTTGGTGGTTCTTCACTTCTGTTTCTAATGAAGCCTGAAATTAACATAGCTTTCTTGTTTACTTCCTTATTTGCAACAATATCACTGATAGTAATAGCATGGCACTGGGAATAGTTCTTATAAAGCTGAAGGCAAAAGTGAAAAGTGTTTTGGATAGGTCAAATATGTTGGGAGGAGCATTCTTAGTTGTCCCAGCACTCTCCAAACTATCAAGCTGCAACAAGGTCTTTCACCATCTCATACCAACACACTGTTCGTGCCAGTCCCTCTGCTGCCTTCTCCTCGTCTCACCTCATCCAGGACGCGTGTTCTCTCTCCCTCTTGCTTCTTCCTCAGCTGCTCTCTCTTCATTGGCTCTCAACTGCTTAACCAGCCACAGCTGCACCTTATCTATATTGGCCAACCCACCGTCCCTGAAGCCAGCCCACAGCTGGCCCACATATTATCAATGCTAATTAACCCAGCTTCATGCCTCTACACTTAGTTATGTGGTCCTAAAACTAATATTTAATATTTTTGCCTTTAAAGTACTATTTGTTTGAGAGGGGGAGGCAATCCATGCGAATCTAAGTTAAAAACTATTTTGACTCTGAACCCTTCAGTAGAATCACTTTAGCTTAACACAGATGCTGGTTTATTAAAAAGCTCAAGTAAACATATGAATTTTCTTTTTGTGATTTAATTTTCTTATTGTGATTTTCAAGTGCATGGAAAAAGCAATACATTTTTAAGGGAATAATTATAGCAGTTAAGTAATCTGAAAACCATAGATGAGGATGTATTACCGGTGAGCAAGGTTTTGGTAAGTAAATTTTGCCAGCTGGTAGTGTGACAAGGGAGTCTAGCATTTTGATATTCAGGATACACCTTGAAACTTCTGGTGTCTTGTATATTTACTGTCTGTTTAAATAAACTTGGTGTTAGCCATAAGGTCAGAGTCTGTTAATATTTACTTTGGAGAGTCTTGCCTTTCTGAGCCTTTTTTTTATCTCTGTCTGGTTTCTGTCCCTGTTAAGAGTAATGTTAACAGTACACGCATCCTTCCAGAGATATGATAGTAACGGAAAAAGTAAACTTTTGTGTCCTTAACCCATTTTTCAAAGTTAGGTGTTTCAGTCTGAAGAATGTGCTGTTTTGGAGATTCTCTTGTTGGGACTCAAAAAATCTGTAGATGATAACAGTAGCTGGAGCAGCAGTAGCTCATCACAGTGCCAAAGGCAGGGCTAGTAACTGATGTGCTGTCAGATTTTTTAGCTAAAACAGAGCCCTGGAAATTTTCATGACAGCTTGCCTTTCTGCATGTTTGATATTTCTTCCTTCAGAATTATTCAGCATTGCTGCTGCTAAGTCAGAGAGTGTCTCTGGAGCATAATTAGTTAAACAACGGTTTTGTGAGTATTTGAATAGCAAATTAAATACCAACTATAGTGCACAGGCACCTGCAAGGCAGGGCTGGGAAACTGTGGAAAAGATATCCTGAGTTCAGTCAAGTTAATATCAAAACTCCTGTTGTATAAAACAGGGCAAAAGGTAAAACCTCTCAGGATATGTAAAAACAGACCTAAACTAATGCTGAAAAGTGATCTGTCCTACGTCTATCTGTTAAAAGAAATGGAAAGACAGTCCCTTTCTCCTTGCGTTGAATGCTTTGGTTGTTCTTTTTCCATGTCTCACCTTTTTTGGAAGCTGAAATTAATTTAGTTCTCACAAAGATATTAATGAGAACATTTAGCTAGTGTTTGATCTATGGCTTTTATTGCTGGAGCTGTGTTTTGCTAAAAAAAGGAATGACATTTCAGCATTGGGAGCTTGGTGAGCTTTTGATTAGGTATCTAGGTGCTTTAATGTTTGTCTCATGGTAAGTCAGAGTGTTCCCAGTTGGTTTCCTTTCAATATGAATAGGCTGGTTCAGCTTAAAAAGCATTGTTCTTCTTGGCAATCATCATGCATCTCTGATCTATGGCAAAATGTGCTATCAGGTATGCAGAACATAACCTCTGTCGTTGCTGTGACTGATGTATATGAGAGAAATAGGCTTTGCTGCTGGTCCCTTGCTCATTGCCAAGTGAACCCACTTTGTTTTTTCCTTTGGAAGACAGATATTTGTGTCAGATGGCCGTTGGCTAAAATGAACCCTTGGAAATCTCTGAAAGACATTGGACACACTTCTTGGGCTTGGAACAAAGTTTTAAGAAATTAAATGAGAAAACTATTTTTTTAATTCCGTGAACACTTGATGAAAGGAATTACTTCTTGTTTCTTTGACCATTTGCTGGGAGCTTTTAAAGATCCTTCTTATAGGCTTTTGTTTGTATCACAAGCTTTTGTGTTATCAAAGCATCCCACTGAAGTAGAAAGATACTAATATTGACTTCAATATATAAAGCACAGAACAAGTGACTTACCAGAGGCGCATGTGGCAAAGCTAGGAACAGAGCAAAATTCAGTGTAATTATTGCAGATACCTCCTCCCTGTCTTGACAGAAGAGTTAAGACATTCTGGATTTGGGTCATTTTGATATTTTGAACCACTATTACATCTAGGGTCTTGAGGAAAAACATAATACTTTCCCACTGGAATACAGGACTTCTTATTGCTGGATGTCGGTGGTAGTGCATATGCTTTGTGCAGCTATCTGCATTTTGAATTTGTCAAGAATTTGTCAACCATTCAATTGTTTATAAACTGTGTCATACTAAACTCGGTACACAACGGTGCTGAAGTCAAATGGAAGTGTCCACAGAGGACTGTTGAGGCAACATTTTCCTACCACATCTCAGGCCTTCTTCCCACATTTCCTCCAGCTGTTAACCTTCTTTATAATTTAAGTAACTTAAATTAGCAAGTTAATAAGCTTTTTAGCAAAAATTAAAAAAAATAAAAATAAAAATCAAGCATTTCCTAAAAAAATTTTGGACTTTTAACTGTCATGTATAAATTTAAGGAAATAGGACAAAAATAAATTCCACCAACATTTAACATTGTCTACAACCCCTTTCAGTTTGTCTTCAGTTGATGCATACATGGCTTTTTTATCTCAAAAGTGCATGGAAATTATGTTTCAGCTTTCTGTGTACAAGCCTTATTGGAAAGCAAATGGGCAGCTGTATATTTACACTGAAGCAAGGAGAGATGGTAATAACATACCAGGTGACTCAGCTGACTGGTCACAACAAATACAGCTCAGAGCAGGGAACTTTTGATCCATGAAGATCAATTTCAAAATATTATTAATGGAATAATTTTGAATTACAAAGTTACTTGGAGAAAAGTGTGCATAAGTATTTTATAAGCCTATAAAGAAGCTGATTTTCATCAAGGAAAATATTTTGAATTTGAGATTTCCAAATGCAAATGTCCAAGTTATAGAAAATAGATGAGAAGAATCAGAAATGCTGGTATAAAACTGAATGTATTGCTAGAATTGTTATGTTTTATCTTTATCAGAAGTAAGCTTGATTACTGAGTAGAACGTCCTGGAGGACAGACTTAAAGCCAAATTAGCCATCTGTCCTTATTAGTTACCTGCAGAAGTGATATCAGAGCTGGCTCCAGGGACACTCCAGCTGGTGTTCTCCAAGGGAAATACTGGATGTCATCAGTCTCAGCGCACCTTGCAGACACACTTTCCTGCCCTGAAGGTAGGGTCAACAGACATAACAGTAACAAGCAGAAGAGGTGAGCCAGTGAAAAGTTGCTTGAGGCGGAGGTTGTACTGGCTGTGGCTTCCCCTGGTTCTTCCAAAACTGAACTGATTCTGCTGTTCTGATTTCAAGCACCCAAGAAGCCTGCAGATTTGGGGAATCATTGCAGGTGCACATGATACTGCTGGGTACAGCATGACTGGAAAGGGTGGGTGTACTGCAACCTAAAATTCATAATGTTCCCAGGAATGCTCTGTCAGGTATAGCAGATGCAGGGGTTTCCCCAGTCATTTTTAAGTCTCATCTAGAGAGTGAGAAGGAGGAGGGTTTCTGTGGTATACAAGGTTATGTATACTTGCTATGAAATTTTGGGACAGGCAAGAGGCAATTTATTGAGTGGCTCTGGATGAGGGAAGAAGGGAAAAGAAAATTATAATGGTAGATGCGACAGAAGACTTATTCTGTGTACCTAATCAGAAAGAAGTGAATAAGGCTGTCTTTGAGCATGGATTAAAAAGTAGAAAAAAATACTAAATAATCCACTTAAGTTATCTAAAAATAATTACATTATTAATACGGGCTTGCCAGGAACTGACCCTGTCATAGAACTTTTCTCTTTTGAGAAACATAGAAATATAGAAAGTTTTCTCCTTTGACAGAGGATGTGGTGCCATGAGGTGCAGGGAGAACATGACCAGCTCCCTGCCACCAGGCTGGGGAGAGGCTGCTCCTGCTGTGGGACAGTCTGTCACGCTGCTGGCTTAGTGTTGCCTCCTGTGCTTTACGGTATCCACCTCCAGGAGCCATATAAACTCACTGCAATGGCAATAAAACCCCCACGCTTGGGGGGAAAAAAGGTCTCGTTTTCTAGCATTTGGGTGAATTAAGCAGCTTGAGCAAAACAAAGCTGTTCCACGGGGAGGGACCAGACACTGCAAGCTACAGTGGGGAGGATCAGAGGAGTGGGCAGTGACTTCTCCCCCTTTGGTAGCAGCAAGACATTAGATGCGTTAAGCCATATTAGGAGCTCAGCTACAGAGAAGAGTAGGGAGGCAGTAAATGTAACCTTCCTTCCAAGGCTTTTGGTGTTGCCAGTCGTGCGTACACCTTTCATTTTCATCAGATGACTGCACGGCAGGTTGAGAAGGAATTGCTGTCAAAGAGTAGCTGGGAATGGTTTGATGTTAAACTGTGAGATTGTCTTGAATACTGGCACAATCCAGTTCATCAGCCCGTAATATTTTAAGGAGTGCTATTTAAAATTTCAGTGGTGGTGGTTTAGTTGTGCACAATGGTTTATTTTGCTATGAAAACTGCATTTCCATAGACAAAGAACAGTGCTTAGTGATTTCTTGAGCTCTTCAGCCTAATCAAGAGATGTGATTTAGTAACTGAGTCATAGGGAGGAGCATTCTTAATTCACTGAAGTACTTCATTTATGTGTTTGCTTCCAAAGAGGGAAATATAATGTAGTAATCAAACCTTTTGTGATAAAGTCAGTTTGCAAGACTTACAATAACAGGAAATGCTTAACTTTAAAAAGTTTCATTTTAAAGATGAAGATTCATAGTACTGAAAAGTAATTCATTCAAAAACTCAGACAATATATTCAATGTTAACATTAGGGGGGTGTGTGAAATTGTATTTCACAGGATTTTTTTAAAATGTAGCTTCCTGCATAGTAGCTCTGAACACATTTTATTTGGTATTATATGTCAGTATTTTAATTCTTATAATGCAAAATAACACTTCTTAAAATAAGACGTTTTCAACAGCTAACCAGATTGTCATGAACGCAGGATGTCTGATTGCACTGAGGCTGTAGGAGACAGGCCCAGCTAGAGCAGTTCAGCGACTGAGGAAAGCCCTCCTCGTGTATCAATTTCTAAACAAACACACTTTTGGCAAGAATTGATGTTTCAAAGGATTATTTATATCAGCAGACAAGCCATGCACTTCCTGAAAGTGGATTATTTTTATGTTTTGCTACTTACTGCAATAGATTGCATGCTGAACTCCTTATTAGAAAATATATTTAAAAAATCTTACATTAATCTCCACCTAGACTACACATTAGCTGTGCTTCATTGATAAAACTCTGTAGCTGGAAAACTAAACTCAAAATCTTTCATGCAAGAAGAAAAATTTTCTTGATTACAATCCTTTCTCTGAAACGGGAGCTTTTTATTACTTACGCTATTTGTCAAGAATATGATGCATATTTCCTGCTGAATACTTGGCTGTTGGCTTTTATCGGAATAATGAAATATATATACACATGGCTTGAACATATCTTGACAGTGGAGTGAACTTCGTTATTCCACAGAGATGTGAAGATCTATTGTAGGAGTACTAGCTCAGTTGCAGAGTGTTCATCATGTGGACACCATTGCTCATGGCAATAGGAGTTTGTGGAGGCTGATGATATTCATTTGGAGTTTTGCATGGCACCCATCTTTATTATTAGCACACAAAAAAAAATGTGTTGATCTTAAAGAACTACCAGGAATGCATACATGAATCTTTTGCTGGCATCTACTGTGTACTTTCAGAGTTCCTCAAGTTGCCAAAGGAAAAACAGGAAGTCTTTTTTAACTGTTTCTTGATTTTTTTCTTAGTCTTTACTTCAGGTGGCACCTGTACAGTTGGTAATGAGAGTCTGCGTCCCACAGCAATTGTCTTTAAAAACTGAACCCCAAACAGACGGTGCATCTCTTGCTTCATTGCTCTCTGATTTAATAAATCCCTGCAGGAAGTGAAATCAAGTCCCGAGGTGAATCCCTCTCCTGTGGTGCAGGGAGAAAAAGGTTGTTTTGTGTGTTGCTTCTGTGTGGGGAGCTGGAATATGCTGAGTTTTCTCCTTGGGAAATGCAGGTGTACGAGCCACTCCCGGATTAATGGGAACGTACCTAAAGGGTATTGGTACAGACAGGGTGATGTATGGAGGAAGCAAACCGCTCATGCAGAGCATGCCGTGTCAGATTTGCTTGAAGCTGCTGTCCCTGCACTGGAAAGGGAAGCAACAAAGACAAAGTGCTGACCTCTATGAAGCTCATTCTTCTTCGAAGAAAATGTACTCGGTCTTTCTTTGTTGCTATTACTCTTTGTCAAGAAATTGTGTCTTCCAGCTAGAGCAGGTTTTGGTCTCAGTTGCATCTGCAAGTGATTGAAAGATGTTGTCAGGAATCCGCTTCACCTGACCCCAAAACACAGCCTAGTTGTGACTGTATTGCTTTTCTGCCTCCATTGAGACATTAAGCCTCATCAGACTTAGTTATGAATGGGGTTCTTTTAGCAAGTCTTGGAAGCAGATTTTTTCCCTTTGGCTTGTTTGCTTTCCTGCTTGCTCCTACTATTAGTTGTTAATGGAATAACATCTTATGTAATTGCAGTGGAGGTATGGTTCTGCTTTTAAAATATAGTTATGAGGGGAAAATATTTGCAGTGTTCTGTTTCGTTTTATATTTATTTAGAATAGCATCCTGTGTGTAGCTTCAGAAGGAAAACTGTAAAAGTGATTCTGTCAATGCTAATAATTTCAATCTTTGACCTGCAATTCTGTGTTTTATAATGTACTTACTTGTGTTTTGCAATTTGTATTTAATTGCATATCTGAGAAGGCTCATACATAACATTCTTCCTTTAAATCTTTCTTCAGTTTTATTTTCTTGCCAGCAGAATATGGCTGAATGCTACAGCAGCTGCTTTGCAACTATAACTCTTCTCTCTTATTACTGGTAATGACAGCCAACAATTTACTGGGTGTATTAAGTTTGGTTATGTGTTGTTATATAACTGAAGTTTTCAGGAAAATACTTTCACAAACATAGGGCCACAAATGTCAGGCTGACCTAATTACTGTTCTGCTCTACAGTTTCTATGGGCTCTCCTCTCTTCTGCTAGCTGGAGATGATGGTTTGAAAATGTATTCGCTGGCAAAGTATTCAGATTTATTATCCTGCTATTTAGGGCATCATAATTCCCATTTCTGTTTAGCTGGTAGCCAGGGAATGTTTTTTCTTATGAAAGTAAAGGAAGGACTGCTCTAAGTGGAGGGAATAAAAACTGCTGGTGAGATTGATGCTTCCCAGCTTACACTAGCCACAGTTAGAGAAGCGTCCTGGGAGAGTTCCCCCCTTTCAGGGGAGCTGGCGGAGTTTCCCAGGGGAAGCTGGGGAACAAGCTGGGATGGGGTCAGAGCAGGCAGTCAGGGGACTCAGGTCAAGAGAACAGAAAGGAAGGAGGTTATGGTGACAATGTAGACACAAGCAGTCCTCTTATCAGAGGACTCCTGTCCTTCAGAAGCATACAGTTTTTATTCAGTTAGCATAATCCGTGCTGACTGTGGCCATTGCCACTGAATAACAGGGTAGGTTACTGAGCAACACAAACTGAGGTGATGTAAGCACCTGCAGGGCTAAAGTAATGTCCCACGGTGAGAAGGGCAGATGAAGCAGTTTGGCTCTGTGGGGAAAACAGATGATCTGAGGTGTGAAGCCCATCTATGCGCTGACACAGTGTGGGTTACAGCAGCACCTTGACAGTTTACCAAGATTGGGTTCACACTTGCAAGGACAGCCTCTGCATTCGAGGCTGAGAAGATGGGGAAAAGTGGAAACACCTCCAGGTGTGGACTTAGGGCCTTAAAGCAGCCACTGACAATCCTCTTTGATTCTGCATTTGAAGCATTTCCATGAGGAGCTAAGAAACCTGTTGGATCTGAAGCACTGAGCACTCTTTGTGTAGTCTGTAAAATGATAACAGTATTACCAGTTGCCTCCTATGAATATCATCTGCTAACGAGGTTATCTGTCAGTAACCATCTGGATAACATAGAGCCCATTTGTTCATGGTGGTGAATGTAACATTAATGGAGGAGATCAGATGAAATGACAGTTTCGCTGGGGCTGGGAGCTGCCATTCCTGACAAAGATTATTCTGATTATTTGTTATTCAGGAATTCCGTTTTCTGTTGTGGTTTTTGTGTTGGGTTTTTTTTGTGGGGTTGGGTTGGGGGGGTTTTGTCAACTCTTAACAATAAAGCCTTTATAGGTCAGTTGCAAGAGTAAACATTATTATTGTCCAGCTTACCTTTCTGCCAGTTCAGGATCTGATATGCCTTTTGTGTGCTTTTTTATTTAATTCTGAAGTGATAGGGCTTTCACTAACAAACTTTTAGACATGATTCAGGGATGACTGCCCCAAATTTCTCCAAGTCTTCAGGTGTTTCTTAAAATAATGATATCATGTATTTTATCCGTATGCTATTAGTTTAGATAAATGTAAAAGAATAGTGTTTCCTGGAAGTGAGTATAGACAGGAGTCTTGGGTTTTGAGTTAATGCAGTTGCAGTGCTTATATGTTACTGTTTTCAGTTCTTAATTTTTTTCTTGCAGTATTTTCATTATAGGTACATATAGGTTAGGGTGACCCCTCCTGATCCTTGCACTGTCACATGGCAGGCAGTGGGACGATGCTGACACAAGCGTAGCTGGACTGTGTGAGCTTCTGGATCCAGGAGGGAGAAAGCCTGCAAGGCAACTGCGGTCTCTATCGGTGAGTCACCCAAAAGCCAGCTTTGTATCCAGTCCAACCCTATCCCACATGAGGCAGGATTACTTCTGGGAAACTGCCATCATCCTGCTTTTGAATTACTCCCAGAGGTCCCCTTCTGCTTGCTGTTCTCAGAAGTATAGCTTGTACCTTCCAGTGATATGAAAATTTTAGTGTGCATCTCCTAGGGTCAAGGAGGTTGGCCATCTCAACGGATGGAGGTAGTCTTCTGTGTGGGGGCAGTTATACTACGTAGGGGTTCTTGTTTGCAACTCTGAGATTAGTATGTTGTGTTCAGAATAGGTTCCGCTATGGTCTGTACAAATTAGCAGCACTCTCTGGCAAATTCATTACCCTTATTTGCTTTCAAGATCAGGTCCAGAGTTCATGTACAACAGCATAATTTCACTGGCAATGTGTTCTTCGTGCACTTAAACCACCTAAAGATCCAGCTGCAAGTCTGCAAGGCACACTGGTTGGAAGCAGAATGGTGTATTCAGCCATACAGATTTCTAGTGCTTCACCTCTAGATGTGACCATTTATCAGTAAATAGTGTAATAAGTGTACTTGTGACACTTATGTAAATATACACTTATATTTAGAATAAAAGAAGGATGTGATATTTCAACTGGGATAGACCATTTTCCTCACAGCTGCATATCAAAATATTCACATAGCTGAAAGAGTTTCTGACAGAAGTGAGCATTCGTAGCAGCAATCAGCAACTCTTCCATCAGAACATTTTGCTAATAGTTGATGAAAACTGTCTGTTTCTGAAAACAACCAGTTCACATCCAAATTCTGAAAGCAAAACACTAGATATAACTCTTTTGAGGAAATAAAAGAAGCTATTGGGTGTCTTCTACAATTCCTGACAGCCTTGCTGTTGAAAACCTCAAAAATATTAATCTCCCATAGATCAAAATGTAGATATTCTCTCTCTAGCTCGTTATTGCTATGGCGCATTTCCATGCATTTTTAGTGCAGAGAGAATGAGTTTATGCAAATGTGGAGAACTATCCCTAGACCAGACTTTCATTTTATTTTTATTATCAAATGGAGATATTTTTTTAATGTGATTTATTATGATGATAAAACAGGAAGGTTCATTTCCCTGCATTTCCACAGCCCTGCCTGCCCATCTTTAAAACAACATCAAATTAAGAGCAGATGCTGTCATGGGACAATGAAGTGCTCAACCTCATCAGTTTTCAGCTCCTTCATCCTTCATTGTGAAGTGCTTTCCAGTGTTTTTCTGTCAGTTCCATTTCTGAAAAACTGCTTTCACTGTTTCAGTTTTTACAGGAAAATATTGTTGTCCTCTGGTACAGACAAGGAGAAATCTTATTTTGTTTTAGTGAAGTGTCTGCCTCCCCATTACCTTCCATAATAAGGTAACACAGCAAATTATAGAGCTTTAATAAATGGCACTGGTGCACCTAGGAGCACATTTCCAGGATCCCAGAATACCTTTGACTGCATATTTGCCTCTTCAGGCATGGTTTTTTTGGGGGTTTTTTTTTTGCCTTCTTAAAACTTAATGTCCTTGAAATCTTTGACCACCGGCAAATGGACGACCTGCTTTTTGTAGCGATGGCACGGCTACGCAGGCTCCAGTCTCCTTCCCTGTCAGCATGTAATCGTTTCAAGCTTCTACATTAACCCCCAAAGACAGACACAAATGAAATATTGAAATTACCTTTTGTCCCTATTTGCTGCCTGCATTTGAAGCGGTGTGTGTGCACAGGGGTAGAGTGGGGGCAGTTGCTGACAGTGCTACTGAAGAACTGATCAAAGGAGTAATATTCATCCATATGCTCAGCTTCATGGCAGATCACAGGCCGTATCATTAACTGTGTGTCTGATCCACTTAGCCTAATGTGAGGGCTCTATCTTCTTGAGAAAAGGCTTCTGTTTTGCATGGAGTTGATGGTGGTGATTGTACTTCAGCTGCCTTGTTCTGTCTTTTTTCAACATGCCAAACCATTGCAAACATGCATATGGTGCTATACAGTAGCATGTAGTATAGTTATTCAAATGACCTCTTTTCCTCACCTGGCATCCATAAAGAGACCCAAGCAGCTGTTTTACTGGCCCCCATGGGGTGCATATGGCACAGGAGCCAAGGCAGTCCTGACGGACAGGGCCCCGCCGGCGCTGCCTGCAGAGCAGATGCTGCCGTGAGCCCCGCTGCCGGAGCCCTCCATGCCCCAGCTGGCTCGGTCCGCCTGTGAGGTTGTGCTGGAAGGTGTGAGCAGTGAAGTCACTTTTACACGTTGTGTGCAAAGCTGTTTTCCTGGGTTGTGGTGCCTTTAAATCTGCTTTAATATGGAATAAGTACCTAATGGTTTAGAGTCACAGAAATTGGAGTCGTAGAGTTATAGTCATCCAGATAACTTCATAATAATCACCTGTAAGTTTTAATCGCAGACTGCTAACCGGCTGGATTTGTTATCCTTGTTTATCTAGGAATATCTCTTGGGAGGGCAAGGTCTGAATTAAAGGACTATTTTGGAAATAAGAACCTATATTCTGCCCAGTGGCTACGTTTTAAGAGGAATCATTTCTCATCTTCGGTGACGTTCAAAAATTTCTCCTTGAGTTTAAACTTCTCTTATGATGCTATATTCGGCTTAAGTAAATCAATAAAGCAAAAGTAAGCACTGGGAAAGGAAGATAGTTCTGGGGTTTATACCTTTGCATCTAAAGAGGAGAAGATAATGTTGAAATTCATTAGTAATTCTGTGCAGCTACTGCCCCCATATATTCTGAAAGAACATCCTTGAAGGTAGTGATGGGGTTTAATGAACTGTTGTTACTCCCTCATGTTGGAGAGGTGGTGATGGAGTGCAACCAGGATGGATAATCTAAAGATATGCTGCTGACCTTGTTCCTTATTTGAAAATAGAAGTTTAGTCTCAGGTGAGATGATGTCAGTTTACCTAAGTGTTACTTTTCATAGACGTGGATTTCCGTGTTAGCTTGGACAGATTTTTCCTGTTTAAAAGTAGGGTGTACACTCAGATTAAAGGATTGGCCTTGACTTAAAATTCCAGCTTCAGGTTTTGTAATGACCCAGAGGCAAAAGATCGTAGTAGGAAGTTCATTGTGCTTTCATAATTAAAATAATTGTCTTTTCACAAAAGCGAGAAACAGGGTGACTTCCTACAATTCTGAAATTCTTATATTGTGCAAAACACTACTTACCTGTTTGAATTTTGACCTTGGGTTACCTTAAATGCCAGAGGGCTAAAGTAAGCTCCTGTTTTAGTGACAGTTGATAATATTTTGCCCCCAATCGGTCTTTATTTCTGTTTTAAAGATTATATTTTCAAGGGACGACCCTGAATACAAATGATAGCAATCAATATGAAAATGTACTAAATTGAAAGAGTTGTTTCAAATTTTGCTTGGAGTTCATTTCTGTTTTCCCTGGCAGTTCTTACTCACTTCCTACTAATAGGCTGAAGGGGGTTTTGCTGCAGTTGAGCTCCACATGTCCAAGATACATCCCCCCTCATGACATAGACGTGGCTTAGCTGAAGTGCTGCTCTCAGACCTCCATTCTTGCTTTTACAGCACTTAAGCCTCAGTGTTGCAATACTGCTCGTATGTTGGACTTGTCTCTTTAGTATGACTTGCAGCATAGTATTCCAGCTGTTCTTTTGTTCCTCATTTTTATCCTTCTGAACACCTTTGCCTGTAGGAAATTTCCAGAAGCTTTCATTTACTTTTTGCTGCAGGATGCTCATTTCTGCCAACCCACCTGCTTAGTTTGAGTCCTGTAGATCTCTTTTAGCAATAATTCAAATAGATTTCCCTTGGATTATGAGAGGTGATTATGAAAGGTAATAATGAGAAGGGGAAACCTCCTCTTTAGAGTCTTCCATCTCTACCCAACTGACTCACCTTTTCTACAGCTTCATTAATTTTCTGAAAATGAGAGGGAAGGTTAAATGGGCCTCAGCATCATTGCCAACATAAGGGATGATCACTCTTTTACGATACGTTTTTTTCAATGTAGTTTAGCAATGTGCTAAGAAAAATATGGAAAATATGCAAAGAAGTCATGTGATGAAATCACAGTGCAAACTTCTATAAACTGAACCTGAAACACTTTTAGAGCTTTCTTTATAGCTGACTCTCTGCAGCTCACTTTCTGGCTGTCTATGTGAGAAGAATGGGATTTTATCTTAATATATCTCAAACAAAGGTCTAGTTTAAAAATGAAATTTAATTATATAGGGACTTCGGAGTTAATTTGAAGCAATACAACTTATCTGCTATGTATTTCAGGACAATGATATTGTGAACTGATAGGTTACATAAAAACTAAGCTTGATGGTTTGGGTTTGTTGTTTTGTTTTTTTTTTTACATACCTGTAAGAATATTTGCTTAAATGCCAAAAATTTATACTTTTCAGCTTCAAGTGAGTGAGAAACATGTATAATGCCCCTTATACAGGATTTGTGTAGTGAAACAAATGGGTGATAATCTCCAACAACAGTCACTACAACAAAATGCAAATTTTTATCAGAACTTTTTGATTTCTGCTGGTCATGAAAACTTTGTCACATTTGGCATCAAAATGAGGCCTCATTGCAATTTTAATAGAGAGACTGTTCATTATGTGGAGATGCAAGCTACAAAAGTACTGATCAAAGTAAATTAGCTTGGATCTCCATCCTGCATAATAGTGCCTTCTGCGCTAGGAAGCAGCATTCAGAAAAAGCTTGTGTGGCTTTGTCATAACCTGTCACAAGCAGCTACTCTCACCGGTGGGTACTGTTGGGTACATATCTGCTTTTCTGCCACACTAGCATTTCACAGGTTTGAGTTGTCCAGGAAAGATGTTGCTAGAAGTTAAAACATAATGCAACTCTGCTCTGGAAAAGGGAATTATTTTGTTGTTAACATTACAGAGAATTTCAATGGACCTGCTTAAAAAACAAGATATTTATCATTGGAATGCTAAGTCATTTTGTGAGTGCTCTTTTAGATTGAGTATTTTACAGATCATTTAAAAAAAAAAAAACAGGAGGACATTTAGCACTGAAATAAACATGGGTGAAATTTTAGTGCTGTGCCTCTTAAAGGGCAGGTATCTCGCAATTTAATTGTCACTTGTAAAACAGCTGACTGGATGCCAGTGAGTAGAAATGTATGAAACATGCATGCATATATGCAGGTATTTATTGTAGGTAAGATGGAGACATTGTGCATCTATATTAAATCTATGAACATATGAAGAATTTTGCAAACGACTCATTAGAAAGACATAGCAAAGGAAAATTAACATAAGAATATCCCAACTGCTTAAGAGTGACAATAAAATTATGCAACAGTTTAATAAGAGAACACAGATTACTGAAACCAGCTGGATACATAGAAGGAGCCTACACAGTGGGACACAGCTCTACAAATTTGCATTTGCAAGAGAGTAGCTTCAGTTTGCTTTGTGGAAATTGCTGGGGTACCTTATCATACACAGCCAGCAGTTCAGCATCACATACATCAACAGAGTTAAAAAATCAGCTGGCGATTTACAGTGTAGTGTGGTGACAGCTTTGAATGTACAGTGAATGAACTGGGTGGAAGCAGTTTTCATGGGGAGCAAACCAACTCTAAGACATACCTTTTCCTTACACAGTTTATCTGCTATTTAAGATACTGTTTCTAGACTCTAAGGAGATAATGATGTGGATATCAGGAATGCAGTGGTTTGCAAAACCTATGTGATCATTTGGTACAGATGGGCACAAATTCATCAAAGGTAAAAGGTGTTCGGATAACTGGACACTTGTTGAGGAAAAAAAGAAAGAGTAAATCCCCTAGGCTAATGTCACAGATACAGGTTTTACTTTTTAAATTTTGATGATTTTATAAACATGCAAATTTCTCATATTGTTAGATTGGATAAAAGATGGAGCCTTATAGAAATATTAAATGTAAAAAAGTCAGTACATTTTAAAAATACTTTAAAATAATTTGTTTAAAGAGTTTAGTATATAAACGATTCTGCTTTTTACTTCTTGAAAAATTTAGTAAGTGTGTTCCATATTCGTTCCAGCTATACCAACATCTTTTTCTATGCACAGCATAGAATCTGTCCTTCAGTTCATCTTTAACTGGAGTAACCTTTAGGTTCATATTTTCTTGATTTATTTTATTAATATGTATCTCTTCCTGCCATTTGATCACCTCATGTTATTTTCGGTTTCCTCTATTTCTGCATTCACTTCATGTGAGTGACTGAATCTCTCTTACATTACACGTACATAGATTTTAATTTTTAGTTTTATTAGACCCTTTTATTATCTAGGATTAGAGTTAGCTTCTACCATTTACTTAAGAAAGCTTTGGTGCAGTAGCAGGAATCACTGCAGAGAGCACCAGGAGCAGTAACCACTGGAACAGGTATCTGCATTTACTCACTTTTCTGAGGTGCCTTTGTGTGGCATCACTAGGGTGGAGGGGCACTCTCCTTCATTAACAAGACATTGAAATTCAGTATAAAAATTGCTCAAGCCCAGCTCAAGGCTGTGCTCAGTAGGTCACTAGTCATTTCTGGGACTCTCACTGTGCCAGCAGCAGCGTGGCCCCCTTCCTCCTCCTCTTTCACATCCCTGGCTCCTCAAGGTCAACAGGAGCCAGCACTGACTCCTGATGTGGGCTGACATTTACCCCACTTTCTGTTCTGCATGTCAGTTGGTTTGGCACTGAAGGTCAGTTTGTCTAACATATCCTGCATGAGATGAACACCTCTTTCCCACATTCATCCGTTTCCGTTCAGTAGTTCAGCACAGAGCTTTTAATCAGTGTGGATTATACAAAGACATGCATAGTGCAATATGCCATTCACTAGATACGATTATGATGACCAAATTTCAGCTGTTTGAGGCAGGTAATTCCTATCAGTCCTTTCCAAAGCACCCCAGTTCAACAATGGTTTGTGCACACTGCAATATTTTCTTTATGTTGAATAACAGGTGACATAAACCTTTGTTCACATACTGACATGGTATGACAGTAAATAGAAGTGTCATACATTGGACATCTTCCAGTCTCCACATCAGCGTACCTACTGGACATGTCATCTAGCACAAGTGCTTTCCCATTTTCATTTCCTAAGTGTCTTTCTACGCGCTGTCAAAGCCTCTTTCCTTTTCACAAATCCTTTAGTTCCACTGTATGCATCACTCTTGTAAAATAATGATTCCAAACCCTGCTATGCCATTCATTTGTTTGCAATATACCACATTTGTTTCTAAGGCAAGTAACTTCATGCTCCTTTTAAGTCCGTGTCATTCTTTCTCTTACCTTGAAAATTCATGGATGAGATTATCTCTTTGCTTCCTCTGCATGTAAATTACAAGAAGTTACAAAATTCTTCACTGGCTACAGTTTAAGCTATTGCTATGTTTCTTTTGTGCCCTTTTTTAATTTGTGTGAGTTATCTTTTCACAGTAAGCATTTTCCTGCCTTTTCCTCAGTCTATCTTTTTTTGCAAAACATGATTTGTTGGAGGTTTTCTTGCACACTCACTATATCAAACTCATTCTCTGTCTCAGCACAGCGATCTGTGACCTGTTGGGCCAATTTTGGATCAGCTGTCTTTTATTTGCAATATTGTTCTTTTAGGTGTAGTCAGTGAGTCTGTGCAGTACTTCTCACATGGGAGGTTTTATAACTATTTTTAAATTTAGCAGCCTTAGCTTTGCAGCTTTTCTGAAGTTTTGGGAGTCTTTGTCCTTTTCAGTTTGTGACTATAAGTATTTTACAGCTTCCACTGTAATTAGTCACATAATGTTATGCTACAGTAGGTTAAGTCTGGTTGTGAATGTCTGAGTAAGACATTTCATGAAAAATCACTTGTACAGACACAGCTTTGTACTGGACATTTCTATACAGAAGCCATTACACAAGAGATTAATTCTTCTCCTTTGGGCTCGCTGCAGTTTTTATCCATGTGAGTGATCCTATTGACTACAAAAGGACTTTTCATATCAGTCATGATTGTAGGACTGAACTCTTGTCTTCGTATTTTGGAGACAATTTAAGGCCTGTTCAGCAGCAGCTGCTTGTGGCATGGAGTGGAATACGTATCCTGTGCCAAGTGGTCAGGTTCACACAGCTTATTGCTCATCCCAATCTGATGAAAACCAAAAAGCTGCCCTGTTTGTCCTTTCCATTGCTCTTCCTGCAAAACAAATGTCAGAACACGTTGTGGAATAAGAACGAATGGAGCAACATTAGTTGCAATTTTTTTTCCTCTTCATTTTTAAGTAAGTGCAAAAGCTATGAGTCTGCTGCTGTTCCAGTCATTTGGTAGTTTCACTAATTGTAATAAATGTTCGGAACTTTCGCATCTAAATAACAAGGGGTTTCTTTACTCAGTATGATCACTGGAAAATCTACAGATTAGTTATAAAGTATCATTCGTAAGTATTTGCCAATTATTTTGCAATTTGAAGTATCTGATTTTTTCATCTTTCATCCGGTTCACCTGCAGGGACAGCCTTTTTCTGAGGCCATTCACTGTGTCAAGAGAAATGCTCATGAAAGTTATTGTTCCTGAGAGAAATAGAGAAATCCTGCATTTACCCAGTGATTTCTGGGACTATGTTTCTTCTGCCAGTAATGATTTAGTTATAAGCATTCTCCATGCAAGTCCATCTTTATAAAAGGACATTGTGTTTTGATTATTTAGAATCTGAAGTCACAAAGGGCATGTTGTAATTAGATTTACTTCGGTAGGTATTTTAGTAGGCAGAATCCCCAGGGGAAGGTTTCTAATAAAATCTGTATTGAATATATTCATATGTGGAAAGAACAGTCAATATTTGAGATATGAAATGTCAATAAAAGTAAGAAAGTATTAGCATTCAGTCTATGTTACAGTGCACAGCCTCGTCAGAATATTGCAGCTTTGTTTCACGAAGTTTCTATGTGCTTTTAAAAATATAATCTCTAAAGGAAAATAGAATTAGGCGGTTAAAGACAGAGCTCCCTAGTCGTGAAAAAGGGTAGCTTAATGTAAGAGAAGATATAAACTAAAATACATATATATTTTAAAAACTAACTTATGGAAATTAAAGGTAAGGTAATGGTACTGTTTTTCATTACTGTGAATGCAGATGAGAGAGCCCCTTTCTAGCATTCAGGCGTGTGGCGAGTCACTGGCATCCTAATGGTGGCAGAGGCCACTCAGCAGTCTGCTTGTTATTTTGTCTTTCTCCACTGGCTTGGATAAAAGATAGCAATATAAAAAGGGTTAAGGCAGTGAAAATATAGCAGAATGTTGTTCCATTAGCTTGATGTCCTCTTTAATAAACTTTTAACCTATGTATGGATTCCTGTGATACCTACGAGTCCTGAGTTCACTGTCAAATCCTAAATCAGTGGCAGAGGAGGAAGTTTTTATTTTCCAGTCAGTTCTTCAGGGATGGTACCATCTGCTTCCATAGTCCCAAACAAATCACCAACAGGAATTCAGAACAGAAACGCCCCTAGACAGGATAATTTTCCCTCAGGGCCTGCAGTGTTACAAAGCACATGGCATAGGATGCAATTTCATGTCTATTCTCCGGTAAGCAAGCACTGCCTGGAAGCCATCCAGGTCTCTTACATTATGTCTTTTCTCTTGCTGACCAGCCATCAACAGTAATCTGTTCCTTCTAGCCTCTCGCTCTAAAACTCATAAGGCGAGTGTTGACCTGCACTGATTGAACTGCACAGTTGGGTTGGACTTCCTTCAGCCTGTTGTCTCCTTCCCGGTCAGTGCAGATCCATTTGTATCCCCCTTCCACCACAGCTGCAAGGAATCAATGAGCAACATTTAAATCCTGAGAGCTGTCAATGTATTTACTGCATTGGAACCAGTCTTTGGGGGGGGGGGGGGGGGGGGGGGGGGAAGAAAAAAAAAACCCCACACTTAGTTTCCAGTACAAAATTCCTACTTATAAATTTAAAATATACCCCTCATGAATATTCTCTAACACTAACTGTAAGTATCCCATTTGTTTTCTATATTATCTGTGGAAAAGGCTGAGTTAATTCAAATAAATTCCATGTGTTTATTCATGGAATAAAGGGAAACAAGGGAAACACAGCAAATTATTTGCCTATGAGTTAAATTACCACTATGGGACAAAGTTTAGGAGTTTTAAATGATGCTGTAGAAAAGCAGATGTTTAACTCCCAACAGCTGCTCTGTAGATAGCCACGGTCACCTTTCTGTCTTTCTCTAGCCAGCACCTATGAGACTGACATGAATTGAAAACTTTTGCTAAGTTTCAAATATGAGTTACTTCACATCAAGTGCTGAGACGACATTAAATACTTCAGCACGTTTCCAGAGTCCCTTTCTTTTTCTGTTATATGGTTTTATTTAGTAATGAGCAGAATTTGTTGGATTTTTTTTTTAAAGGAGTTTGTGCATGACTGTCTACCATGCTCTGTATCTATCTACATGTCTATCACATCGCCTGTTTCTCATCTGGAGTCCATTTTGGGGTGAATAAAGGTAAATGTTTGTTTACAGTATCCTTTGCCTACACCTTTCATAGCTTTGCAATTCACGCAGCATTCACACAAACGCACGCAGAGTCCAAACATCTTCATTAATGTTTGTATTGTTTTATTCAACCTGTAGGTCTCCTGTAATGGCTGGAGGTCTGTTTGCCGTTAACCGGAGATGGTTTTGGGAGCTAGGAGGCTATGATCCAGGATTAGAAATATGGGGAGGAGAGCAATATGAAATCTCCTTTAAGGTAAGTCATCAAGTCACCTTATATGATACTTCCTTACTTGTTTGGTGTAAGACTCATGTAGTCATGATGCTTTCATTCATACTGACTTTTGTCCTTTAACTAAAATTAATTTACTACAATACTACTTTTTTCTTTAGGAATTCCCACTAGTTTCACAGAGAATTATGCCATAAACATGTGCTCCAGAAGCCATACAAAAATAACAGAGTACAGTTCCCTCTGAAAAATGTGGTAGCTTACCATCATCAAAGAATGACTTCGTACCTTGTTCCTTTTATTATCTTCTCCTCTTACCTTCTCTCTGACACTGCATTGACTTCATACTCAAGTGTTGAGCAAGTTATTGAGCTCAGCTCAATAAGCCAACAGAGAACTAATCCAGAAGAAAAGAAAATTGCATCATTTTCTGCCCATATCAAGAAATTTAATCACCTCTGGGAGCAGGCTTCCCTGGAGTCAGCTCAGGGAAATGGGTGGACATGGAAAGAGAAAGTCTTAGGAAGAGGGAGCCCTTTCGGTAGCAGTGAATCACTAGTGACCTCGGCTGCTATGACCTGTTATCTACAGGCCAGCTTTTCAAACTCAGATGATTTTTTTTAATTGCATTTGAATTATTGTAATGACAAAATATGTGGGGAGTTTTCAAGTGCTCAGGTTATGTACAGCCAGCCCTGGTATATCCTTCTATCTTCTATGTGGACATATGTATTCAAATCAGTTACATGGCTTTTACGTGTTGAGTTGAAAGTCTTGTTACTTTCCACATGTAAAATAGGTATTTGCATTAGTTTGGTGAGGACTAACATTTCTAATTTTGAAAACTGAGTTTATTGTGTTCCAGTATACCCAAAGACGTAAGAACTTGACCTCATAGCCTTTATGCAAATGTCTTGGTAGAATTTCATCACATAGGTGAATCGAGTCAAGTGTATTTGGATAAAGCTTGGAACTGAAATTAGAATTTACATTTAGCTTCAGGATCTTTCCAACCTACTTCCAAACTCTGGCAGTGTAAAGCTCAGTAAATAAATTTAATATGTCAGCCATGACTAATATCATACATCTTGCTGAATCTGAGTTTCAACAGCGATTAAAACAGAGCTGAGGCTGTTCTGTTGAATGAAACATACAGAATGACCTGACACTGGACTGCCAGGCTGTCTTTACAGGAGTTATCAAGAACAGCAAAATGGTTTAGTGTTAACTGTGCAACTCTCTTGTTTCTCCCAATCATTTTTATACCGCAGCAAAATAAAACAGGAAGGCAGGGGAAACCAAACAGCTAGACAGTGTACTGAGAATATATTGATTTACCTTCTGTCCGTTTAGATTGTTTCAGAAGGAAATGTAGGTAGCTGCTAGTAGCTGACACAGCGGTCTGTCACAGGTCACCCATGATTTTATTGTCCTATTTCACATATTCCTTTTGTTTGTTATCACAAAGAATATACTTGTAATGCTCTCCAGTCTTTATATAGAAACCATGGTAACAGCAGTGGAAACTGAGATACTTGATTGTCCCAGTGTGTTTTGCCCAAGTGATAGATTTTTTTCTGGAGGCAGCTGTGTCACACTGGGTCTCATTTCAGTCATATCTCCTGATTCATCTCATTGGTGTATACTGACTTTAGGGTCCCTGTCCTTTCTTATTAGCATTGAAAGAAGAAAAAAAATACTCTTTAGAAATTATTGCCAAATAGGAATGACTTTCTATTAGAAGAATTTAGCAGATGTAAGTTTTTAAAAAGAAGACTGCTGTTTGGTTTGGAGTAACAAAAAAATGGAGAAGAATCATGGAGGCAGAAAGGAGAAACAGTTAAGACTAGTTTTTTATTATATCAGAATCACCAATATCAGCTTGGAAAAGGTTTCTGCTTCAACAGTTTCTACAGTAGCTATAGATTCAGTCATCTTAGAACTTACTTAAATTGAGGACAGGTTAGCCAGGCAGTTGAATTTACCATGTTTATGCACAAACCTTGGGAAGATGGTGAACTTGCCATCTCTCTGTTATTCACTAAGTCAGTGAAAAGGCCAGATGACCAGCCTGGTTCAGTTCCCTCAGTTGCTTGAGTGGGTCTGAAACTACATCTTACCTGTTCTTAGAGTGTGCACGTCTACAATTTGTGGAAGTGTCATAGGATGGGTGCCCTGTGTTAATGCCATGTCTCGCATTAATGTTACATTGCTTGGCAAATACTTATTTGGAGTATCCTGCCTCAAGAGCTCTCTAACCACCAGATAGTTAGCTATTTAGCTATTCCTACACATTTCTTCTTTGATTCAACATAAAGTATTTTGTAAAAATACGACTGGTTTTCTTCAGGAAGTTGCAGAAAGAAGCCAATTTGAAATGCCCCATAATTGTGGAAAGTTTGTATTTAGAGGACTATTTCAGGCTGATCTTTAACCTCAGAGACAGTCACAGTGTTCGTTTCATGTTCATATATCTTTTTTTAAACTTTGAGATTCATTTGTATGAAAGCTGCAGTATAAGGGTAGATAAACAGTCTGTCTACTATAAACAGAGACCAGGCTGATGACACAACCCTCCCAGCATCAGGCTGGGGATTCTTGTGGTTAATTCAGACACAGTGATGTAGTTACAGAGGGATGCATGCCAGGGTGAGAGCGGTCAGGAGCTCCCTGAAATGAAGTAGTGTCTGGTTCATCTTGAACTGGTTGCCCTTCTGTGTGAGCTGGAGTGAGGAGTGTTTGCAGACCGTTTCTGGTCCTCACTGATGCATTTTAAACTCTATGGATCGACTAACTACTGTAACCCTTCTGCTGAACATTTCAACAGTAGGTCCAGGAACTAGAGAATCCAGGTAAGCTGTGGCACATCTTTAATTAGCACACTAATGTTTTGATGCAAAGGAAAGCTTACAGGTATGTTCAGGAAGATTTTTGTGTGTCATGTTTATATGTCTAAATTCACTGGTGACAAACATGGAATAACATTTAAGAAACAGTATATGTTTGATATTCTGTGTCCTAATCTTATTTGGAGAACAGCTCCCTAGATGTTGGAATGCAACTTCACAGAAACGTTCACACATTATACAGGGAAAAGATCACTTATCAAGTTCTTGTTAAGGAAAAACATCTTCTCAACCAGAAGCCTCTGGATTACTGTACCAGAGACATCCACAGTTATCCCCATGCCTCAGCTTACAGGAGTGTTTGCTACAAAGCAAGTGGGAAGCCATGAGTGCCCAGTGAGGGCATAGAGAGTCAGAGAAATTGGATCTTTCAGAAAAGTGTGATGGCTAGATCTGTGCTAGTCAAGATTCAGTAATACAGTTTGTCTAAAGTCCTCTGACTTAAGGAATTACTAGCTGCTTCATTGTGAACTTACTGTCAACCACTCGGCTCTTCTCACTGTAATCTTCCACTGTACTTGGCAAGCCCCAGACATGCAGTGAATTAAAATCTGGTGCTGGATCAAGGGCCATCATGCAAGCTCAAAGGAATCACTAATAATAACAAAGCCGTATTGCTTTATGAGTTCAAGATGCTACGACAGAGTTCAAGGACTGATTAAAAATTCGATTAGCAGGACAAGTGCTTGCCTGGGGAGTCAGGCAGCAGTTCCTGACAGGAAGAGGCCAGACCAGATTTAGGAAAGGTACTCGGTCTGGGGAGCTTGGAAGGGAAGTGTCAATTCTGATGTTTCTCTCGGGCTGTTTCACTAGACTTGGGGTGACAGACACCGGGCTTCAGTGCAGAGGACATTCCTAACCAAAAGTCTTTTTCTGGGGGAGAGGTTGCATTATCTTATTGTATAGAGGCAGAAGGTGGTGTGAGCAAAAATACATGTTTGGGTGTGTTTGGGGGAGAAGGGTATTCGATGGGGAGCGGGGGAGAGACTACAGAGAGTCAGTCTGCAGTGAATCTGAATTTACTGCAGCATAATTCAGTAAGTTTCTCTGAAATACAGTACGCTTTATAATGTCTCTGTGACATTTGGAATTGTGCCACAGCAGAAAGAAAACTTCCTCAAACTTCAGGCATGACTATTCCAGGTGCTGAGTTGTCAAGAACACAGAAAGACAGGTTAAAAAAAAAAAAAAGCCTCTGCTTAAAAAAATTTGCTTGACCTTTATTTCTTTGACTACAAAACCCAACATATTTCTCTCTTGTTCTTTTCTTGCTTGCAAACATCACTAGAGAGAATAGCAGCAAGCGTAGCACTGGGTGCCATGATGTTTAACTGCTGTTTTCAATTCAGGGTGTATGCATGCACATTCAATGGATGGTGAGGCAGCCGTAACCCGTGTCTCCAAATATGACCTCTCATTAAGTAGTTTGTTCGATTAATTTTTACATAAGAAATAATGTGCAGTTTTTAAATTTTTTTTGGCAGCATAACCTCGGGATCAATTTTTTAATTAAAAAGATGTATGATCTCTTCCTGACTGTACTGCTCAGGATGTGCTAGACTTGTGAAAGCTGGCAAAACACTGGAACTGACCTGATTACTAGTGTCTCTTCTCAATAACCAGGGATACTGCTGTTTAGGAAATCCTGTAATTTACATCTGTTAGAAAGGCACAGTTTATCTAGTAGTCTCCAAAATAAGAGTAACGAAAGACACTGATTTCCTGTGTTTGCTGAAGATCTTGGTGGTGGGTTGACCCTTGGCTGGATGCCAGGTGCCCGCCAAAGCTGCTTTATCGCTCCCCTCCTCAGCTGGGCAGGGGAGAGAGAATATAACAGGGCTGCAGGGGCACAGTCTGCCTCACCATAGTCTTCGTCATGGGCTGCAGGGGAATCTCTGCTGCAGAACCTGGAGCACCTCCTGGCCCTCCTTCTTCACTGACCTTGGGGTCTGTAGAGTTGTTGCTCTTTACATAGTCTCTCTCTTCTTTCCGGCTGCAGGTGTGCAGGTTTTTTCCCCCTTCTTAAATATGTTATCCCAGAAGCACTACCACTGTCACTGCTGGGCTGAGCCCTGGCCAGCAGCAGGTCCATCTTGGAACTGGCTGGGAAACTTCTAGCAGCTTTTCACAGGCCACCCCTGTAGACCCTCCCTCCCCTGCTACCAAAACCTTGCCATGCGAATGCAATACAGTCTTTTACAGTGGTCGTTCCTTAGGGATTGTAAACCCTACCTTAACAAAAATGCTAGTGGTGATACCCTGGCCTCTCTGAAGATAGTCACCTGTATCTAGAGTTGTTTTATACTTCTCCCTGCTGACACGTCTTCTAGGTTCTCTTCATCTCTGTTTCCTAACACACACCTCCAAGTTCATTAAGCCCTTTCTTTATCATCATTATCAACATCATTATTAACTCCCTCCACTGCTGGCAATCTTGGCAGGAGATAGGGAGTAAGGGTGCATTGCAACTTGTCAGTGCAGTTATAATCCATATGAAGAACTGAAAAACATGGAATATTGCCACTTTCCTCAGCATTTTAGAGGTGCCGGTGAGTATTGCTGAAATACTCACAGTCATCAGTTCCCAGTTTACATGATGTGGTTTTAATAATATCCCTGACAGGAAATCCCACTCCACCACAACTAAATGGTTTTGCTGTTTGTGAACCCATTGCAGATTTGCAGTCAGTGATCCTATTTTTCAATTTTGTTCTTGCATTTAGCTGAACGTTCTCACTACATGTAAAATTTCACAGGAAAGTATTCTTTCTCCTTTTCTACAACTGCTAAATCTGTTCTTTCGGCTTGCATTTCAGGAAGTGTGACTGAAAAATCCCATAAAGTTTTTATATTCTTATTTTCTGCAACTTTTTTAGCCCCATTGTGGTAATACATTTCACCTGCTTGTAGTCCATCCTTCTTGCACAATGCTGAGAGCACCAAGCTGCCAGCTTTGCATGACATACTTTATATTCCTCTTTTGCCAGTTTACTGTTTGTTTTTTTCTTCCATCCATTTCAGTTCTCTCACTGTTGTCTGTCTTGCTACTGACTCTCAGCAGCAGTATATTTCTCAGTTAGTTTTGAAGCCTGATCCAAAATCCATTCAGTCCCCCCTCAATCTTCCACATAATTTGCTGTATGTTTATGTTCCTGTTCACAGCAACACATCCTCTGCTGCTCAAAAATCATGAGTCTATTACTGCAGTAATTATGATTACAGTGTAGCATATGGATTGGAGTCTCTTTCTTGCACACACAGTATTTACGCTTTCCAGATAGTCCCCAGGCTGGATCACCAGTAACTGGAGAGATAAGAGGGGGGGACACGACACAGGACAGGACATGACGGATGACACAAGACTAAGCAGAATGTAATTTTAAAGACAAAAAAGTGGTGTGAAAAGAGGGTGATTCACCCAAAATCCCACAAGAGCTCTATGACAGAGCCAAAAAAATGCATCTATGATGTCTAAGCTCCAGTCAGGAGCAAAGCCACATAACCACAGCTTAATTTCTTTTAAAGCTTGTGTTAACGCCTGCCTTTTGCTTTCAACCATCCCTAAAAAGTGTTTTGCAGCATTCTCTTGGAAGAAGCTATATAAAGCTAAACTGTGATACAATATATAGTTGACACGTAAACTACTGTTCTTTTCGACTTTCCAAGCTGAAATTGCATTGGGTTGGTTTCATCTTTGGTTTTTATACCTCAGCTGCAGACCAGGTTCATTGTTTTTGAAAGAGGGAAGTATTAGGGATCTTGAGAGTTTCATTGTTTCCTACTTAGGTAAACAGAGAGGCATGTGTTGTGATACCATTTTGCCAAATGTCCCACACCACCTGAATTCCTTTCCTGGTACACTGGAGGCCTGCAATACTTAACACAGAAGTCGTTCTCCAATTTCTTGCATTTAGTGCATGTGACATAAAAATGCACATTTTAAAGGCAAAGTTGCCAGAATTCATCTTCCCAGGAAAATAGAAAAAATGCTTTTCAAATCATTCTGAACCTGAAAGATAAACAGGAACAGCTGCTAAATGTCTTTCAAGGCAGCCCAAGATTCATTTCAATTACCCCGCACGGTGCACCTCAGGTGCAGCACAGTATTTTCAAGTTTTATATCTATCAAATATAAGCCTAACACAAAGTGTTATTTTCTCCCACGTGTTATCGCCTCAACATATCTGACAGGTTTTTTTCTAATTTCTTTTCTTTCTTTCTTTTTTTTTTTAACCGATATCCTACTGCTTTAGGAGAAATACAATATATGTCTACTTCAGCTCTCATCGTCTGAGTTAAAGTCATACTGGCCTATATATATGTATCTTTATATATATTTATTTCTGCTTTCTTGTCTTTTAAATTTGTTCTGTAGCTAAACCTTTGCCTGAGTCAGAATGCTGTGC
This sequence comes from Falco rusticolus, assembly GCF_015220075.1. NCBI lineage: Eukaryota > Metazoa > Chordata > Aves > Falconiformes > Falconidae > Falco > Falco rusticolus. The sequence goes on from NC_051187.1 coordinate 90,972,477, forward strand.
TGTCCACTCTTCAAAGGCTAAGAAATCTTGATTAATCACTGTAATATCTCCTCTAGCCTTTGAAATAACACCTTAATTTAAAAAACAAGAACAAACAGTAAATATAGGTCTGTACTTTTGTTGGTGCACTAGGTTGTTTTGAAGACAGCCAGAGAGGAGGTTCCTGCTAAAAAAGGTACAAGTGTTGTAACATACAAACAAAATATTGGTAGAAAGGTGAATAACATTTTTTTTTTTTTTAAGAAGGGCATTACACAACTTACTTTAACACTATCATTTTAATGATTTTTGATATGTTTATGAACATGTTTTCCAGTGAATTAGGTAATGGGATTAAATGGGTGAGGATTTAAAGGTTTTCTTTAAGAAACAAATTTTACAAAATGTTTTTGAGAAGAAATAATGATCATGTCTGTATGGCATTGCAAGACTGCTCTAGGCAGTAATGAACTATTTTGGTATGGAGAGAGAGCATTGGTTTGGGTCTCCATTTCCAACCTACCAGTAAATTTCCCCCTGGGAAGGACTGTGTTCACTAGGAGACCAGGTGGGATATCCTCACCGCAGACACAGCTACTGAAATACTCTTGATTCCGTTAACATACGTGCTTCCATTTGGCAGAGTGATGCCCAGGACAGCTGCCTTTATTACCCTGTGCCACTAACCCACAAAAATTTTCTCCTGAGATGCTAGTGTGTGCACTGTAAGCACCTCCCCTGAGCTCCTATGCCTTAGTTAACTCTGTGATGGGAGGTGGTAAGTAGCAGATTCCCAAGTAGCTCTCAGCTGTACCTGACTGCACAAGGGTGTCTGTGGAATTTCAGGGCAATGCCAAGCCCATGATCATGCCCCACTTTTGGTGGTTTCAAACCTTCCTTAAACATTTACACTAGTGTATTTAGGTTTGTCCTGCAATGAGGACAAACCTCATCCTCAAACATTTCATTATCATGTCTCAGCTGGATGGTACAGCTAACAGCTAAGGGACTGTAGGGGCTACTACACAAATTGCCTATAACAGGCAGCTACCTGAATCAACTTTGCAACTCAAGCCTTCACTTTAACCCCCATTTTCTCCATTCACAGTACGAACAGCACAGTCAGGTCTCAGGGACTGAATTCCAGCATGCTACCTTCAGCAAGTGCTTTAAGTCACAGTCAAGTGCTAAATTATCCCATACTGCAGTACTTAACATCTGCATGTTCAGATTACTATAATCTAGTCCCAAACTCACAGCCACACTGCCAGGACCAAGCAGATATAACCACTGTAACACAAACAGGCAAGCAGAGCGAAAGAGGCCAAACTCTTGCCCATTGTCACTATTGTTTTAAATGAATGGAATTGATCATTTTTGTTTTCTGTGATCTCAAAAAGCCAGTAGCTACAGCCAGCTGGTAGGCAGGACAAAAGAGACAGTATAAGAAATGCATGGTAAAAAAGTGTAGAGGTGCACATTGCTCTCTGCAGACTTCATGCAGAATGTCAAGTATTTGTGATCACATCATATTTTCCGATACATTTTTTTAAGCATCTGGTTACTGGTGTTTTTAATTCAGAGCACACCAAGTTTTGGATTGATTGCTTTCTATATGGAAATTGTTGCTGAAACTTTTGGTTGTCTATGTTCTGCTCTGCTTTAGCCTCAGTCGCAAACTTATTTCACACCATGTTGCTGCAGAGTGCATCAAATACAGATAAAATTCCTTTGTATGTGTAATGCATGGACCTAAATTCTCATCCAGAATTACAGAGATGTTTCATGAAGCATCTTTATGTATGTCCATATAAAAAGACATGGAAAAGACAAGTCATCTCTCCTTCTCAGCTTTGGTGTGGTTTTCTTTTAAATTGGGTGGGAAGAGGGTTGGGTTGCTGGTTTTTTTGTTTTCAATCTAAAGGCTGAAAGCTGAGACCACAAGTGTCCCTTACACGGAATAACAGCCATTCTGTTCTAAATTTGTTGGGAACAAAAAAAATTTTAGCCAGGATTAGGAAATATTTTTTATAATACCAATTTTTTCACTCTAAATTAATTTAAACTCTTGCTGCGTGGTTGGTTTAGGATACTTAAAGACTCCTGGGGTTTTGGGGGGAGTTGTTTTGGTTTCCATTTCCCTGATTTGCAAAGTCAGATTGCTTTTTTTGAAATCACAAAGTTATGAAAATTGTCAGTGTGCTATGTAAGTCATCTGGTAGGCAGGTTGGGTGGTGTTTGGTGGCTTTGCATTGCCACAGCATAGAAAATCACACCCGTAGGTTGGCATGATTCCCATAGTTCCACTGACACGGCACGTAACCTTGCTCTCACATACGCTTTGCAAAACCTAGTCATGCTAGGTGAAGAACTGTGAAGAATTCCTTACTTGCTGTCCATCAAGATACAGCTTGATTTTTAGAGCCGTGAAGTACTTGCGGCTCTCATCAGTTTTGACTGAGTTTTGGTTTCTCAGACCTGAAGCATCAAACCTGTGTAGTCCAGAGGGTTCCATCTGTTTCAGTATTAAAGTATTAATGATGAAACGTAGTGGCATGCTCCTTTTCCTCTGTCTATGTAAATTTCATGATAAGGAAATTTATTTTTGTTCCTTTTACTTTACAAAATGAAGAGCATCCTTACAAAATGAAGAATGTCTTAGTATTTGAGCTCTGTATTCACTGTTCAAAATATAAGCCAGGTGTTTGGGGGAAAAAAAAACTTCCAACTGACGGCTTGTTTTACTCACATAGCCTTCTTCTGAAATTTTGATCCTGTATGTTTTAAACAATAGACACAATCATATCTTGATTGTGTTGCAGGAGGACCATTGATAGGTGTTCTAAATTTGTTATATGTCTTCATTTTGAACATACTCTGCTTTTGCACAGTGAGATTCCAGGTAGGAGAGCCTGCCGTCTTACCCAGTCCCAGCTATTTATGTTAGCATGCTAAGAAGGCCACCACGATGACTATGGAAGGGGACAGTACAGGATAGCATGTTGTTTTCACATATGGATTACTTCAAATTCCATTTTTGCCTCATTTGTTTCCAGGAATCATTCTTTCACTTTCTTTCTGTCTCCTTTGCAGGTGTGGATGTGCGGAGGTGGCATGTTTGATGTTCCATGCTCTCGAGTTGGGCACATCTACAGGAAGTATGTCCCGTATAAAGTCCCTTCTGGAACCAGCCTAGCACGGGTGAGTAATTGGGTCTTGCTGTTTTTCCTTTTCATTCGTCATCAGTTTCTTCATGCTCTGTGAACTAGTTTCCAGTAAACCCTTAAAACGGAAAATGATCATTTCTTTATTTTTCTGAAATGAGATGTGCAATTGCTGCACTTGTGCTGCCTTCCAGAAATAAGATTGCCAAGAATAAAATGGAAGCTTAAGAATACAGGGTTGGATGTCTCAGCACAGGAGTGCATTTCATGCTGATCCAAAAAAATCTAGGAGCAACCTAAGGCTTATGGCTCTCAAATTGCAGTGTTGTCAGTCATAGTTTTTACAAGCAGGACCAATTTGAATGCATTTTCTTACCAGTCAGCAGAACAGGCAGAATCTCAGCGAATGGAGGTGTTCTGAGGTAAAAGGACTGAGTAACAACGATTTGAGCAACTGTCTAATCATTGCGTAAAACCTGGTTGTGGAATACAGCCAGCTTAGAGCCATGTAAGTGCGAAATTACAAGACCTCTAGACATTTCTCAAAGACTGCTGAACACATCCATATCCATGAGGGGCTTTTTGCTCAAGAGAAAATGTTCTATAACTTTCTGGAGATGTTCACAGGATGTCAAAAGATGGGAGACAAAGGGCACAGATGTAGCTTCCAGGCAGATACTAGTATTTGTTCATGTTTGAGTTTAATCTTTTCTCTTTTAGAGGATTTTTTTTTAATAAAATGGCATTAATATTAAAGTCTGTATGTTGCCATAGGGTAATATTCTATGAATCATAATTTTTCTTAATAATGAAAATGTGGTAGGAACAAAAGAATAAATGTCTTGCTTTAAGGGGGAGATATGTTGGTTCCAGCACCACAGGACCAGGCTTGCTGTAGTAACTGCAGCAGAGGAAAGGAGCTGCCTGTGCTGCCTGCCTGACAGCTGGCTAGGCAGAAAGGATTTGCCTTAAAAGAGCATCAGTGCAGACAGTGCAACACAAGGCACAGTAATGGGATTAGTGGTGGCCACAAAAACTGCATTGACTAAATTGTGAGATGAAAATCCGTACAACTCTGTGTAGTATCAGAGTTTCCCCATCCAGATTTTTGTACTGGCTGAACTAAACTGCTTTGTTTATAGTATCCCTTGCAAAAATCACGTACAACTTGAAACAAGAATTCCAAACCTCAGTCTCTGTTTTCCTCTATTACAGCACAAAGTATCTCATTAGAGAATATGCTGTCTCGTGCATTACCTGTAGAAGCAAAATACAATTATTTCTATTTGGGCTACTAGCATCTTGTACAGTTGAACACTTAAGTAGCTTTCATGGAAGCACTGTGAGTACCTAAAGCTATCAGGTAGCCACAGCCTGCAGCCTCCCTGTATTATTTGCTTTAGCTTGATTTCAATAGATCACTCGTAAAACATTCCGTTATAAAAATGAAGTCTCTGCCCATGCACAGGCTGACTGCCCTGTATCTTGTGCGGAGAGATCCAATGAGCTGATAGAGTGGGTCTCATGCTTCCCACTCAAATAATGGATAGTTTCTTCTGTGTTGTGGCATCCAAAACATGATGCTTAGATAAATTTCTGGCATATATTTATCACTGAAGGAAGATTTGAGTTCTCAAGTTCCCAGCTTCTTTTCAGTACAATATTCTAAACCAAAACATTGGTTACATACATTGCATCAAGGCTGCCAAGAGCACAAGATCTTCTGTGCATTTGAGTATTTGGTCCCCAACCCATCAAACTGTCTGTCAGTTTAAGCCTGAAAATACCCTCTATTCTCTCATCCAAGCCAGAAAAGGAAAAGCAAGGGCATATTCATCCTCAGCGTGTCAATCCTTTTGATACAGATCATTTGTGTTTCAAATAAACTGCCCCGGGTGGAGCTGTTAAGCAGCATAATATTAGGGGAGTATGCACAGGAGTGGCCCAGATATCCCAGCTATCTTTGCATTATCCTCCAAATATTATATTCACCAAAGATTATAGCTTACCCTTTGTAAGTATTTTATCTAAAACTTCCCTCTAGTTCAAGAGTATAATGAATAACACACTCAAGAATATCTGGAAGTATTATTCCTGCTGCCAAAAACAATGCTTTTACTACTAAATAGTTTCTGCAAAGGGTTTTGCTAAATCTTTTTCCATCTTCTGCTATGTAAAGGAAAATGCTGGAGATGCTTTTCACAAAGGATTGAGCCCTAGGAAGCTAATTTTAAAAATGATTGCAAGTGCCCCTTCATTAATCAAGGAAGAATTTCCCCTCGTGCAGATACTTGTGCGTTAAAGAATAACAGATTTTCCCATCCTATCCCACAGCAGCAGCACAAGGGATATGAAGACTGGAGACTGGAAAAGTACAGAGCTTCTAGACAAATTCAGGCATAGATCAAATCATGCCATGGGTTTCCTTTCAAGCTGTTTCAGCTTAGGTTCGCCCTTAATAAACAATGCTTACAGTGAACATTTTACTGTCCCTTGGGATTTCACCTCTCTGTGTCTTTTAGCAGCAAGTTTCAACAGACAATTTCAGCCAGCTACGTCATGCCCGACCAATCTAGATGTCTTTTTAAAGGGCTGTGACCTGGCATGGAAATCACATACACTTCTATAAATGAGAAACTTGTCAAAAACTCTGTCTCACCTCCCCATCATTCAATAACCATTAGTGTACCACGTGCAATAGTATGTATCATGGCATCCGTTTTCTATGTCCTTCTTATTATATTTCCTACCTTCTGATCTGTTACTCAAGACCTGCAAGGCCTACGGGTATTTTTTGCTGGCACATACCTCATAAATTGAAAAGCATCTGCATAGGAAACACCCCGTCAGTGAAACTGGTTGGTGGCACAGTGCAAAAGTAAAGCAAGCTGTAGACATGTGTAGTAGATTTATAAATCAGACTGTGACAACCAAATGCAGATAAAAAAGCTGAACACTTTTCTCTGGATATGTCTGAAGATGTTGCTGTGTGCCAAATGAAGTCAGTGTCCGATTTACAGGTGATTGCAGATAAAGGAAGATTAATAGGTACCCAGGTGTCAGCACTGATTCCACATTATGATGTGGAAGCACCACATAATTATTCATTCATTTCAAACCTGTCACCCTCTGCACAGGACTGCAGTGACTAATAACTACTTTTGCCTGTTTGTTTTAGGTAAGACATATATAGAAAGGGACGCCCCAAATCTTAAAGAGTCCTATGCCCTATTGCCCTGTTAAAAACTTCTGAATTGTTTTACTCAATTATTTTAGTTGCTTTGTGGTATTCTTGACTGTTGCTTCCTTTTTAACAATTCTAGCTATGTAATTTTCTTTTAGCCAGTTATCTATAAAATATTATTAGCATTTTCTTGTAGGTGTATCTCAGTTTATTATTTTATTTTGTTTGCTGTTTGGGGGAGATTTTTTTCTATTTGTGATTCTATGAAAGCCTTAAGAAATTCATCAGTAAAGCTCACTGTTCCGTAGGATATGCAGAGATGAACTAAGAATTTTAAAATATATCTACAGAAATCTTTTTTGTTTGCAGGTATTTTACACAGCATTTTAGCATTAACTACAGAATATTAGAGCGTTAGGCCTTTCTGAAGGGAGAGGCAAGCCCACTGAAGTTCAAGTCTGGATGCTAGCCCAGCAGTGTGGTGAATCCTAACCTTAAGTTGAATTCCTCCCTGCACGCCAGGACGTGGAATCCCACAGCACAGTGATCCTTTGACCCACGGTGACATTTGCCTCATTACACAGTGTCGCTGATTTGGAACTTGCGTGAGTTTGGGTTCATGAATTCATCTGATAAAGGTGGGTTCAGATTTCCCACCTGAACCATTTGCTCAATCTTTTTGCGTGGCTTCAAAGGGGAACTTCAAAGAAATTTTCTGTAGCTATACCATCTGGTTCTGTGTCAACATTTGCATTTTTGACAGAGCTTCCTTTAATATTATGACCATTTTGGTCGTGTTTTGGTTTTTTTTGTTTGTTTGTTTTTTTCCCCCCAGCTACAAATAATGTTTGGGGTTTTCTTAAAAGTCACGAACATTTTCTTTCCAGTTTCCAGACACAGTAAAGAACCAAGGAGAACTGGTTAAGTAACAGCTATGTTTTCTCATAACCGGGGTGCAACCCGATAGATGTGGCATGTAGTTAAGGGAGCGCTGCTGGCACTTTCGCAGTCACCTCTGTAGCACAAAGTCCGTTATGATTCAGCAGTGACAGTAGGCAGCTGAATCATCAGCTTAGAATAAGCAAATTATTTAAGAATCAAGCAAGAATCAACTTCTTGCAACAGCACAGCTATATGGTAATTATGATTATACAATGCAGCTTTTAAGTTTCCATTCAAACTTTTTTCATTTAACAGATTTATAAATTCATCATTAAAATTAATTAAACCAAGATCTCAAGGAGAGCACTTACCAAAGAAAATCCTCAAATTAGTATCTTCTAATCTTTGAATACAAGAAAATCAAAGTAATTTCTTTAATGCTTTTTTTTTATTATTTTCTCCAATAGCAATAGTTTTGCTTTTAAGATAATAAACGCAACAGGACAGGCAGCTTAACTATGCAAAAGGAATACAAAGAAGATGGAGAACTAGATGCTGCTGGACAATAACAACATCAGAGTAGTGGTAGCTACTTTCCAGGATCTGTTCAATAGTCTAGCACTGGAACCAAAGTTACGTGGGTAAAGAAATTTATTGGGAATCAGGCCCCTAAACTCTCTTCCAGGCTTAGCTGCAGAGGTGGGTTATGGGCCTGTATGTGCCCACAGGGTATGGGTCTGTAAAGGGAGCATGGCAGTAGCCAACAAATCTGCAGAGACATTGTTACACTGTGTGACTGCTTTCCACAGCTCCCCTACAACCAGCCTGCAGAGACCTGCAGCCGCAGAGCTGGGGGCAGGCAGCATCCTCATGGGGACCGTGGCCATCCCTGCCCTCCAAGCCCCACGGACTGTCCTCAAGGGAGCCAAGGAGCAGAGATGTAGCTTTTAGGTAGTGGGCTGGTTTTTTGGCTTTTTTCCTCTTTTTTACAATGTGTAGATCTTACAGATTTTTGTGGTGGAAATGAAAACCTTTATAGAGAGAATGAAATCCTGGCTGTTTTCAGATGACATCTGTGGAATTTCAGTTCTAGGTATTTGCAGACTACAAGCTGAGAATAAATAGTCTCTTGCTTCTCTGCCAGCTGTGCTAACTCTCACAAGATTTATTTATATACACCGCCAGCTTTGTCACCTAGTTAGCATGCCGTCTTCCATGGAGAAGCATTTCTTTTATGCCTGCAGACATCTCACTATTTGGTTGGGGTTTTTTTACACAAATACAAACTATTGCTGGAATGGAACCCAGTTAAGTTCTAAGCACAGTTAAGTGTAAAGGACAAAAATAAGATACCCAACAGGGGGAAAGGCTGACAAACACTAGCTCTGCCTAAGTTAAAAGTCAGTTAGGCAAGAAAGGGAAAGGGATGAAAACCCCCATTTAGACATAACTGGTGTGGGCAGCTTAGGTGTTGAGATCTGAACGCCACAAAGCTGTAATGAGTATCCAGGAAATGTTTTATTGTGCTTTCACTGTGGAAATAACACAGAAATGAGAAATGATTGTGTTCTGACACTGATGGAAGGACCTTTGCATGAAATTGAGAGTAACGTTTTTCTCCTTGAGTGCTCTGGAGTTTTGTACCATGCTGCCTCTGGCATATTAATCCATACTTGTTGGATGGGCTCCTCCAGTCATACTTTGTTCTGCTCCTTCCTGATGATTTATTGTGACATTATGCTACCCATATTCCAGTGGATCATGAAGTATAGTTGTCTTGACTGGATGGATCCCAATGCACTTTTAAAATACATTTTATGTAAAACAAACTATATTATATTATTTCCAGCCAAATTAAATACAGCTGCTTCCAGAAGTAAATAGGGCACCCATTCTGAAGTAGCAACACTGTTCTTCACAAAACAAACAATAAAAAACATTTAAATTAGGAAGATGATGTAGGTGGAGTAAAAATAAACCCCACTGGAATTTTACTTGGAAGGAAAAGAGATTAATATGTCAGTTGTTGCAGAGACTGTTGTGTTATTTTTAGCAAATAAACAGTCGTGTCCTCTCTTACATTTCACAACTGCAATACAGTCAGGCCCCAGACATGCTGTGGTGATTCATATTTAATTGGTATAATTAAAGTGATTTTTTATGTGCTAGCTGATGAGAGAAATTACTACCATGACAAATAAGACGACACCAGCTGGTGATCCAGCTTCCTGGAAATTGTTCAGATTATGTGTAGGACAACAGGAGCTCATTACAGGATCCAAATGTTCCTGTAGTAGTTTAATATTGACGAAAGTAAAGTCAGTGGATTGGGGTCAGGGCTGGTTTCATGCAAACAGTGAGACAAGCACAAAAGTGGAAAAAAACCAGGTTATGCAGATGAAATGAAACAAATAATAAAATCATTGTGCTGCTTTAGTGCCACCAGATAACAAAAATTACTTTAGAACACCTGGAGAAATTGAAAACAGGAATTAAATTTTTATATTAGTTTAACTGCTGTATCTAGACATCTAGAATGTCAATTGGAAAAGATGCAACTAGAGGATGGAGCTGTGCTGGTTTGCAATGAGGAATACAGTACAGCTAGGTAGCTCTCTTACTAGTGCTGTCATTGCTGTCCAGCACACCAGCTACAGGTACAGAATGTGGAACTACCCCTCCCGTATTAGGGACCAATCTAGTTGAAGCTTGCTTAGAGGGAATATTTATTAATCTGTCCTTTGACATGTTCCTGCTTGCTCTACTTCTCCATTCTCATTGCCAGCGTCTACTTTCTTCTCACTGTGCTTATTTGAGTAATACCACGTCTCTTGAAAATGACAGATGTTTGTACACGCTTAAAAAGGACAGTCATTTGATCAGAGAGGTGTATCTTCCCTACTCACTGAAGAAAGTGAAAGGGACAAAATGGTCCATGAAAATTTTCTTCAAGTGGAGAAGTCCTCATTTATGTCTCTCTTTCACCAGTCAAGTTGATTTAATCTCTTTTATTGAAGTCCAGTGTGCTGATTTCAGGTGGGGTAGAGTTAATTTTCTTCATAGCAGCAAGCATGGGGCTATGCTTTGGATTTGTGCTGGAAACAGAGTTGATAATGCAGGGATGCTTTAATTATTGCTGAGCAGTGCTGGCACAGAGCCAAGGCCTCTCCTGCCTCTCACCCACCCACCAGCGAGCAGGCTGGGGGGCACAGCTAGGACAGCTGGCCCCAGCTGACCCAAGGGATGTTCCAGACCATATGGTGTCATGTTCAGCTTATAAAGCTGGGGGAAGAAGGAGGAAGGGGGGATGTTCAGAGTGATGGTGTTTCTCTTCCCAAGCAACCGTTAAGAGATGACAGAGCCCGGCTTTCCTGGAGATGGCTGAACACCTGCCTGCCCACGGGAAGTAGTAAATGAATTCCTGGTTTTGCTTTGCTTGCATGGGTGACTTTTGCTTTACCTATTAAAATGTCTTTACCTCAATCCACGGGTTTTCTCACCTATTCTTTTTCCATCTCACTGGGGGGAGTGAGCAAGCAGCTATGTGGAGCTAAATTTCTGGCTGGGATTAAACCACAACATCCAGGTATCAGTGACATTGTGACTTACTGTCTTGTAGGCTGTTGCTGAGTGAAAATAGAAAACAAAGTCAGTCTTAAATGTGTGAGTTTATACAAACTTAAAGAAAACTTGTCTACATATAAGCCTGACAATAAATGATTTACCAGAGAGTAAAATTGTAACAGTGACACAAAACTTAATTATATCAAGAATGCATATGTGGGCAATTGATGACAGCTGATGAGTCAGTCTTAGTGTGGTTTCCATCACTGTTGTATGAATCTCACAGCTTCTTGGTGACAACTGTCACAACCTCACATATAGAAATATGCATCTACTGAAATGTCATTGTGCCTTATTTATTCTCATACAGAAATTTTTCACTGAAAATTCCAAGAGAGAGAACAAGTTATCATTGGACTGTCATGGATAGGTCCTGAGAAACTCCTTAAATGTCCATCTAGATTTCCTCTGATTTCTTTACATTGTGTGGCAATTCATGTAACTGATTAATATTGAATTCATTTAATTGCTTCTATTTTATTTTTATTTTTCCTTTTTTTCTATTAAAAGATCTATTAAAAGATCAGGGTAACCAATCTTGTAGTTAGTAGCCTTGCAATGGATTTAACAATGAGGCTAAGCTACAGCAGTTTTCAGCTGTAGAGGCATGTCTCATTTTTCCTTTCCATATGCATTTAGATGAGGTGTTCACATTGAATCCAAGTAAGTACAAATATATCCCAAAACTGATTCTTCTTATTGATAAAGATGTTTAATGCCATTTGAGAAACTGGCATTTAAAGGAGTTTTCTTTAGAAGATTATGCAGAGAGTAACAAAGACAGAAATCAAGAAGATTCAAATCTAAGTCTTATTTTGTTTGTTCTAAATTCTTTGTAGATTAGTTTCACTGTGAAACTGGAGTGCTTAAATGATGCTATAAGACGTTCACAAAATGCCACCTAATCTACTAGGCTCTTAAACTTCTTTGACCTATATGTTCTGTGGCAGTATACACACACATGGTAAGATCCTAACAAAGGCGAACTGCTTAGCATCTGTTTTGCAGCTAAACTCTCAAGATCTGGTAGCTATTCATAAGCATTCCTGCTTGCGGGGCTTAGTATATTGATGTGCTCAGATTGTGTCTGGCCTTGCCCAAGGCTCAGGCAAGGAGGAAGTGACCGTCCTTTCTCCACCGCGTCAGACATTCAGCCAGATTGTGGGAAGGGCAACTCTGGGAGACTCATAAAGAACTTGAAATTACATCCTTACCTCACAGTAAGTCACTTGATAGTTAGGCCTTAAAGTGTTCAGAGATCGGTGCTTTTGTTTTGGTTGTGCTCCTCTGCCTTTCTGTTGTGATAAGGTGAGTAAAAGACCAGCAGCTCATTGACATAATTTGGAGAGAAGAGTTACATTCCTAGGAGGTTTCTCACGTAGGGCAACTTTTCATGCTGTTAAAACAGCCACAGAACAGGGAAGTCAACTTACAAGAGTTCACTCATCTCATCTTGGGCAGCCTGTATTTTTGCTCCAGGAACATGCTAGGCTGGCATGTTCTAGATAGGAATGTAAATGCTGTTTGCCTTTATTGTGCAAGGTTGCACCAGACTAGCTTTCAGGACAGCAGCTCTTCCTGATTGCATTCAATTTAAGTATGGGGATTAACTGCAATCTGAAGTTTTCCTACTAGTCTGTACGCATTTATGTTTAAAAGGAAATGTGGTGATTACTGAGCTTGCATAGTCATAAGGTTAAGAAACCCATGCTAACTGAAGTCAACAAACCTCTTTAAAACTAATGCGTTTGGATGCCAAGTGCTTCCTTCCTAGTAACTGGCAACTTCAGAGAGTCCTTCCCACTACTCCAGGGCAGAGTTCCTGCAGTCATGTTCATAAACAGTCTGGAGATTTAGAGCTGGCAAACCAAGAGTTTATTTTTTTAAAGGGGAACCTGTTGAAATTCAAAGGGCTGGCTCATAAGGGTTCAGATTATGACAGCAATGTATAAATATGCTAAGGATGACATAGAGGTTTGTTATAGAATCTAGCAAAGTTTGGGAAGAAATTTAGCATATGATGGAGAGAATGGTCTTGGAAGAACTGGGGAACAAAGTTTCAAATAGATTTGTCTAAAGTGTCTTACCTGATACTTGGGTAGTGGTGGGAAGAACTGAATTATCTTTTTTTTAATGCAATGTCTTCATGAGTTTACACAGAGAGAGAGAGAAAGAACTTATTGGAAAACAAAGAGGTTTTGATTGGTGAATGAGAATTTTGAACTAGTGACCAGGTACAATATCAAGATTTCTGTTAGATTCTTGTTTTACTCTGTTATATTCATCTAAAGCAGAATGCAGTTCTTTTAGTGCAGCCAAATACTAAAGCAAAAATTCCATCAGAGCCTACTCTTAATATTGATAGGGTAAGTTGCTGCTGGAGTTGCTTTGAATTTTTCTTTCCTAAGACAATTTTTTTACCGCACTTTTACTGTATGGGGGTTTTTACAGTATGGTTTTTAAATATGAGAATAGCACTATCCGATAAAGTGATTGCAAAAATAGTATAATATTTTCTAGAACAGCCTTAAACTATTTGCATTGTACTAAATGAGGTGTACAGCATTTCAATGGAAGATATGCTGGAAAGATCACACCTATTTTCATTATTTTGGCTTCTTAGTTTAATGTACTTAATTGTATTTTGGCCTCATCTACAAAGTCTCATCACAGTATTTTTTCTTGTCGGGAGAATTCTGTTACAGGATTTCTGCCAGAAAGGTGGAATTGTCATTTGGATGTTGTTCTTTAATTTGTTCTGGTTTTCTCTGTCAAACTCAGTTCCTGTATTCTTGAATTCTAATTTCTGGTAAAGTTATTTAGGTTTTCATGAAATTACAACAAAAGTCAACCTTATGTGGGGCATGAGCCATTTTTGAATAGAGGTATAAGTGTTGAGAATTCTTATACTGCTTTAATTTAACTTGCTTTATCCCTGCAGGTTTTAACGTATTTGCTTCACAGAGGGAAAACACATAGAAACTTATCTTGCAGTGTCAGCTAAAAGTACTTTGTTTGTTCTGTATCTTGCTGTCTTTGTATTCAGATAAGCTTTATTAGTTCAGAGACGTTTAGTTTGCATGGATTAATAAAATTCAGGAAAGGAACTTTCAAATGAATCTTGAAAGCAAATCGGAGTATGAATCAGGCTTACTTAGATGCAGAGAATGTTCTGAGAAGAAACATTACCTTATGTTGATGATAATCAGATGTATATTGTCCTCCAGCTTATTACAGAGTAAATCTCAGCATTTTGCAGTTAGCGTTCTATAAAAAGAATATTACAAAACTTGATGATCTTGTTTTTACAAACAAAGCAACAAGAACACCCTAGCATCTCAATGTCATCCAGTGAGGTGTTGCTTTGTTGGTGGGATAAAAGGTTATTGGGCATCTGTGAAAATGCAGAATAGACTAAGCCTGTACTCCACTGCAACGTCTGCATATAAATTTGCGTGGATTGAGTTGCAGGAGGAATTTTGAAAACAAAAATACAGAAAAATTTTCATCCAGCCTATTTAGACTCCATGACTTTAAATAACAATAAAACATATTCTTCAGTCTCTATTCAGGAATTTTCCTTACTTTTTTTTAATTTATTTATTTTATAACTTGAGTCAGCTAATTTAGTGAATTGTAATTTGAATAGATTCTTTTGTAGCAAAATAGGTAATTCTGTTTCCTGTAAAATGCCAACAAAAACAAACTTTGTGAGATGTAAGCCAGAACTGGGTTTCATTGAACAGTAACAGTCTTAGGTAAGTCTACAGGATGAGTGCAGAAAGGCACAAATTGCAGTACCTGTCCTGTGAGCTGCTTTGCTTCAGGTCACCTCCACTTCAGGGTTATGTGCTATGCTTTTGCACAGACCTACTTGCACACCAGCACACCAAAGCTCCCAGTCCAAAGGTAGAGCAAAACCAGCTGTGAGATGGGGCAGAGCAAGGTCATGACTGTTTGCTCCTATACATGTGCATGTGAGACGTGACCCTAAAATTTAGGTAAGGATTGCTAAGTGATTAAGCAGTATGATGACAGCTGAAAAATCAGATGCCTTTCAAATGCAAAGTGAAATACATCAGAAGGAATAATTTGAACAATTCATGCATGTTAGTAGGTTCTGAACTAACAGGAAAAAAACATAGGTGCCAGTACGAGCAGCTGAAAGAAAATTTCTGTTCAACATCCATCATTAATCAAAAGTCCATGTGAAGATGCATAAAGAGTATGGAGGAAAATAAGATGTTCAACAGACAGAAGACTATTTTACAAAGTCAGCAGGAAATCAGAGTACTTAACACTGTATAGTGTTTGCTCAGCACTATAATGAAGATAGCATACATTTACCAGTGTTTTAAGACTGAGAAATTAGACCAGCTAAGCTTCGAAGTTGTGTGGACTACTGAATTTTATTATTTTTTTTGTTTAATTTTCCTTGTTAGAAACACCGTTCACTCAAAGCATGACAAAATTAATGATTACTTTTTTCTACTGCACAGAACCTGAAGCGCGTGGCAGAGACGTGGATGGATGAGTTTGCAGAATACATTTACCAGCGACGGCCTGAGTACAGACATCTCTCAACTGGTGATATCTCTGCCCAGAAGGAACTTCGCAAGCACCTTAAATGTAAAGATTTCAAGTGGTTCATGGCTGCAGTGGCTTGGGATGTCCCTAAATATTACCCTCCTGTGGAGCCTCCACCTGCTGCCTGGGGGGAGGTGAGGAATACACAAATTACATAAATATTTAAATGAGCCTAACATTTTACATTGTAGGAAATTAGAATTAGGAAAATAGATTTAGCTGCTGTGATACTTAGTGTTATTAAGGAAGTTCACAGTTATTAGAACAATCCCTGGACTAACCATTAAAATGAGAAAAGATCATGTATTAGAACTGTCGCTGTCGCTTTTATAATTCATTACACTTTTGTATGTACAGGCCATAAGATGCATGCACAATGAAGACAAGAATGTGGAAAAGACTATGTAGCTCTTATTACTGCATGTCACAAGATGATTTCAGATGCTGAGAGTCACCTTAGTAAAAAGGAGGTCTGCAGTCAGCACTTTGGTTTGCATATCCACTTATATGCCTCCTCCTGTTCTTACAAGGACAGTTGTATGTAGGTGGAGTTAGGTTTGCTCTGTTCCGCTCACATGTGCAAGTGTGACAAGCAAAGCCTGGTGCTTTTCTTTCTAAAAGACTGGTTTTGCTCAGCTTGTGGTAGGTAGGTGCTATCGTGACCAAGTACCAGTAGCAGATAAATGCAGTTTCTTGATTGAGGAGTGAGGGGAGGGAGAGACCACCAAAGAGAAGTTAATATCCAAGTGCCATTCCAGAGCAGGGAGTGAGCAAACACCCTGCTGTAGCTCTCCACCCTTGATCAAAGATGTTCTGTATCCAGATCTCTCTGAAGAGCAGAGCCGTGGCACATCTTCCTTTGACAGTTTTTTTTGTGTGGAAGAAATGAAAACACAAAGAGTTCAGGGACAGGAAATTCCTTCTGTAGCTGCGCTGGAAAATTGCAGTAGCCTTTTACCCCTCGGAACGACAGCAGATTCACTCCATGGAAAGGTGGCATGCAGAGGGCTTTTTCCTCTCAGTTCATATATAAAGAAGGCTTTGCTCTTTTTGTGTATTGTGCTCCTTTAAAAAAAAAAACATAGGAATATCTGCACTGTGAGTTCTGGCCTTCCCTGATTTTTCTGGAGATGTTCTTGAGGCTCTCAGACAATTATCTTTTAGATTTGAAACGAAAGGATGAAGTTGAAACTTTGATCGAAATATTTGGAAAGACCCCTCACACCTCTGCATAGGGGTGTGATCAAGGCTGGACCACGTAGGGGATTTCTAAACACAGATGCATCTATTATTCTCCGGAATTTCTTTTTTAAAAAGCAAATTACCTCAATGCAAAATTTTTAACATAACTTTCTATGGTAGTAGCAGTCCTTAATTCTTCTTCGTAAGCTTCCAGTTACAGATGTTCAAAGGAACTTCAATTTATATGTGTCTTCCTGTTTGCTACTTCTTGGCAATAATTAATTACTTTGTTGTTAAAGTTTCTTCCATCTTTGATGCTGCTGCTCACACTTGATGGGATTAATGTATACCAAGAGGGAAGGAGTTTATCAGTAGAAGTCAGGCTGGACCAGGGTGCTGTGACTGACACTGTGATCTTCCTTCACTGTCTTCCACATGCATACATGTGCGTCCTTGGAGAACTGGGATCATGAGATGTGTAATTTCTCTGGCCAGCTGAACCATCCTTAACTCAGTCAGAGGGTCTAAGTGGAAGGGTTTGTGATTCAGGCATTCATTCTTTTCACAGAGATATTAATATACTCTTTGTGAGTATATTAATAAAAAAAGAAAAAAGCAAGACTTTTTGAAAGTAAATCTTAAGATCATAGCAGTGGTACCAAATCTCTACCTTAAAAGCATTTACTGAGTTCTTAGGAAGGAAGACCAGGGGCTTTCTTTTTCCTCCAAAATGTACTTTCTCTAAAATAACAAGAGAAGTCTCAGGCCTCCTACTCTATTTTTTCCTGAGACTGTCACGTTCCTGTGAAGTCTTAATTACTTTTTTGGCACTTGCAAGGAACTTGAACAAACTTGAAGGTCAATGGCTGTCATAATTAGAAGCTAAAAGAGGAAAACAGACTGTGTGTTACTGCTTTGTAAGAATCAAGCAGCTCTAGAAACCTTGCTGATTATACACACCGAAAGTCTGTGCCAAGACTGACTATCAGTTAGTACCCTCTTTGCTTCCACTTGGAAAGACTTTACATCTGCTTGACTATGCCAGTCTGGGAAAGAATAAACAATGAGGTACTCAGGCAATTTTTTGCTCTAGCTGGTGAAAGTGTGTGGTGTGAAAACAGACATCTCATGAACAGCTTCTGTACAGCTCCTTGTTTTTTGCAAACACGTTTATTTAAAATCTGACTCTTGCATTTCTTGACAAAATCTGGTCAAGATGGAAAAGAAGGAAATTTGAAAAACAAAACCCAGTCTTCTTCACTACACTTGTCACGGCCTTATCTCTTCTGAATGTTTGTGCCTTTTGTCCTTTGTAGCTGGCAGGGTGTATGTTGCCTTGCTATTCTGTTCTACCTTGTAACATCTCAAATATGTGCTGTAAAGCAACAACAGCAAATCCAGACAGATTAAGGTTAGTGAGACTATCAGTTCTGTGTCTGGGTGAGGTAAGTGTACTCTTTTCTCTCCCACCAGGGAGAAAAGGAAGGCTTTCAATTTGGTTTTGTTCTTATCCGTCCAAATTTATACTGGAAAGTATGTTACCAGTTGAAAAACAGTAATACCCATCCCATTACCTTTTTAAGACAGAATAATTTATTTGTAATGTGCATTTGAAATCCTGTTGAAGGAAGTTAAAACAATAGCTGCATTAGGTGAGATTTGGACACCAAATGATTTCTTAGGAAGTACTCATGAATCTAAAAGCTGTGATCCAGCATGAGTATATTGTGCGGATATCACAGCTTCCAACAGTATCTTTGAAAACACATTTTACAGTAAATCAATCCTATAATGTTAGCCATTGTCATTTACTTTAGACTTCATAAGTCCTAGAGTCAAGGTGATACGGAAAAAAATTATATGTTTCCCTCAGTCAAAAGGGAAATATTTAAGCTTAGTTTCATTTGCTGTTACGTGAACTTGTCATTCAGCGATTTAATACACAGCCAGTCTCTCAGTCACCACAGCAGTGCTAAGCTGTGGGACCTGAAAATACTCCTTTCGCAGTCCTGAACTCATGGATTTCACAGAACTGTTTTACAGCACTGACATGACAACGTCACCCAGGAAGTTAAGTCAAGTAGCACATTTGAAAAAGGATTAAAGCCTAAGGACTCACTAAATTCTCTTTTGATTACTTCCTTTTTTTAAAATGACATCCTCATACCCTTAATGAGTCAATCTCAGCCCACCCAGTGTCACATGTCTGTTGTACAAAAGCTATACAGCCAGCTATTCCCCACCCTGCACAGACACAGTGCTGCACAGCTGGGCTGTTCAAATTCTTTCATCAGGATCAGTGTCGCACCGAGTAACAGAGTCCCCCGTTTCTTCAGTGAGGTCTTTGGCAGTGCTCGACTTCTTTTAACTTCAACTTTTCCTTTTTATGACTCACACAAAGGATGCATACCTTTAAAATTACTATGTATTAGTTGACAGGAAATGTGGCCCATTTTTCCATACTTGATCGGTAGACGTTGATGGCCTTAGGGTTATCTGAAAATGTGAGTGGTGCACTAAAAGTGGCTTTAAGTGCTGCTCAAATGAAAAAAGCAACATAAATGAACATTGCTAATGTCTTCTAAGAGCTACAGCTGCGTTCTTGCTTGAGGCATTAAATCAGATGTATGGAAAGTATTATATAAACTGATAGCACCAAGGTGCCTCTCTTGTTGCTGTATTGGGGCACCCTAAGGAATAGTGCCAGCACCATCTTCCACATTCATCTTTCTGACAGATGACCATACTGAACATAAAGTTGTCTTTAGATTACTAAGCTTTCCCACTTTTTGCTTGTGATTCAGACAGTTTCATGCCATGATAAGCATACAGAGTAGCTCCCAGGACCCCTTGTGAGTCCCTCTCCTGCTCTGGCTCACCCCTCTCTGCCCCCAGGATGTCTGAAGTGTCCCTGGGTGACAGCCTGACTCTGATGCAGACAGGGCAAGGCTGCAAGAGCCAGGACATCACCCACTACCTCAACAGCAAATCTTGCAGGAACTCGTTTGCCTGTGAACAAAGTTGTAGTCTTAGAATTGTCAAGAATATTGGTCGGTATAACCACTGGACCCTGGGAAGCTTTAATTTCCCCCTGTAATTTCTTTTTCAGCATGAAATACATTCTTTTCAAAGGAAAAGGGGAAATTCACTTTGCTTTAAAGTATAAGGGTGTGGGAGGAGGTTGTCTTGGTGTTTTCTCATTTAACATGGAGCATGTTAGTGTGTCCATTAAACAGCTCCCACCAAATGTTCAAAGATCTCAAAATTGATGCTAGCAAATTGTATCAATAACCTGTGACCCTTGCTTTTCCTCAGAAGACTGTTGCTTTTCTGACAAGAAGATTGTCATAGTAATCAACACATCCATTGCTTTCCAGTTTCCATTCCGTGCTCGTGTGCTAATAACAAAGACTATGTTTTTGAGAGTGTAGTGCTAGACCATCTCAATCTGCCTCTCACACAGGGAGCTTCTTAGGTCATATAACTGCTAGCTTTCTGCAAAACTCCAACAGCAGTTCAACCAGATGTCAAGTTATCTGGGAGACCATATCTTCTGCAATATGTAAACACTGTTTGGGAACCCCTGATTTTTATAATATTGTTTTTCCTGTCTTGATAGGTGTCCAAAAATGTCTGTCTTACCCCCCCACCCCCCGTTTGAATACCTGTCTATTAAATCAGCAGCTTCAAATGTCAAGAGGTAGTAGTGTCGTCTTCAAACCTAAGGTCTAGGCATTCAAGCTTTCTGTCCTCCCATGTTCCAGCTCCTATTTTATGTCACGTTCCTCTTTTCCCATCGCAGTGCCAGTGAGACAAGCTACTTCTTTCTCAAGGCCTGGTCTACTCTGGAGAAAAGGACTTTTAACACAGGCTGGCTAACTTAGAGAAAGCAAGCTATAGTTTTAATGTAAATTCACTGCTTTTTGTAAAACCCAAGGATTACTGTATCTAAGCTTACTCCGTGATTTCCCCTTATGGCTTGCTACCTCATTTCAACCACAGAAGTCAGATGCTACACCAGCAGAAATCCTACTCAGATGACATGGTTTTGTTTCCTGAGCATTACTGCAGCACTGGGAAGCGCATCCTTGCTTGGGCCCCTGCAGCATAGAAGAGGGAGAAAACAGACCCCTTAGAGTTTGTATTCTCTGTGACTTTATGCCTCAGCTGCTCTCTATAAGGACTACAGGACCCATTGTCTTGGTATCTATGTCCCAACATGTGTTAGGATGACATTTCAAGAGCTAAACACACATCATGACTTAAATATAGTATGCTTTTTTCAGAATGTTTAATTCTGAAACAGCCTTTAAGATCACCACTAACCATCTTTGTTAGAGTCCTCAAAAGCATGCTTTTCACGTATGCTTATCTGCATGTACAAATGATAGTATTTAATGTTGAGCACATAAGCTTTGTATGAGGCAACTCATTCCCTACCTGCATGGGTGATAAAATCTGTCTCTTCTTCATCCCGAATCTCTATAGTTGCACAATATGAATGTTGGAAATGTGAGTGTATTAGGATCACTAGCTATTTCTTTGCTAGTTACAACTCAAAACCTCAAAAATTTGAAATCCATTGTGCTGTGTGACTGGAGACAAGGCAGTTCAAATGCATATTAATGTATAAATGAGAAAAAAGCCTCTCCTTGCTGTGCTTCTGCTTTCCTTCCTTTGTCCATGAAAGCATCTTAGGGGATTTGCAGGCTGTGTGGTGCTGGTGCGCAACAGAATATTCCCCATGGCTCTGGCAGCAACACGATGGCTCAGTTCAATTTCTAGCAGCTGCCAAGGCCACACAGAAACGCCAAAGAACAAAAGCACAAGCTTAACTGAAATGCCTGTATTACAAAAAGAAAATGAAAAACAAACCTCAACCCCTCTGCAGTTGAAAGGAAGGATAAAACAACAACAACAACAACAACAAAAAAGGATAAGCTAACATGTAAGCTGCAACAAGGCAGAGGAAAATCTAACTCAAGGAAACCTTTCAGGAGCAGAGGGAAGAGGAGAGGAAATAAAGAACAGGGAAGACAGATTCCAGGACTGAAGGAACTAAATGTAGCTTCAGCTCAAACCTGTTCCAGAAATGCATTGAACATACCTACCGCATAGTCCAAATGACTGAGAATGGGATGGAGTGATGCCATTGAGACAAAATTATGAAAGCTGTTTAATCCAATAAGCATTCATTGGGCATGGACTGTATTCACTGTCATTTTAGAATTCTGAATCACATAAATATACCCCAATTATTAATGGCAATTGTTAGCAGCTCCGTTGTAATTAGCTCACGTGCTCTAGAACATTAGTTCTATTCTTATATATCATTTAATTTTGTATTAGGCCAGAAATTTTTGTTTCTACAATGTAAATTTAAGTGCACTGAGAAATGATTGAACACTCTCGAAAAATTGTCCTTGAGGTAGGTATGAAGCTTTACAAATATAAAATTAAATTCTATTTCCTTCATTATTCTTTCCTGTCTCTCTTGCTGGGTGACATGAAAATGAAGGCAGGGTTTTTGAGAACTAATTACCTTTCATCCTTTTCATCAGTTAATGTGTCCCTTTGTACTGTGGGGCTGCTCAGTGCTGGGTTTCTGCATCTGTTTGTGTGTATGAAATGCTAGTGGTTTACCTCATCTATAATAATTTTTATTGTCTTGAGAAAACTAAAAAAAAAAGAAAAAAAAAGGAACTGGGCTTGTCCAAGCTTTACAAGAATAATTCTCTGAGCTCTGGTGAAAGCTCAAAAGTTCTT
The DNA here is from genome assembly GCF_015220075.1 of Falco rusticolus. Lineage (NCBI taxonomy): Eukaryota > Metazoa > Chordata > Aves > Falconiformes > Falconidae > Falco > Falco rusticolus. Next base: position 90,994,845 of record NC_051187.1, read on the forward strand.
GGAACCAATGGCTCAGAGTGATACTCCCCCATCATTTGACCAATCTTTGCTTTTCTAGGCTAAACAAATGCAGCTCCTAAAATCTTTCTTGAAGGTGATGCTTTTAACATTTTCTCCACTTCCTATTGCTTTCCCATCTGTCTAAATCTTTCTTAGATATTTCTTAGAATAGATTTGATTCTGGTCCCTCAGAATCAGAAAAAGAGTAGAGTAGGTCTCCCATGTGTCTTGCAAGCGTGAAGATTGCCCCTCCCTGCGTTGTTTTGTGCTATGCTGAGAAATCTTCCATCTTTGGATGTGTATGAGGTATGCAGCAGCAACATTTATGTTTTTCTAATATCATATGGCAACAACAATGACTTCTAAAATATTTTCCATGGAAAGATACAAATGTCAACTCAACTGCGTCTCCATTTGACATCTAGCTTTTCTTTTTTTAAAATAAGAATCAAAGTAGTGGCCAGAATGTCAAAATATTCACCTGCTTTCTATATGTTACAAATACAGAATTTGTGCATGTTTCCATGTGTGTATGTGCACTTTAATTATCAGTTTCTGTGTATCTCATTGACAGGGTAATTTTTTTAAAGAATTCCTCTTTATTATGGAGGTGTCTATAGGGATTTTAAATAGCCCAACTAAGGTACTCAAGGAGAAATGTGCATGTATTTGCAAAATAAAGTTGTGATTTCACTCTTTTTGGTGGCAGTGGGCAACCTGCTCCTTTTCAGCTTAGTCTTTCGAACTGAGTGTGACAACAGTGGTATATAAATGGTATGACTGATAGTCACAGATTAATTATTACTCAGTTGCCTCAGTCTCAAAAACGAGACTTTTCTTTTAAGAATAAGTCACACTGAGTGTTTGCAGAAGGCATGCAGACAGCACAAGGAGCCTCCGTGGGTAAGCATAGTTTCAGTACAGATTTGTTAAGTACTTTTTAATTTTATGCACTTTGGGCACTAGCGTGTGACCTAATCTTCAATGGTGTCATTGTGTCAAAGTACAAAAAAGGATCGGAACAGGGCGTACTGAGTTTTTAAGAAATACCGCTCCAAGGCATGTGAGAGACTCGCACAGAAATCGTTTCCTCTTAATACAGTTGATCTCTCTTGCTCTGATAGAAGGAAAGAAGCAGTCAGACCAAGCTTTGAACTTCTCAGATTTTTTTTCTCTTTGTGTCTTTGCATGAAACTATTTCATACAGACCTACCTTTCATTTGTTAAGCAGAACATTTCAAACTTTGCTGCATCTAAAGCAGCTCCCAAAAAGACTACTTCGTTCCAGGACGTGGCTCTCTACCCTGTAAAAAGTGATTTCCACCAGTTTTATGTAACTCGTGGTCAGTCCCAAGCCTTTCAGAGCTAAATTCCTAACCCCTAATGTTGGGAGCTTTATTCCACAGCCCGGTTTAATGTGAAATGTTGCTGCTTGGTTTTGCAGATTCGAAATGTGGCAGCCAACCTCTGTGTGGACAGTAAACATGGAGCCACAGGGACTGAGCTGAGGCTGGACATCTGTGTGAAGGATGGCTCAGAACGGACATGGTCACATGAACAGGTATTTTAACAGTGGAAAGAGAAAAGCGGGGTAAAATTGTTCCTTCTCTTTTCCAGTTTCTAAACATTTCTCCAAGGGCTTCTCCTTTTCCTAAAGTAAAGCAGGGTGTAAAAACAATTTTTGGATTATTGCTGACCTTGGTAACTTTTGCAAAGAACTCTTTAAAACAACCTCAGAAATTCCAATTGCCACCTGGGCTGTACATTAGTCTTCATTTCCAAAAGGGATTGCAATGCCCAAAGAGCATTTTCATGAAAACATGTTGATTTTGATTCAGTTACTTGAAAATATTTTAAATACGGTGCCTGGGCCTGTAAAGCTCTAGTGGCTGTCTGCTTTTATGCTTTTATCTCAATAAGTGGTAACATTTTAAATGAATATGAGGCATAAGCGAGATAAATAGGTAAAAGCTAGGAAGACAGGGTTTCAGAAAGACAGGGAATGATAGAGTCAAAAAAAAGCTTTTATCTAGGTTGATTAGGTAGAAAAATATTAGCTGTCAGGAGCATGGAGGAAAAGAGCTCTGTACTCATTGTGAGTGTCATAGGAAAAGGATCATGACCCATAGGCTATGGGTCTGGCCAACGTGAGTGAAGAGAATCCAAATGAAAAGTACAGCCTAACCGTTGATTAGCAATTTCAGTGAGCATGCCTTTCACAGGGGAAGGTCCCAGATTAGAAAAAATTCTCAGTGCTGAGGAGAAAAATTGACCTGGCAGTCACACATGGCACTTTGTAAAAGCTTAGAAGTTCAGGAAGGAGGAGTTCTGATGGGTATTTGAAGTGCTGAGGTCAAGAAATCATTCTCCAAGGATACTGAGAAATGCAGGGGGAGAGGTACAAGTGCATGAAACAGAGAAGCTGAAGGACGATCCCAATTTAGGTAAGTGCCAACACGGGGAAAAGAACACTGCTGAAAGACTTCTTCACATAGCTACCAAAGATACAGCACGGTGATAGGATGCTGAGGCTAGATAAATATAATCCTGTTTTGTTCATGAAAGACATCCAGTAATTCAAGCAATTAATAGAAAATAGTTGTATGGTGTAGACTGGATCATCACGGTGCCAGTGTGTGGGTAAAACACCACCGCACCGCAATGCCACCAGCAGCCCGCCTGCCACCAAAGCCACCCCGTTTCTGCGGTTGTGGCTCATTTGTTGCTGGGGATTGGTGGGGGGGGGCGTGTTTTGGGCTTCCCCCCCTTCGCCAGGAGGTAGCCCCGCATTCAAAGGCTGTTATTGCCCCTGACAGGAAGACAGTTTCTAATAGTTTATCCACCTGGCAATAAAAATCCTGGAAAACAGGTGAGAAATGTTTAAGAATCTTTAGAAGGGAATTAGGGTAATAAATATATAAAATAGGGTAATAATAAATAAAATTAGGTCAATAAATAAAATAATTCTATATAAATATAATGACTTTTATTATCACAAGCAAATAAATGTAATTTCACTTTCTTGTAGGAAGGAACCTTATTTTCTAAAACTGGAAAATAGAAGTTTGAGAAGAAAGATGATTTTGTGTCTTACTTACTAGATAAGGACCCAGTATAATATCCATTACCGTATTGCTGAGCAACTTTTTATTTGCATAGTTTTAGTAATGGTAATATCCTGTTGGGTTTTGGATTAGTTTAGAAACAAAGAGAAACTGATTTTATTCAAGTATTCATGTTTCTGGTATGAGGCACATTCATCTGGCTGATAGATTTCAAGGGTGAGTCTGTGCAAGGTGCAGATTTTAAAAGTACCACTTCAGAAAGAAAGGAAAGAATTACAGAATCTTACATACAAAACAATGAGGCGAACAAGTGTAGTAGTAGACCTGACTGAAACTCAGAATTTCTATCCCATAGGAAACTACAGTATGTGCAAAATATTTCATCCAGAGGAGAACTTTCGGTCTTCCTCTAGAAAAGAAATTCTGAAAAAATTTAATTTTAAAAGGTCAAAACATTTTGGTGATGCAGGGCTTGGGGGATTTTTTTCAGAAACAAGATAGCATCCTTTTCCCCCTTTTTCCTGCAGTTTCCCTCAGCTCACAGTGGAGGGACCATGCACACTGCGTTAGCATCTGATGTTCCGCTGCTCCAGCCATAGCCAACGTCTCTGTGTCCTGTAGCCCACAGGAACCTGCAAGGCAAAATAGCAAGTTCCAACTCGGCAAGCAGAATCTGTCTCTATGTTAGTGACAGCTGATAGAAGAAAAAAATCTCCCAAAAGTGTTTTAGATTGGTATATTTTATGGAAAATTCTTGACTAGTTCCATACCCAATCCCAGAGGCTGCTCAGTCAGGAATGTTACCTGCAGTGCATGTAAGACCACAGTCTTAACAAAACGTCTCCTGAGGAGAAGGTATGTGGTCTTCCACTTGCACCACAATAAGATGTGAAGGTTAACTTTGTTAAAGAGTGTTTGGGAACAACTGCCAAACACCTGACCAACCCTCAGAGAGCTCCTCTTTATTGCTTACGTCTTCTTGAGTTTGTTGCCTGCATGATTCCTGCATATGCCAGTAGAAATTAGCAGTATTAATGAAAATATCAAGCATTTTATTATTGTATTTCAAATAGCGTGAGTTGACACTGAGTGGGTCTTGTAACTTCTGGTATAAGTTTGCAGAGAGTTCAGTGGCAAAGTATAGTAGCTTGATGGGACCAGTGCAGCAGACACCAGTGCTGGTGCTGCCGCTAGACAGAGGTACCATCCTTTTCGTGACTTGATTCATGTTATATTACCAGGGCAGGAATTAAAAGCTGACCATCTCAGCAGCTGTGCTGGGGGGTCCAGCCCTTCAGCAGCCCTCAGGAGAAGGAGACCTTCTACCCCAGCACTGTAAAAACCCGGGCAGGCAAACAGCAGACGAAAGGTTCATGGGTCACTTGCAGGCTTTCTGGTGAACTGGAGAAGGGTGGGAAGTGAGGGTGAGTGTTGCTGCGGTTTCTGGAAACTTCTCCAGAATTAAAAAACAGAGGGGAAGGGGCAGGAGGATGGCATGGCATGGCATTCTTCCACCTCTGTCTTCCCAGAGCTAACTTCTGGCTTCAGGGAAAACTGGGGCTTTGGTGGACTGATAACCAGCAGCAAAGGAAAATGACAGGCATCACTCCCTCTTCTCAAGTCCCCCAGCCTGGCCAGGGAGCAGGTGGACAGGCACCACCTCTAACACAGCCCAACAAGTGGCAATGCAACCTGCCCAGCTCTTTCTTTTCTGCTCGGAGGTATAATTCAAGTCAGAGCCCAGTTCTGAAATGTGGTGTTTCATCTTTGTACGGGGCACACTTTGTCCACTCAAGTCTAACGCTGTAGTCAAAGCAAAATGCCAGCTGACGGACCCCAGCCAGGCAGTGAGTAATTGAGCTACGTTGTCAGGCTGGAAAGCATTAACGGCATCAAAAGGGCCTTTGTCCTATAGATGGTCCCAAGCCAAGGCAATCATTCTTCAGGCCCTGTGCCAATTATAAATGAAGCTGGAAAGCTGTATTTTCCACAGTTACTGTGTGACAGCACTAGGCTGCATGAAAAACTAAAGCGTGAGGGCTAAGGGTTGCTTGGTTGGGGATGCAGAGAATGGGGCTGTGTTTTATGAGCTCTGTGGTATGAGAGAAGGCAGAGGAGGAGCATCCACTGAACCGGGACGGAGGGTTACTCCGGTCCAGCCGGGAGCAGTGAACAGTAGCCCCGCGGGTTGCAGGTGAGGAACCAGCCTGCTGTTTGTTAATGGTGTATCTGGAAATTTAGGTGCAGCCTTGTTTCAAATCAACAAGCAGACAGGAATGAATGAAGGGTGGTACAAAAGGGTTCATCCATTTCTTGTAAAATCCGATAGAGGTAGCTCCTAACAGCTTAGGTCAAAGGAACAGCGAAATCCAAAGTGACAGGTGGTGGTAAAGCAAAGAACTACGTACTCAGGGCTTCAGCTAATAACGTGTAGCATTGTTGCACATTATGCAGTGGAGAGATAATTTTTATATTGGCCAGATTTAGTGTTAACTAGAGAGAATTTACAGTAATGGGGGGTAGCTTAAAACTATGAGTTTGAAAGGACTGTAGGCCTTAAAAGTTTGTCTGTAATTTCACAATTTTAATATTAATTGGGTGTATGGAGAAGCATAACCTTTTTTCTGAACAATTTTTTTTCTCTTCTCTCTCTTAGTCCTAAAACTGAGTTCCTGCTTCTCACAAGGTTGATTTTATAATAGTATCACTAGGGAGAAGACATACTTGTTGATTTAAAAATAAAACTGTTTTATGAAACAGGAGGGTAAGAGGGAGGAAAAAGAATCTGTGCTAAGCTGAACATTGAGATCTAGTATTACACAGATCCTGGTTTTCAGTGGAAGGGAATTAAAAACCCCTGTCTGTTACCACGTCATGACTTTCTAACAGGACACAACCCTGGCAGTCTTCAGAAACCACACAGGACTGGAAAGGGTAGAGGGGTAGCTGGATCAGTATGATTTGATTTGAAGGCTAGCTTGAGCTCTTTCTGGTGTACCGATGCATTCAGTGGGGTAGTAGTCCTCAAGCCAAGATCCAGAGAACAGCAGATATCGGCCCTTCAGCTCACCAGTCATGCACAGAATGAGAAATTTGGAGAGTGACCCACTGGAAAGATGAGGAAGGTCCTGCAAGAGGATCACTTTCTTGTAGTGATGAGAGTGATAACAACACAGAGCCACTATTCCACACCATTCCTCTAGGTATTTGTTATTCACCACTTTGAACTCTAGGTTTATTACTTGGCTATAGAAAGGTAAAGGGTAGGAGAAAGAAAATTGCTTTTGCTGGGCTTTCCTTAAAGGAAAATTATCTCGGGCTTCTCTTTTGCTAAGGAAACAGCAGCGTAGCTTTTTTCTGTACCAAATCTTACTTCTGTCTTTGCTTGTGAAATGATAAGTTTAGGGAGTCCATGATGCTGCTTCCAAGAAACATGAAGAAAAGTGGAGAAAGACTTAACCTTTTGAAAAGCAGAAATTGCTTTGAAAATTAAGTTAAAGCTGTCCACTGCATTTTACTGCAGATAAATGTACAATGCACTCTGGGAGAAAGAAGAAATAAGCAGACACAGGGGCAGATTAAGAAAATGCTGTCTAGAAAACTATAATACAGAAGTAAATAGGGAGTGACAGCAGCTAACAGAAAAAACAAGGGCTTACAGTAAGACACATAAGAAAAATATTCAAATATATGCTTATATTTTGTGCTTGGAGGTCAAGGGAAACAGTAACACCTCTGAAATGTGGCATTTGGAGGGTGGTACAGTATTGAAGATGCAGTGTTTTTAAAAGATGCATCTTTAGGAGGACTATGGAAAGAAGATAGCTATCACAATGAAAGAGTTAAAACCTGGGAACCACAACAGAAGTATGCAGGATCAGACCCACATGACAGAATCACAGAATGGTCAGGGTTGGAGGATACCTCTGGAGATCATCTAATCCAGCCCCCTGCTAAAGCAGGTTCACCTAGAGCAGGTTGCACAGAGTTGTGTCCAGGTGGGTTTTGAATGTCGCCAGAGGAGACTCATGATGTTTAGCTTCATTCGTGGATACTGGTTCTATCAGGGAATGTACACACTGCCGGGAGCAGGGTGCTAGATAAGGACAAAAACGACCCTGAGTTGAGGTAGCTGCAGTGCTGGAGGCAGTCTGAGCACGCCATGGACTGAGTCGCTTCTCTGGATAACAAGCCTGCGTGCAGTTCCACATGAACCATCACAGCTGAACAGTTTCTACTAGCAAAGTTTGCTCGTTTGAAGAGAGCTTCACTTTCTGCATCTTATTTTTTGGTTTACACTGTAGAAAATCATGCAGGAAACAAAAGAATAGCACTGACACCACACACACACAAAAAAAAAAAAGATAAAAAAAACCCTCACAGCTCTCAGCAGAGCTTCTAGGTAATAATTTACAACGTGCAACCTGTTTTCTGCAAGGATTGGTCCATGGGAAAGGAAAATGCACTCTGCATCTTTAAATTTGGTGCTGTCAGACCTGTCACCTTCATCTGGTGATTGAAAGACTGCAATGTCACAGCATCATTTCAGGCAGCTGTTGTCTAACTGAGAAGTATTCCTCCATGGTTCCTCTCAGGCAGTGAGAAAAAGGACTTTAACAAGCTGCCTGTAGCTCACAGGTTTCACTAGCAGAAAGACGAAGATCATTTAATGTGTGCTGTTTAGGGAAAAGAAGACAGTTGAGAAAGGATATGCTAACAGTGTCCCATATAAACAGAAGGAAACTGTTCATTAAACATGGGAAAGACGCTATAATGGGAAGATCTCTCTAGGTAGCTTCTTCAGACCCAAATGGGAGAGCTAGAGGAGCATCACTGGCAGAGGCTTTCCGAGTCCTAGGTAGCTGTAGTCCTAGCGCATGCAAGTGCTGCTTAAACTGGGGTAACTAAGGGCTGTAACAGAGTATATCCCCTCTCCTCTCCACAGTAGTTGCCAGAATTTTTTTTCTTCCCTGCTGTATGGATTATGCCTTCCTGGCATATATTCTGTGACACTGCTGATGCCCTTTTAATTAAGGCAGTTGGCATCACTGAGTCGTACACAGGCAGGATCTCGTTTAACCAGCAGTTGGGATATATGGAGTAGGGAAACATGCGTCAAGCTTTATGTGTAGTTTTAAATGTTTTTCACTAGTAATACATCATTATATTGCCTGATTGTTTTTCTAGCTCTTCACCTTTGGTTGGAGGGAAGACATTCGCCCCGGGGAGCCACTTCACACCAGGAAGTTCTGCTTCGATGCCATTTCGCACAGTAGCCCTGTCACACTGTATGACTGTCACGGGATGAAGGGAAACCAGCACTGGAGCTATAGGAAGGTTGGACTCACTGGGGGGCATCTCAGAGGTTCAGACTGTCTTGAGCCTACATTTCGTTTAACGCAGGCTTGTGTTTTCCAATCAGAGAAGTTTTGTTTTAAAATCCACCCCATCTTATTCCAATTTAATTTAATCTCTCTAGAATATGTTCCTTTTGATCGTTCAGTTATTTAGGTCAAATTTACATGAAAATGGATCTGATCCAGCTCAGAGGGTGTCTGTGTTGGATCTGTTCCCTGAAAGGTGTTTTACCATTCTGGTGCTTCAAGATGTTTCTGTCATTTTAACAGAGGCACTGTTGGAAATATTTTCATCCAATGTGACAGCAGCAAATAGTGCAGCTCATGAGTGAAATATTATTTTACTACTTTTTAAAGATCACAAGTGGCAGAAAAATATCCCTTATAAAAAACCAAAACCAATCAACATTAAAAGCACTGCTGTAAGCCCAAAGAAGGCAGGAGTTCATAAACTAAAGATAAGCAGCTTAGACACTACTTTGATCTGCTAAGTTTCAGCCCGTTTTTATAAATCACTGGAAACAGGAGGTCAAGCTAGAAACTGTCAGAGCTTCATTTAGCGCAAAAAGTCCTGGTAATGCTACCAAGTTGTTGTTAGTTTTTTTAAATGGTTAATCAGCAAGTTTCCATGATTAAAGATTTCACTGATAAACTCTGTATTCTATGCAGGATAAGGGCATACGTTTCTCTGAAGCGTTGAGGATTCCTCTTGTGCATCCTACACTTTTCTTTGACTACTGTGCCATGCCCACCACCTTGCTTAAGCTGAGGCCGAAGTGCCAGGAATTGGTCTTTGCCAGTTAAACCTCAATACTGCTTTCTAGTTTGAAATTATATATAGTAGAGAACTAATTCAGAACCATTAAAAATAGTTTTGAGCCAACCCTTTTTCTGAGAGTCTGCTTATTAGCCTGTGCCCTTTTGCCCTATTTATAACATAAATTGGAGATCCACCACAAGATTTTCCAGAAGTGTAATCCCTCTGAAACTGAGGCATTACTGGCAATAAAGTTAGAATGTATGGGTGAGATGTTGAGAGGATATAAATTGTCATGGCTGCATTGCTGTATATCTGGCTTTATAATGTCATAATAATACCTTCTTGCTTCAAAATCCTTCTGATTTATCTTTTTGCCTACCCAAGCTGCATGAAAGAAGCATTCATACCTTTAGCACTTCACTGGTGCTTAGCCAGTTCATAAGACAAAATGCAGGTCTGGAGCTGCCCTCTATAAGGCTCATCATCTTTGATGAAGACAGAATACAGCAGATAACCAAAAAAATTGACATTTGAAAAAAATACACAGTGTGAGTTCTATTAAATTCTCTGCACAGGTTCATTTTTAATTTCCAGAAGGCTGACAGGGCTCATATAAAAATTCTCAATGCAAGACAGGCATTTCCATCTCAGTAAGAAACACCAGAAAATTTCACTATGATGGAAGTACTGACACAATGTTAACTGTAAGACCATCCTGACAGCAAGCTGATTAGTTTGCATAAACCTCTGAATTAAGAAACTGCATTGGAATAATAGAATTATGCATACATTGTTTTCTTTAGGCTTAGTTTTAGTTTGGCTACAAAGTAGGTTTTTATTGTTTCACATAGCCTGTTTTCTCAGATACAGGGGAGACTTACATTAGAGATTTTTGGTAGTACACATATACCTCCAAAATCCTAACGATATAATCCTTATCTACCTTTGAAAGCATCCTGGCAATAGGTTTTGTAGTGTTTACCCACAAAAAAAAGAAAAGTACAAGAAAAGAACGTTGTATTGGTTTACTGAATCTGTACTAGAACCCTTTACCTATAGGATGGTATGCTACTAAAATTGCACCCTAAATAAATAAGAGTAGCAGTCTGGTTAAGTAAGAAGTGCCTCCTTTTAAAAAACAGAGAGCAGGTCAGCAGCTGTTTTGTTCTCTGCACCACTTACAGACACTGTAGCTTCCTAATGGGCATATATCCATCCTGCCAATAATTCTTCCCATGTTTTAGGAAAAGCATCTTGTAAGATGCTTAATATGAAGCATTTCTTACCATGTTGTCATACTGTTCCTGTAAAACTAGAAGATAAAAAGGTTTTCTTCTTTTAAGGATGAGTCTCTTATCATGATCATTTGCATCCTTGAGCCACTGGTAGGAAGAACTTAGGGCTATGAAGTGATTACAAAGTGCTGCAAATACAGTTTGAAGCCAGGCACTCTTTTAAAAATGCCGTATTCTTACAGCATAGAAGCTCTTAACAACCTGTATTTGGACATTGGCAAATAAAAACAACTTAAATATTTTAGTGGTAAGTAGAATTCACTAATATTTTACTTTGGGTAAGGAGTGTTCTTCTGGAAAAAATTCCAGCTTATCCCCATTATCTGCACTTTGTTTCTCATTGCAGTCCAGTCTCAGAGTGAGCAAACCAGATTATTTTCAGATGAATGAAACCAAAACTACCACTAATAAACATGAGCCAAAAACCTATTCTTATTCTCATACTGTTTAAACTACATCTGAGCAGGTATTTGAAAGTCTAGTAAGTCTGTGATATTAAGTAATCAATTTTTTAGGATCAATCCAAAATATTGGTCTACAGCCAAGTAGAAAGTTTTCCTTTAAGGAAACCCTGTAAGAAGCAATGGAGTAGAACAAATGCAAGTAGTACCATAAACACTGCTGTGGGTTGGAAATAGGAGAAAGTGAGTTTCATACCAAGAAAAAAAATATTGACACTATAATGGGGCTCCCATCAATGGTGGGAGCAATGTGAGAAATTAGATAAATGTAAGTAACCTGAAATTATTAGAGATTTGGGATTATAGTGGCTTCCTAAAATAAAGCCATTTCCTTTACTTTATTTGAGATTCCTAAGTATGTGAGAGACAGAGTTCAACAGTGCCTACAAATTTCCATTCCTCCCAGTGAAGGAGCACGCCTCTGGTTTTCAATGTAGCATCATTCTGTGTTGACACATAATGCATTGGTTCTGATAAAGTATGATTCAGTTTCTGTGCCGTAGTCCTATTAGTGCTATTTGTAGAGCTCAAGTAACCAAGAAAGGGGTGATTTAGTAGGTCTTCAAAAGGAAACAATTTGCAAAATCAATTTCATTATATGATAATTCTACCCTCAGCCTAGTGATTATGATAGACGCGAGGCTGACAATGTCAAAAACTGTGCCCAGAACAGCGTGGTTTGCTCATACTCCTTTGACAGCTTCAGGGACAAACTGAAAGAATAAGTTCACTCTTTACACAGTAGGTGCATAGATTATTTCCTCAGACAACCGAAGACATGTCACTGTGATAGTGGGTTTTATCATATGGACATCTGTCCTGCTGAAACTGCACTGGGGCTACCAACTAATTTCAGATAAACTACTGCAGCCACCAGCTGATAATGACTTCCAGTTACTATTGACCTTGGCCATAGTTATAGCAGTGACCTAGAAGAAATGAAAAGCTCTGTGTCTCATTACCAACCCCCTGAACTGTCGAGGCCCATTATCTTACAGAGAACTTTCTCCTTCTGCAAATAATCTTCAGACTTGCCTTCATGCAGAAGAAAAAAAAAAACCACCACTCTGCTGTTTTCAGATGTTAGAAGTGTCTCCACAAGAGCTCTTGTGCGTTTTTAATATTGGTGTAAAGAGGAATTTATATATTTCTCTTGGAAAATTCTCTGGGACACACAGAACTGTTACCCCTTAAAGTCCTGAGCCTGTTTCCATTGAAATCTGTAAGAGCAGCAGGCTTTGACCTTAGGTCAGCGTAAGCTTGAGATGATAAATTAATAGGCCCTTATATATAGCTAAGTCAGCCAGAAGTTTTTTCAGAGTAATAACTGTGTCCCTTTTCTTAATAGATGCTCTTCTCTCTTAATAACCAGACTTTCTAAAAGAAAGCACCATCCATGCTTCACTCAAAAATTGTATCCCCTGGATATTTCTGTGAGAAGACAGACTGCCAGATCTCTTTGGAAATGCTAGAGTGGTTTTCATAGCATGCTTTTTGTACTGAAGCAGTTTCCTTTCTTCTTGTACCAGCTATCCTGTTAAAGCTTCTAGTATTTCAGCTCTGGCTTCCTAATAGCTTGGCTGACCCTCATGCCCAGCTATAACACAAGGAAAACTGGATGCCACCTTCCTCCAAGGCCTCACAGCACGTGGGGTGGCCGTGGCAGTCACTGTGTCCTGATTTTGGGCAGTGCCACTCCATCAGTCTCTCACAGAAGGACAGGAGGAGCTGGCAAGGTGCAAATGGGTGCCTGGGCCACTCCGTACAGTGCTTTGTTGCATATGTTAATATAGAAAAGGGCATTGTACTTTTCCAGTGTTTCACAACCCCCAGAACCAATCAATTACATCTTTCCTAAATTCAAAAAAAAAAAAAACAAAAAAACAAAACCCAAAACCTAAACTAAAACCAACTTGCTTTTTCAAAAGTGTTTTTAAATAGCTATTATTTCTTACTGGTTTATTGTGTCACATTTATTTTTGTCTTCATAATTCTTTTTTTAATGTGGGGTATTTTTAGTTAAAGAGAAGTTTCTGTATGATTGTTGCTCAGCACCCAGAGCACTTCTGTGAGTTTTTAATCAATTGCAATTTGACAAATAGCTTTTTGATTTTTTTTCCTTCTCATAAACTGGGCAAGCAGGCACATCCTGGATTACTGTTAAAATACTGGCAGAGCATTTTGGCACAGAGAGGAAAAGCCTGGATATGGTTTACCAAGAGTAAGCTGATATTTATTTCAACAGATACAATGAGTGTATAATCCCTGGAGACTTTCAAACCGTCTAATCACTCCAACATCTGTCTCTCTCTCAAACACTTGCCAAGGTGAATTAAGTACGTTGAAACTACCTAACCCACATATACCAGTTGCTCATCTGGGTAGTTTCTGCTTTACCAAAGATTCAAGGTCAGGTTACAATTCACACTAGTTTTGTGAAGTAAAATTAATAAATATAATCATCGTATCCTTTTTAATGCAACATAATACATGCTTATCCTCCCAAAATCTCCATAGGGAGCTAAAACAGTGTTAGGATTTCCTTCTTATTAGGAGACAGAGCATATTTCAGTGGCTGGTCTTATTAAGGCCGTAGGTGAAGTTTGCATTTCATGGGGAGAGAACTGAGATCATCGGTCCCATGTCCGTCTGTCCATCACACCACTTCAGCTAATAATTCATTCTTAACATCTTCATCGAGTTGAAGAGTATCCATTTTCCAGACAGATTGTTACAGATTCTCCTGCCTAGAAGCGCAATAGAAACTGTCAAATACAAATCCAAAAAATAAAAAAACCCACTTTTCGGGTTCAGAGGAGTTTTAAAGGAGCTCCAGGCAAGCATAGGATATGCGAACACTATTAAAAGACATTCTATTTTTTCATTTTATTATGTGGTTGTTAGTTAAAGACCAGAAGATGTCTCCTCATTCTTTCTTGAATCCCCAGTTTCATGAAGAATAATAACTCAAGGGTAAAAAACACTCCTTTCTCTACAGCTTCCTAATAATAGCTGTGGTTATTACGCAAGGTTAGCACAGAGACCACAAGATCATTTCACATAGGGCTGTGTTAATCCATGTTCTGTAAAATGAGAACAGTTCCAATGACTTGGCATTTGCTACGTAATCCTTTTTTTTTTTTTCATTCCTGTAGGACAAAACTTTGTTCCATCCAGTAAGCAGCAGCTGCATAGATTGCAACCCAGCCGAGAAGAAGATTTTCATGAACAGATGTGATCCTTTATCTGAAACTCAACAGTGGATTTTTGAACATATTAATAAGACTGTTTTAGAAAAATTTAACAGCAAGGCCAGTTCCTAGAAAGAAAAATAAGAAAAAATGAACACGCCTAATTACGTACAGACTGCAGTCTACATTTTCGCCAGCATCTGGGTCGAAGGAGTCAGGAATTAAATTTCCTAGATCCAGGAAATCTGTTCTGAGGATTAAGAAAATGCCGCAGCAAGAGCCAGCAGGCTGTCCTGATGGATGTACAGTATCTGGAGAACTTGGCCAAGAGCCTCACCGGATGCTGCTGAGAACTTCAGGCTGAAAATTCCCTTGCTGGTCGAGGGAAAAACTTTGTTTAAAAACTGTTTAAAAGTACTCCAAGTTAATAAAGTAAAACAAAACTCTAGAGTTTCTCAGGTCAAATCCTGCTGTAGTGAGTAGCTCAGAACAGATGCTGTAATTTGGGGTGGGTATATGGTGTGCATGACAGCTACAGAAACCTAAAGAAATCCCAGGTTTTAGAACTAAACATGCTGGTAGAAGAATAATGATGTCCCAACACTCCCTAGTCAAGATATATGCTCTGTTGACATTCTCTTAATAAAAGGTTGAGTTAAGCAGGTTTAACCCTCAGAACTGCTGCAATTAATTTGAAAGACCTCCCTTTTACATTCCATTCATTACCCAAATAGGAATGGTAGAAATCTTAGGGTCTAGAATTACACTGTAGTGAAGCATGAAATAAACTGTAAGGTTTTACCCTCTCATTTTCCCCCTTCAGGAAAAAAAGCAAAGCAATCAAATTTCTATACATTATATGTTTAGCAGTTGTGATTCAAAACCCATTGTCACAGAAGGTGAGGGTTGGTTTTTTTTTGGTGACAAATATAACAGTAGCAGCTGCAGCATAATGGAGGGCTTGTGGAGTAGCTATCTTTTCTAAAGGTAGAATCCTTAACAAAGTATAAATTAAATTCAAAATAGGCTGAGGGGAGAAAAAAAAAATCAGGAGAGTAGGAAATAATCGCATACTGCATGCTGAACTAGGTTAGTCAAATTAACATTGGTACACTGCCATCACCTAAAAGTGTGTTGAGTCCCTGTAGTGCAGCTTAAAAGAATCTTGCAGAGATCTTGCAGTGCTCTTGACAGATAGAAGTGGAGAGGAAAATTGACATGAAACTAGTTGGGTGTTTCAGACATTTTGAAATCTGTGATGGAAATCACATGAACTTTCCAGAGTTAGCAAGTGAAGGGTATTGTAGGTCTCACGATGGAGCAAACAAGTGCAACCAAGTTAAATGTTACAATATTTCGCTACTTTAGGCATAGGCACAATTCAGGGTAAGACAGACTTCTGTCACACTGATGATTGTTATAGCCAGTGGTGTCTCTCAGACCCATCAAGCTGTTGGCATTAGAGGGCTCTTAAACTTGGGGGGGGGGGGGGTGTAGGTGGAAGGGCTATGATTCTTCTCTGCAGAAATCAGTTCATACTGATGTGTGGAACATAATTGATAGGTTTGTGATTTTTCAAGGTAGGAGCAAGTACAAACATATCAAGTACGTGGCCTGCTTTTACTTGAAAGATGAATTTAACAGATAAAAGCACCATAAATACAGGTAGATCACATCCTCCATGCTGTAACCGTGCTTCCAGGTTCCAAAATATCATGGTAATTAAGTTGTTTATTCTGATTGCCGGAGAGGTGGATGACTAACCAAAATACTGATGTGCAGCCTACCCTGTTTTGAGGGAGTGGGATGGCTGTGTTTTGTTTATTGCTCCTTAAGCTGTGTTTATGCACAAAGAGAATTGATTACATCCAGAGGATGGTTCTAGTACCAATAACTATGTGCTATTTTATGGCAGCACCTTGTAGCTGTAGATTAAGACCCAAAATTGTAGGTCATAGGAACTTTTTAGGAGGGGAATGAGATCCTGCAGCGTTCAGGATGCATGCACTTGGAAAACTGTGAAATGCATCCATACATTGAGCAATTGCTGCAAATTAGTGAAGAGATCTTTCAAATAATCTGAAAGAAATATGTCTATAGAGTTAGACTTCTCATTTTATGACTTTAAAATAAGTGGGCTTGTTTAGGTGTTGTTTAAATTTAATTTGAAGATATGGTGCACTCAGGAACGAAAGCAGTAAGGCTACTGGTGTATGAGCCTATCAGTACACAGAGCAGACTAGCCACTGCAGACTGTCAGCCTTCCCAGGTGCAGTGCTCGCAGCATCATTTGTTTGCAGCCGGAACATGAGAAAAGAGGGTTTGGAAAAAGAAGAAAATGGCTGCCTAAAATGTAAATGCTGCCTGCAAGCTGCTGATTGTAACTGGCCCCAAACTGTCAAAGTCCTGGAAGCAACACTGTATGCCCAAAATAGAGGCAAAGGAGAATTGCTAAACCAGCTAAGCAGTTTATGTTATGCACAAATTGGTAGGGTTATATCATTCAGTGTCTGACTGCATCTCAGTGGTCTGATTTTGAAATATCTAATAGGAACTAGGCTGCTGTTGGGAAAAAGAACTTCTTTGCCTTTTACAAAGCTTGTTGAGTAATACTGCACAGCACCTTGCACTGCTGAAGGAAACCCTCCTCTTACTCATAGCTGGACACTGATTGTAAGCTCTAGCAGTCCTTGTCAGAAAGCAGTCCACATAATAATATTCAGATGTTGTGGGGGAAAAAAACATGATGTACATGTTTTCAGGTTTTATAGGCAAAATACAAGAAAAATATATTGGAGTTTGTTGTGGGTCAACAGTGAACTGGTGATCATTCTGGAAATATAAAGGTTAATTGAAGGTCCATATCTTGAGGAAGGTTTGGTACGAACTTGCCACAGCGTGGCATGGAAACACACACACATGCACACACATATATGTGTGTACATATATACATATGTATATGTGACCAGTGGAAAGAGGTAGATGGAGGAGAAAGGTTTCTTCTCATTTCATGGGCTGATCTTTCAAATATTTAGTATAATCAGAATGGCAGAGAATAAAATGATAGACACATTAGACTAATAGTGAAGACAGTTATCTCACTGTTTTCAGCTTAAGCAAATTATTCTTTTTCAAAAACTGAGACAAAAAAAACTAGCGTGCAGCTTCACCGCAGATAACTCTAATCTTCCTGCTATGGATAGAAGGTGGCCCTAGGGACAGAGTGCTTCAGAGCTCTGTTCCTGTAACATTTGGGATGATGAATTCACAAAATGATTATGACTTGCTAAGGACAGGACTCCTTCAACAGAAAGTTTTCTTAATAAGAAATTATCATCCCTGCCTCTCAGTTGAATTCTGTCTTGGGTGTTCTCCAAAGCATTCCATTGATAACAGTATTTCATGACAAACATTCAAAATTTCTTTAAGTTTTCCTACAACCATATATTTTCCACCCAACCAACATCTGAACAATTTGATAGGATGAACATATTGGACATATATATCTTCCTTTCATATTTCATCAGGAGCATTTAGCTTTAATATGCATTTCTTCAAAAGGCTATGAAGTTTCTTCACATAATTGTCTTAAATACTGGATTGTTCTGAACATATTTTGAATCTAGTGCACAGGTAGCATTAACTGATACGGGCTCATCATTTCAGTGGAGCTGTATTAATTTGCCCCAGCTGATTACTTGTTTCAGTTTTTTCAAATAATTATTTTATGGCTGAGAGGGCTTTAATCAACATGCCTGAAAAGATCTTTTTATCTTTAAAGTTCATCAGCACCTACCGTAAACTTTTTCCATTTATAGTTATCATCTGATAACTATAACTTTATTATTATTATTATTATTATTATTGTGGCGAGCAAGCTACTACTACAGGAAAGAGCAAAAGGAAAGGATGGAATAAGTGCAACTAAAACTCTAAAGCCACATGTGTTTCCTTGCATAGACTCCAGAACCTAAACTAAACAGAAGCCTGGGGGGAGAGAGGGCTTAAAGGAGGGAGGAGGAGCTGGGAAACAAAGCATTTCATGGTCAGAGAGCAGATGTGTTGCTGAGACACAACAAGACTTCGCTTTTCAGTGGGCACAGTCTTATTTCATAAAAATGAGATTGCTTTAGAAAAATGTTTCTGCAACAGTATGGATATTTTAATGTTATAATACATACTTCCTGGGTGTTATCAGTTTACAAATAAATGGTCTGTAGCTGCTGAATCATAGAATCATAGAATTGTTTAGGTTGGAAAAGACCTCTAAGATCATCAAGATCAACTGTTAACTTAGCACTGCCAAGTCCACCACTAAGCCACGTCCCTAAGTGCCACATCCACACACCTTTTAAATACCTCCAGGGACGGTTACTCAACCACTTCCCGGGGCACCATGTTCCAATGCTTGACCACCCTTGCAGTGAAAACATTTTTCCTAATATCCAGTTGAAACCTCCTCTGGCATAACCTGAAGCAACTTCCTCTCATCCTATTGCTTGTTATCTGGGAGAAGAGACTGTCACCCACCTTGCTAGAACCCCCTTTCAGGCAGCTGTAGAGAGCAATAAGGTCCCCCCTGAGCATCCTTTTCTCCAAACTAACAACTTCATTTCCTGATATAAGGATTGTGCTCCAGACCCTTCACCAGCCCTGTTGCCCATCTCTGGACATGCTCCAGCACCTCAGTGTCTTTCTTTTAGTGAGGGGCCCAAAACTGAGCACAAGATTTGAGATGCGGCCTCACCAGGGCCAAGTGCAGGGGGACAATCCCTTCCCTTGTCCTGCTGGTCACACTGTTTCTGACACAGGCCAGGATGCTGTTGGCCTCCTCGGCCACCTGGGCACAGAGCTGGCTCCTGCCCAGCCGGCCGTCACCCAGCACCCCCAGGCCCTTTCCCACCAGGCCCTTCCCAGCCGCTCTGCCCCAGCCTGCAGCGCTGCGTGGGGCTGGTGTGACCCAGGTGCAGGACCCGGCACTGAGCCTTGTTCAACCTCATACAGTTGGCGTCAGCCCATCAGTCCAGCCTGTCCAGATCCTTCAGTAGAGCCTTCCTGCCCTCAGGCAGATCAACACTCCTGCCCAGCTTGGTGTCACCTTCAAACTTGCTGAGGGTGCACTTGATCCCCTTGTCCAGATCCTCCATAAAGACACTGAACAGGGCTGGCCCCAACACTGAGCCCTGGGGAACGCCACGTGTGACCAGCTGCCAGCTGGGTGTAGCTCCACTCCCCACCGCTCCTTGGGCCCGGCTGCCCAGCCAGCTTTTAACCCAGCACAGAGTGCACCTGCCCCAGCCGTGACCAGCCAGCTCCTGCAGGAGAATGCTGTGGGAAACGGTGTCAAAACAGACAACATCCACAGCTTTTCTCTCATCCTCTAAGCAGGTCACCTTGTCTTAGAAGGAAATCAAGTTAGTCAATCAGGACCTGCCTTTCACAAACCCCTGCTGGCTGGGCCTGATCCCCCGGCTGTCCTGCATGTTCCATGTGATGGTGCTCAGGATGATCTGCTCCATGACCTTCCCTGGCACCAAGGTCAGGCTGACAGGCCTGTAGTTCCCTGGATCCTTCTTCCAGCCCTTCTTGTAGATGGGCATCACGCTGGCTATCCTCTAGTCTTCTGGGACCTCCCTGGTTAGCCAGGACTGCTGATTAATGATGGAGAGTGGCTTGGTGAGCGCCTCTGCCAGCTCCCTCAGTATCTTTGGGTGGATCCCATCCAGCCCCATAGACTTGTGTGTGTCTAAGTGGTGTAGCAGGTCACTGACCACTTCCTCTTGGATTATGGGAGCTTCATTCTGCTCCCCTCAGCCTTTTCCTCATCCTTTGTCACTGTGTTTCCCCCTGCCACCAATAAAGGATGGTGATTTTCTTTAGCCTCTTTTTATTGCTAATGTATTTGTAGAAACATTTTTATTTGTCTTTTATGGCAGTAGCCAGATGAAGTTCTAGCTGGGTTTTGGCCCTTCTAGTTTTCTCCTACATAACCCCATGACACCCTTTTAGTCCTCCTGAGTTGCCTGCCCCTTCTTCCAAAGGTCATGAACTCTCCTTTTTTTCTCCCAAGTTCCAGCCAAAGCTCTGTTCAATCAGGCTGGTCTTCCTCGCCGATTTGTCTTTCAGCACACGGGGACAGCCTGCACCTTTAAGATGTCCTTCCTGAACATTGTCCAGCCTTCCTGGACTCCTTTGCCCTTCAGGACTGCCTCCCAAGGGTTTCTATCAACCAGCCTCCTAAACAGGCCAAAGTCTGCCAAGTCTTCCTCATGATAAAGATAGACTAAGCTTGAAAGGAAGCTGACAAGCACATTACTGGCAATTTACCGAGCATCAATGTCTCCAGGACCTCAGTGAAATTGGATGCCACAGAAGATCATAGAAGAAGGGCATATAAATAGCTTAACCAAGTTGATTTGATGGCTTGCACCTATATGAGTGGGTATCACCTTTGTTTAAAAAAAAAATCAGAATTCATTTGCATTTTTACTGATCACTTCTGCAAAGGACTGAGTGAGTGGGACCCTTTTAACCTACCCGAACAGGCTGGGGATGGAGCATTTTAGGAAGGCAGTATTGGGAGGCTCTCAGTGTGGCTGCCACCAGGTATATCCATTTTCTGTTTAAATGCCATTAGCCCAGTGTTTTTCAAGAGAACACAAGATGTAAATTAAAAAAATAATATGATGATGTATTTATTTTGGGGTTTTAATCCATCAAGGTTGTTAGGGAAGCCATTACAAAACCTTTGAGAACATAAAGGTGATGAGAAGTAGCTTTTTATAGCCAGGATTAGTATTATAAAGTTCATTAATTCATTTTTCTCACCCCCTTTCAAGTCTGCTCCATATATCCTCTTAGAGCACAAGAGTGCAAGATTTCTGTATAACATTTTGAGGATCTTGCCCTGTCTGAGAGGAAGTTTTGAAAGACCTTTAAAAAATTAGCAACTATAAGCCAAAAGGTAACAGAAAACCACAAGGAAAAATACGTGGTTATTATGTCTGATGTAACAAGCGATTTTGCTAAATGTCTTGTTCTGACATAGTATCTGTTGACTGGAAAATTTTAGATTAATAAGTAATACAGTTTAGTAAATCTGTAGTGTATAGTGCTTTCTATTTAAGATTTTTACTCTTAAAAATAATCAAATTTTAGTGAATCTGTTAGTTGCTGACAGGGTATTTTTTTAACCACGTGTAATACATAAATCTGTCCTGAGGTGTCTTGTAATCTCATATTTCCTTGTTATAATTCTGATAATTCTGAATGCACTGGATTTAAGAAAATATAAATGGGGCGGGGGGGGGGGGGGGGGGGGCGACCCTCTACAACCAGTCTTAACAAACCTGTGCAAAAACAAACAATGAGAAATTCTAGCTAGAGATGGTCAGAAATATACACCACATTTCCAAAGCTTCAGCAGCATTTAGAAAGTTCTCTTTCTTTCTTTCTTTCCTCTGTTCAGTGGCTTTCTATTCTTTCAGTGTATCATTAATATCAGCAGTACTACTCCTGGGGCAGGACTTCCGAAAATTATGTGCTATCATTTGGCACAGCAGATGGACAGCATGGTGCCAGAGAAAAAAAGATCACTTTCTAGGAACAGTTCCTGAAAAAATTGCATTCAAACACTGCAGTCTGGTATGCCTTAAGAGTCTTAGCTGACTTTAGGTTTCCCATTTTCTTAGTATTTTTGTCTTTTTTACAGGACCTGGTAATGCAGTAGGTGCTTCAGTGGCTCTTATGAAAACAATGCAAGCAACGGGTAACAACGAGGACGTGGGTTAACACAAGAGTTTGCAGTTATCTAAAGGTGTCAGGTCCACAGCACCATCAAGCAGGTTAATTATCCACAAAGAGTAGTTTGTTTCTTTCATGTGGCTGCTGTGGTAGATGCCCAGCTTCACAGAACATAGGAATGAGAAGGAACTTTACAAAGCAGGCCAGCAGGAAAACTCGTAGTCAGCAGAAGATGTAGAAAAAGTTACCATGATCCATTTTAGAGAATCGGATTAATAGGGCATTAAAATGGATATCACAAACAATGTAAGGGATAGGAGGGGAGCTGCAATAGGGCAAGTCTGGTAAGTGGTACTATCTAAAAGACATTAAGACAAAGGAAAGGAGAACTTGCTCCTCATTAACCCTAGCCCTCATTAACCTTGGTAGTATCCCTAATGCTTTGTTAAAGTATTAGTTGATTTAATTAAGTTAATCCTTCACCTCACCCAGTAATTTACTCAAACTGGAAGGAATCACAGCCCAAGCAAATTTCTGTTGATCAGCCTGGAGCAACTAATTGGCACCAAACACCACTAGGCACAGTTTAGTCAAAAACCCCAACTGGCACCAGAACTGAAACAGTATTATCAGTCTGAAAGATCTGTAAACCTCTGGCATCCCTCTGTGAAAAAAGGTTTCACTTGCCTAAAGGAATGATTGATGGTAATGATCCTAGATTAGGAAGATTGGGAATCATGAGCTTTCAGGGAGGTGAAAGGTCAAATGGTGAGATTAGGAGTTGGCAGTTTAATTGAGAAAGGAAGGAGGAAGTAGGTGGTAAAAGGGAAGAAGCAGGAATTGCTTTTAATTCTTGATATGAAAGCAATATGACCTATAAAGGTCAGCCACTGATAATTTTGGATACCTCTTCATACCAGGGTTTGCACATTTGTTTCCATCACAAATACTCAGGAACTGAGAGGCAATCAGTCCTCCAGCAAAGGATTTACATTTAGGATAAGGAGAATTGTATAATCTGAAGCGTATTGGTCATGAAATACATGAGTGCAACTAGACCAAAGCTTTGCCAAACACCAAGCCAGTGCTGAGCTTTCCACCAAAGGTACGTATGTGCGTTCCTGAGGATACTTTGTGGGTGGTGCATAGAAGCAGAGCATTGTGGTCACTGTTTTGCCTCAGATTAATTTTTCTCTGCATTTCAGGCTTTTTTGAAAGAGGAAAAGCATTTAGCTAAATTTTCCAGGAAACAGCAACCCAGGTCAGTGCAAAGTAGCTGTGCCTACTTACTCCCTATGTGGATCAAGACAACGCATGTTTCTCTTCAGACATCGCATACAGCTCTTAAGAACAGAAAGTGTGGGTCTGCCTTCATGACTCCTTGCAGCATTCACCTCTTTTTATCTATTTCAATTATTTTCTTTTTCCTAATTGCTGTTCCTTCCCTTCTGCTGGCTCCCCATCTGCAGGATTCTGCCAGAATGCTGGTCCTCTTTCTTCCCTCCTTTTTGGTTTTTGCTAAGAGGTGTTTCTGCTGTTGCAGATCCCTTCCTCAAGATAAGAGTGACTAGTTGCTTTGATCTTGATTTAGCAGAGCCATAAGCCCTTCTGCCTCAGGGTACTTCACTTGCTGCAGCTTGTGCTAGCAAAGGGGTGGGGAGAAGAAAGGCACCTGAGGAGAAGGGAGAAGTTCTGTCCTTATGGGTCAGTCTCACTACAAGTTTTGTCTATGGAAGAGTTATAGCTCATAGCACAGGCAGGCAAACATCTCTGAGGGAGAAAATTGCATTGGTGATCTACTTTCTCACCCATCATCAAAATTCAGCAGTACTCAGAGAAGAAGATGTAAGAATAGAAGCATCTTATTCAGTGGATATACGTCTTACAGATGTTTAGAAGCAGCTGAACTTAACTTTGGCAGCAGGTTTTAACTTGTGATTATCCTTATTGAGCTAACTTAGATACAAGAAACTGAGTTAGAATTATATTAAAATGTGGTTTAGATAAGCAACCAAGGGGTTATAACAAGGCTAACTGAAGGAATTACTTCATATCTCAAATGGATGTGTGATCTGTGATGAATATATGATACAGGTTAACCTCTAGTCAAGCTGCAGAGAGTCAGAGGAGCTTTTTTTACAAAACCCCAAAAAGTGAGAGATTGTCCAACGTGCAGCAGCTTTTGCTTTCAGCTGCACAGGACACCAGTTTATTCCACAATATGTCAGCAAAGTTAATTAATATCTGTAAAAGTAGTCACCATAATTCTCATTATCAAAGCTGCATTTGCAGAGATGGTAGTAAGACATTTCCTTCTTTTCCTATTAGCAGAGAATGGTTTCATTTGTTTCCTATTTGTTTTTATACACCTCCCGAGTTACTTATTTGTAACCAGAACACATGTCCCTTCACTAAACAAGTTCCCAGGATATCAGGGTACCAGTGCGAAGGCTGTACATTTGCACCATTAAAAGGATTGTCAGCTATGGAAGAGGAATTTCATATAGAAGAAAAATAAGCCAACTTAAAGTTTGTTTTCCTTTATTCTTGTCATATCAGCCTCCAAATTGCAGCTACTGCTCTGCATTGAAACATGGTAATCTACACCTGGAAGGATAATGATGCTTTGTCAGGGCTCTGCTGCCAGTTTTCCATACAAATATGCACCATGGCTATATAAACCTGTTCTTTGTGGTTGGGGGTCATTCTCCACAATTGCTGTCCCTGCAAGGGGCACATTCCTTCTGACTTTGGCCTACCTGAAGTTTTCCACCTCAAACTGTTGGCCAAAGTAGCTCAGTATTGCCTAGCTCTCCAGATGATGTGGTTCATTGCACATCTCTTAACGCTTCACGGCAGTCCAGTCCACATAAACACACGAATGGTTTACCGAGCGTTAGGTGGCAAAAAAGAAATTTGTGGTCCCTTCTGAACCTCTGAGATGCTTCTATTTATCAGCTAGCCTTTCTGATGGTCAGAGTGTTTTCCAGGCATCTCTGTGAATAAACACACTTTCCTGCAGGTATCCTGCAAAGTATCCATTTCTCTCACTTTTCTGAGAGTCTGGAATTACAGCCTTCACTAGCTGTTGAACAATGTTCAGGACAAAATGTTCCCTGGCAATTCAACTATTATAAACTGTTTTTAAAGAGCCAAGAAGAGCTGGTGACAACTTTGTATAATCCCTATCCAACGTGCTAGTAGGCAAGGCAGCCAGTGATGAGCTGTGCTGATAGGCGGCTAGTAGAGATCAATCAGCAAGTAAGACTTAAGTTGTCAAATTTTCTGGGAATCAAGATCAAATTCTTTGGTTATTGTAATTTAGGAAATATAGCTCTCTGAAAAAATGGGGAAAATATTTTCAGATGTGTGCGCATTTGAAGTATTGTACAATAGACTATGATTAGTAATATATACATTATATTAAGTAAAATGAAAACATACACTTCTGTGCTGACTAGTCTGAGATAGTTGGCTTAGATGCTATTAAGCGGCTGTAGAAGCTTGACCAACTTACTAACGCATTAAAATAATGTTTTCAAGACATGCTTAAAGGATTTACAGAGAGCACATGCCTGTAAATTACTAGACTGTAATTAAGAAGCTGAACCATGGAATAAAAATTGTACACCTGTCCTATTTTATATTTGGATGTATTACGTTACAGAATACAAAGATTGCTGAAGTACAGTTTAAAAAAAAAATACCATGATCTGAACAAATAAATACCTCTCAGAACCTACAGCATTAATCTTTCAATGTGTTGTACATCTACTGCTGCTAAAATAACCTGCTCTGTTGTGTAGATGAAGGTCTGGGCAAGCCCAACCAGCTGCAGGGCTGCCCAGGGCTGTATGGCTGCTTGCCATTCCCACAGCCCCCAGCCACGCTGGGTGTGTAATATTCAACAGAAAAAGAAAACAAAATAGTCTTCTCCAACAAAGACCACTGTTAGTTCTAGTAATATGGTAAATCATATGTTGAATGACCACTTAAATAAGAGGCAAATACAGAAGTGAGGACAACCTAATAGTCCTGAAGCGACAAGTAAGGAAGCGTTGAAAATGTCAGTGAGAACTTGCTTTTAGTAAAAAGTCTCATAAGTACAGATGTATTCATCCCCCTTCCACACCAAAAAAACCCAAACCCCAACCTAGAAATTCCCAGCACCACACCACCGGTGCTTCTTCCACCTACAACTGATAAGATATAAAACACATCATCTTCCTAAGCAGGATTAGCCTACTGAAAAGTGGGTACCCACACTGCAGAAGTTTAGGAGTCATATAGAGGAACAGTAAGAGTCAATCAATCTTCTTCAAAGACCAGGGAAGGGAAAGCTTTTTATTACCTATTATTTTATTGATCTTAAAAGGAATTATTTTCCTTTTTGTTTATTTGCATCTCTCTGCTTTAAGCCCTATAACTTGATTTTATGGGTACTCATACACTCCAGTTCTTCAGTGATCTGCCTCTATCCTAAAACTTTCTAATCTGAATTAGTTGGTTAAATTCACCCCAACATCTACTGCATATGGCAGAGTTGTGGTAGGATTTAACTGCACACAATCTGATTTTTATTTATTCAGGCAGCTTTCTGAGGGAACAGTTAAAATTAATTGCTTCTGAAGACCTCTGGACATCAAAAGTAGTAAAACTAAGAAAACTATAAGCATGCATTGACAATAAGCGACTGTTCCTTGTCTAGAGAGCTTAAAAGAGTGATGGGGTCAAATGCAAGCTGATGATATTCCCAAACTGCAAAAAAAAAAAAAAGAAGGAAGAACTCCTAAGGTGGAAAGTTTAGGTAGAAAATAACTGTTGGGAATTAATTCCTTACAGGCAGTTCATCTGAATAAACCTTGGTACATATCTTTCCAGAATGATGATAAACTGAAATGGTAATTATAACAAGACAAAATACAAGTGAGGGTGATTTTAAAAATAACAAGAACTTGTCAAGTCCCTAACAAGGCTAGAATCATTAAAATTAAAGACATTACCCTTGGCAAGGGAACAACAAAAAAAGTATTATTAAAAAAAACAATAAAGTCCTTTAGCTACATCAAAAACAATTAGGCTCTAGTTTTAACATAGCCTAAAGTTAAACACAGTAAAACAACAGAGGGTTCTCCTATTTGCATCATTTAAGGTTCACAGCCTGGGGAAAGCACCACATATAAAGAAAGCAGAGAGCCTTATGTGAATTGTGTATCAATTATCTAATTATGTTTGATAACATCAGGTGCAAACCTTCAAGGAAAAAGTTTTAAAGAGCTTTTGCAAGTAAGGACCTAATAGGAGAGTAATCAGGCTTGAAGCTGTGAGAAAAGAGAGGAGACAGGGCTGCATCTGGTTCTGAAATGAGTGGCTTGTCCCTGGTCACAGGGACAAGTAATGGATAGGGGTTACTCAGCAGTTACCGATGCATATTTATCAACTCGGAACTCAGCATGGGAAGGGGGACAAGGAGGCTGAGCAGGTTTCTGCTTTAACTTTTCTTTTACCTCAAGGCTGAGATGTTGCTACACATAGCCCTTCCCGTCTAGAAGCGGGGAAGTGCCCATACCTGGCCGCTGTTTCCTCTCCCCGCTCCTCTGTGGTGTGTGTGGCTGGGGAAAGGTGAGAGCCCTTTGCGATCCTCCTGGCTGGGCAGCTCCTTGTGCAGGAGGGAGACTGCTCCAACACAGGAGGTTGGCAGCAGCTACAAGATCTCAGCCTTCAGATACAGCTCTGTATTAGTAGCAGCCATTTCAGAGGCGCTGGCAGAGTGCAGCTGCCCGTGGCCCAGATTTCATCATGAGAAGTTTGTGGCACAGCCCTCACATCAGCTGCCTGTTAGCTCAGTGGGGGCACTCACATCCCTGCTTCTTTGACTGGTAATTCCCTGCACCAGTCAGAGATGTGCTGCCTGTCTACACAGCTGGTAATGCTATGAGCTCTAGTCAGCAAACCACCCCAGCCAGGAGGGAAGGAGACACGTTTGTGCCCTCCTGGTCAGCAGCAGGGTCTCTCCCTGGCTTTGAAGGGAGATTGTAGCAACTCTGTCAACTGGAGGCCTTGGGGACTAGATACAGAAAAGGGTACCTGGTGGGGCTTTTGTATTTGGATTACTCTAATTAGATATTTATTTTTTTTTTACTTTTGAGATGGGGGGGGCGGAATAATATTTTTTTTCCTCTGCCTAAGTGATTCTTAAGTGACATTCACCACTGTCCTAGTTAAATGTGTCTCCTGATTTAGAGCTAATAAGCTTCTACTTTAAAGAAATGCCAGGGTAAACTTTCATTCTGGCAGGGGAAGAAAATAACTAACAAGTAGAAGGAAAGTAGCTCCCAATAAGCACACAGACAGACGGGTGGGAAGATCTGAGAAAGCGCAGCCGGAGGGCTAACCCCAGCAGTAGTACCTGCAAGCTCATAACGCGCACCTCTTTGCTGAAGTGGTTGGCTCTGTAGCTACTGACTGAACTAGACAAGAAAATGGGCACTGTATCTGGATTACTTGGTTATCCTCATCTCCTTGGTGATTCCCAGAACCCAAACTGAGAGAAGGAAGCCAGTCATTAGTGGGCATCCCCCTCGGCCCCCGAATTGCCTCCTTAGGCTACCCCACACACTTCAGATGATCCAGGAGGGTCCATGCTGGCTCCACCAGCACAGGAGGTTGCAGCTGGGGAGGGGGGGGGTGGTGGAATGGACAACGACTGCTGCCAGCTGAGCAATCCCATATCTCCTAGCTCCTTGCCAATCCCACACAGCAACAGACCATGCCAAAGGATATATAAAACCTTTACAGATTCACTATCAGGGGGTTTTTTGAGCTGTTTTGCGTTAGGGGGTTCTCTTTGTACCTTCTGATTAGTGACCAGCTGTGGCTCCACCATTTTCATGCCAAGCAACCTGCATTTGCAGCACTCTAAGAAGATATGACTTTGACTCTCCGAGCACTGGGACGTGCAACAGGAGACCACACCAGCCCAAAATCAGGTCAGTGACTGAACTATTTGGTGTTGGCAAGTCAAGTGTCAGTACCATAAGGGAGCTCATGAACTCTTTTGCAGCTGTTGCTTAGACCTGAGAGCAAGAACTGCCTATTTAATTGTTTCTGAAATAGCAGCTGGGGTGGGGAGGGAAAGTTGCAATGTGGTCCACTGAGAATGTTTTTGTTACGGAGAGCTTGTGAGAGCAGTACCAACAAGGGGTGCTAGTCAACTGGCACACAGGTCTTGAATAACCATGGACATAGGACTATAAAAATTCATAACAAGCTGCGTTTGCTGGTTTCAGTTAATTTCTTCTAGGAAGCATGCTACAAAATTAAGATCTTTGCCCTTGATCTTTTAGGAGCTCTAATCTGCTTTTCAGGGCTCTAGCTCAAGATACTATAGCTTGCCACATCTGCTTGCTGGCCACTTGGCAAGGGTGATGGTGCAACATGTGCCTTGCCAAACAAAGGCCAAATGGCATTGCTTCACATCCTACCTGGCTGTCAGCATGCCCAGGGCTATTTGTGTCACTGCTGTGCTTGTTGCCATTTTTCCTAGGGTAAGGAGGAGACACTTTTTTTGCAGTACAGCCAATACCAGCAGTCTCAGGCTCATAGCTCGCCTAGGCCATGCCATGTTGCCTACAGGATGGAAAAAAGGTAGCTTTACATGTACTATCTGGCAGAATATATAGCAAAACACAGTGGTCTGTGGCAGGCTAGCAAACATTTCTCATAACTTTTTTTGTGTGTAATTAGGAGAGAGTTTAGTACTTTGTTAAAAGCTTTGAGTACAACATCCTGCTTCTCTCCTCTTTCTGGCATAGCTTTTGCATTAAGAAACACAAAGTACTACAAAAGCACATGTTGGTTTAGGAGCTACCACATTACAGCTTCCAGTAAATCAAAAGCAAAATCCAGGTATTTCATGTCCTTTGTGCTAGCTACTTTTGGAAGAGGAGTTGGTGCTGAACTTTTGTTGCTTGCAAATCTTTTTCTTGCATCATTCTTTTCATCTGACCTATTCCTGAGATACTCTTCAGCTAGCTCATTCTTAAAAGGCTGGAGCTGTGATGATACTCAGGACCAACTTGTCAAGGCCTATGTGATGAAGTTAAGGAAAGTCTGGCCTTGAACAAGATCCGTAACATTTTCAGTTCCCCTGAGAGCTCCCATCAAAGTAAACCTAGAGGTAAATATTTCCCTTTGAAAGCCTGTGTTTGAAGCAAGGTGTACTAAACATTTTTCTATTTGGCTGCCACAATATACTTTACTTGGTGTCTGAGCAGTGGTTGGCATATGCAAATATTGCAGCTTATTTTTTTTAAAAAAAGCATAACTGTTATATTGGTAATAAAGAAAATAGTTTGCATTTTGGATGAAAAGACAACAGTGTTGTGTATGTCACAAAATACACAACAGGATGTGTTTATCACAAAATATTTACCCAAAAGAGCAGAATTAACAGACAATTTAACAGCCGTTTAAGACCTTCTTTTTTTTTTTGGTCAGTATGTGTCTAACTATAAAGCTTACAGCTTTGTTTTTGACTAAAGTTTTCATTTGTTGCTAAGTAATTTTCTTGAAGTAAAAGGATTAGATTTTGACTGGCTAGTATCTTTGAATTTATATTCTTCCAAAAGCAGTGGCAATTTAGATCTGAGTCTTTATAGCATGTAGCATGTAAGTTGTGTTTAGCTTCTTGTGGAGCTTTTTAGATTATTATTTTTTTTTAATAGAACATATTCTTTAGTTGTTTTTCTGGAGAAGGTTAACATAAGCTCAAAAATGTTCTCCTTTTAGGCAAGGCAGAAAACCTAACCTTTATTGGTTTAATGGTCTTAGACCATTCACCAAACAGGAACATTTTCACTGAGAATGCATCTTAGTCCTTCTCTTTCTCTCTGTCTCAAAAAGAAGAAGAAATAAAAAAACCAGCAAAATCTAAACAATGATCTTATGGATCAGCCTGAGGAAAAAACCTTCCCATAGCATCTATTTTCCCAAAGTTCATGTAGAGGTAATGACAACTGAGGGGAGGAAGTGGCAGGGAGTAAGAAAGGATAGTATGAGCCCAGCCAACGCATAGCCCTTGGGCAGACTCTTGCAGGCTCTTGGTCTGGCTGTGTCATGTGAGCAGAGTGAACCGGCACAAGGGAGTTTTGTTCTGCCATCATTAGAGCACGTCTGGTCCCAAAACTGTATTGCAGACCTCCAAGTTTTATTGATTGCAATGGCAACAGCTGTTTGCAAGAGCCAAATATGAGCTTGGTTGCACGGAGATGTTCCCATCAGCAAAGCTAAACCCCAGCAAAGGCGCTTGGGTTCCGTAGTGCCAGACGGTTTGTGAATCTGACTGTGAACCGCAGGTGGTGGGGGCAAGGAGTCCACTAGTTCTTAATGAAATACAGTTTACAAAGACAATACCTATTGGCACTTGCCTTATCTCCAACAAGATGGAGCTCATGGAGCTGCCGTAAATCCCCTTGCAGGGTACACCACCACCCACCATGCTGAAGCACAGGCTCTTAGGCCACAGTGAAAGTAATTAAGTAGAGAAGAGCTTCCAAAACGGACCTTTTGTTACCAAATTCACAAAAAAAGTAATTTGCTCCATAAATCACATAGCTACCTATCTGGAGCAAAGAATGCCATGTCAGATAACCCAGGCAGCATATAATATATATACATCTCCTTGCGATACTTGAACGCTTCCCCTAATTGCTGTCTGTCTTGTGGCAGCAATGCCTCAAAAGAAAGTCCCCAAATCTTTTGACTGGAGCAGGGGCCCTGGCTCCCACTGCATAGCAACAGGAGTGCTCCCTGCTGACAAAGCCATCCAAGTCCAGAAAAGGCCACCAGAGACCTTTAGAAACCCCAGGAAACTTTATCCTGAAAGAAAGAGGAAGGCACAGAAGTCTGAAGCTGGAAAGACAGAATGGTTTGCCAATGGCAAGCATCCAAGATTCACCAGTTTACTTCACAGAATATATTTTTAATGCATTTGTATTGACTTTAGAGCTTTTTGAGCTCTCAGCAGGTTTGGGGGGGAGTGAAGGATGATAGGTCTCGGGGAGCAAGGATGGGAAGATTGTATTTTTCTTAAGTAGTCATGGCTAGAAGTTATTCATAAAACTGCAGAGGCTGAGGCCTTATGGAAAAAGCCCTAGAATTGCAAGAGCTGGCATCAAAAATGAGAAAGATACCTTTCCTTTGACTTTTCTGCACTCTCATGCTCCAGTGCTTGGCAGAGCAGGTGTAAAATGCAGCACACTGCTTTTGGGAATGCTGGTTACAGTACCAGATCTGGCATCATCAGAGACACCTTAGTCCTACCGCTTATGACAGGCTGAATTTGTTGGAACTGTTGCATCCACTTACTGGATCCAGGCAGGATCACCCTCTGATTGCAAAGCTTTTTAAAGAATTAAAATACTTCATGCACTCAGTCATGCTTAAGGCTGTATACGATTGTAGGAGTTCACTCTTGCATGCTTAAAGCACTTGTGTAACACTTCCTTAAACTTCTATAAACTGTATCTGATGATAACTGTTTTGAGAAAAAAAAAGCATTCCCCCCCCCCAAAGGTGTATTAAGGCTGCTGGGGTTAATACAGGGAAGAGGATGAATGCACAGCAGCAAATGCAGCCTGGCTTACTGACCTGAAACGCTGCACTAGCCAAGGAACAAAAGCCTGACTCTGGTCTCCTTTTCTTCACCTCTCCTGAAGCGGCTATTCCAAGTAACATCACTGGGCAGCAAAATGAAGCAAAAAAAGACACCCTCCACCCCTCCATCCCCATCCATCTGTATTTAAAGAGGATAAACTACAAGGTGCTGAATGGGAACGTGTACTGAGGACTCAGCCATATCCTTGGTGCTGCAGCCTCCTCTACTCCCAGTGCATGCTAAGCAAGTAGGTGATTTTGACTGCAGGAAACCTTTTCTTCAAAACAAAACCAATTTAAAATACCTACAGACCACGCCTGATGTTAAAGTTGTATTACTAAGAAGTTAAGGTTTTAAAAAATAATTACAAAAGCATAGTCTTCACCAGGAAGAAATAGAGCATAGACAAGAATGAAGCCTTCTAAACACCTTAACGTGTGGAAATACTCAACAGTCTTCATTATTCTTTATTTATATATATATATATATCTCTTCATTATGCTTTATTTTTCTACTTGTTTAGCTTTTCATGCCTATCTGTAGTGCATGTTATTCCTGTAACCCTAACATTTTCTAGGGTCTGTAAGAAGTCTGCAGCTAACAGTTTATTGTTTTTTCTTCAGAGAACAGTTAAATCCAGTCAGTGGGTATCGCCTTCTTAATTATGGAAAAGCCAATGCAGTTACACAGCTTCAGGCAGCACGAAGAACAGAGCCAGCACAAGCCTAAGTACCTTGGTTATCAAACAAGGACGTAGGCATGTGTTACTTCATGATATGAGGGTCATCATAAAGTCACTATCCCATAATCCCTGAGGAAGGAGAGGGCAAGTGAAGCCCTGTGTGAAAACCTAGACATGTACTAAATAGCTTTGCTTTTTTTTAATCTTCCCTCCCTCCTCTCCCTCCCTTAGCATTCTTATTCTGCAATTACTTGTAATTATGTTTCACGGAGCTCATCATTAATGGAATCAGTCAGTTAACCAAAAAGCTGCCAAATGAGGCAAAAGTTTGGAACTCAAAATGTGGTATATGGAGGAAGCAGTAGAATAATATGGTTTTGGGGGATGCAAAGTACCTCAGCACATGCTTTGATTAGCTCTGAAGAAAAGCAAGATTAGAGGCGGTTTAGTTGTGTCGGGGGAGGCATGTGAAGGAGGCAAAAAAGCAACAATACATGACTGTGCCCTGGTTCACATCAGGGAGTGCTAACCTTGGGTTTCAGATTGATGGCTGTCCTGCAGCACCCGTGGAGAGCATACCCAGCAGCAGGTGTGGATGGAGGAGTGCCAGGCTTACCTCACACAATGCAAATACTCCGGGACCAAGCAGTGCAATCATTGAAGCCAACCTGTTTCTTTGGCACTGCTAGCCTGCCACATGGCACACACATACCTGTGTCACAGCATCAGTGCCCAAGTGAACGACGGCATCCAAGCTTAGGCGCAGCAAACCCAACCAAAATTGCCAGGTCAGCCTTACTGCAGAAATCATTAGATCCTAGGTAGGCTTACTTGGCATTAAACTTGATGTGAAATAATAATACAAAGTATAACAGATTATGAAATGTCAAGAATAATTGCAGCAACCAAGCCAGCCTGCAAAACCCAGCCATTTCAGATTAATGTTTTAGGCATTGCTAACCTGAAAAATGTGGCATGTGTCTACCGTTTTGGATTGGACTGAAACTTTACATAAGGTATCTACAAGTTGCTGCTGCTGATCAGTGGAAATGTTAGTCAGGCAAAGACAATGAGTTGCCTGTTAAAGGAATGCGTAGTGCAAATATTTTATGCATACAAATGCTAAGTGCAGACTGGAAGCAAATGGGACAAAAACTGCAGAGCGTATCAGCTGCTGCTAAGTTTGACACACTCTTAGGTTATAGTTGTATGTTAAGGGTAGATGTTCACAAGCTCCTCAAGCACAATGAGTAACTTGGAAGAGAAAAGGGTAACTGCACTTTAAAGGATGCATGCTCTGAGCACAGTGTTTACAAGCCAGCAGCACAAAGAAACTGATTTTTTTGAAAATCTTTTAACTCTAAAGAGCAAATCTTTAAAGCAGCGCAAGGGCGTCATGCACACAAATCTCATTATTCTGAAAGCTGCTTAGAAACTTTAGCCCTTAGAGTCAACATACCACGATGCATTCAGAAGTGCAATTTCAAACAGTTACAAATGCTTCTAACAATTATCTAATTTAAAGAAAAAAATGAAGAAGAAAAAAATAGGATTTAAAAGGATTTAGAAAGAAAGAATTATGGAGGGTATATATGTTAAGAAGGAGGTAATTGAAAGGGATTGAGAGGGGTACAGTAGGAAGTGGATGTGGTTAAGGCATTTGCAAGATTAGTTGAAGAAAAGTCTGGTAAAACTGGAAGTAGGAAGCCAAATCTTAGGACAAATGAATACAGTTTCTTTGATGTATTTGGAGCTGCACAGTTTTTACATACTCAGCATCTTGCCTGTGGGCCTTAACAATGATTGGGTAAAAATACTGAAGAAAGGCTATCATAATATAACCAGACAAAGTAGTGTATATACTACTTGATGCACAAAAAGTACTTATATTTTCAGAGATTAAATATGCAGTCAATGGTACTGAACAGCTGCAGGTATTTCAGCCTCAGGTGTCTTCGGGAATTAAGCAACTTAACAGAAATGGAATCTGTGACTTGCTATGCAAGCTGGTTTATTGAAAACAAAAATTGTAACAGGATTTATTACTGCTTTAGAGATGGAGTATGAGTTTGAAACTCATTTTCAAATGTGTCCTCAAAGGAACAGGAGAATATGACTGGTAAAATGGGGGGAGGGGGGTGGGGTGGAGGGAAGCGGGACAGTTGGAGGGGATGAGGAAAACTCTGGCATGCAAATGACACTGTCTCCAATTAGTACAGATACACCTCTGGAAATTCCTGCAAGTGTTTTATCTCTCTAGAAAATGTATTGAAACCCCCGGGCATGTAGGTTGTGTTTGTGCATGCTTGAGGTCTCAACTTCTTCCAGGATTAAAAGACTGTAAGTACATGCACCATTCTGTTGGTGCTGTAGTAACAGACTGCACTAGTCTGTGCTAGGCACTGAGCAAACACAGGACAAAGATACACAACAGGCAGTGTATGGAAGCAAAAAAGACAGCAGAGAAAGATAAATAAAGAGCTGAACCAGGTCAGGATGACAGTACCCAAGTTTTGTATTCCCTTGCTGAGCCTGCAGAACTCCTAGGATATTTCTGCATTTCGCATTCTAAAACTTCAAAATTTATCAAAATCCCAGAAAGTAAGGGACTCTCCATCCTGATGTTAAGCAGGCTCATTTCTAAGATGACTCTTACTTCATTTTCATTGTTTCAATGAGCCAGTCCATGTTCAGAGCACTGTCAGTGCTGAGGAAGAATAGACAAGCACTGGGAGTTCCATGGCCATAAAAATAAACACTGTCAGCAGGATACATAAAGTAATGTATTGAATTTGAAACACAACATCACAGGAGCATGAAGAAAACCAGATGCATCTGCTAAGCATTTCTGGACAGATTGATTTACACAATGCTGTTCTTTAATTATGTGACTTTATTTAAGAAGTCGGACAGGACAGTGCTTCAGATCTGGGACAACCAGCAATGGACACCAGATCTTTATTATGTCAGAAGAAACAAAAAAAGCACCATCTTTTTTACCTTGGTACAAAAATTATCAGGATGATCACCCCCAGAACCCCTAAGCTTATACTTGGTGGTTCAGATAACTGTGTCAAAATTTGTCTGCTTGATTTCAGCCACTTCTTCAGAGTCCAGGTGTCTGCACATCTAATGCAAGGACTGTTATAACACAAGCATGTGCTGCTGGGCGGAGGTGAGGAACCCCAAAGTCAGAAACTTGGGCAGCATGCGGGTGTTTGTTCGGGGCTTTGCCTGTCAGAAGTTCTTGAATGGTTAGAGCCATTTACTGAATGCATCTGCCTATTCTTTGCCTTCTATACCAGGTCTCAGGATTCATCTGAATGGTATTACCCTAAGGTGCTGGAGGCATGTTTGATCACTGTAAGAAGCTTCTCCCATGGCTGCAAGTAGCAAGGAGAAGGCTGCCACACCAGAAGCTTTAAAAAGGTCTGGGGTTTTCTTCATCTATGTAGTAAGTGTAGATGCTGATGTTATTGTTGGTCCTCTCCATGCACTGTGGGACAGGGTGAAACACTTGGCTTCATAATGGAGATTATTGTGGATAAGTGAACAGAGAGAATCATTTAACTGCACCCAGATAATTAACCAGGAAACTGGAAATCCTTGTATCAAGGTTGGAGCCTGATCAGGAATTTATACTGTATAAAACAATCTTTTTCTTTCTCTGTTCTCTCTCTCTCTCTTTTTTTTTTTTTTTTTTTTTTTTTTTTGGAAAGAATGACAGACTAACAAAAGGGTAGTAGCAAGAAAGGAAGGATTTGGTGAAAGCTTTGAATCATCAGAGAGGACACCATTATCAGATGAAGCAGTTTCTGGGAGGCATACAATAAACTATTCTATTTTTTCAACAACAATTCAAGTTGTGCAGCCACTCAAAAATTTAAAAGCCCTTTTTAAGATAATTGTATGCATTTTACATGTACTGTATGCACTTACTCTTTCAGGGAGCGCATGTTATTGATCACTCCTGCCTAAATTAATAGTGCATCTCTGTCTGGATTGCAAAGCAATAATGAGTTGTTTAATTAACTTCTGTAGGTATTACAAGGAAAATTATGCCTAACACAGTCTAAAATCCAGATTCTTGAATGTAGGGGATTTTTAAGTTAACCTGACTCATACACTTTTTGCATAACAACTTTGTGGGTTTTCTGCTGTGTACAGGGCAATAACACTCCAAGTTTACAGCCTGTATAATCCACACGAATTATACTCTCTAGTGCCCATCTATCTCTGTCTTATGAAGCTGATATCATGAAGACACAGATAACACCAAAGACTGTAACTTTTACTAATAGTCTACAACCTGCTTAGCTACTTGAGGCTGATGAATTTGAGGAGCTGGTCAGAAAAACATGAAAATTTAGTAGCTTAGTGGGCATTGTACATGATGGGGAATGACGAGGTTAGAGAGCATTTTGGTGTCTTCATGTTGCTACCACCACCAAACCTCAGTCTGTACAGTGTTTGAACTGAATGATGAAGCACAAGAAGGGGTAACAACCCTAAAGCAAAAGGACAAATATGCTGTAATCTCTCCGTAACTGTACTCTGTCCCCACACCATCAAGATTATTTGGGTATCTTACTTAACACAGAGTGTCAATGGGAAGCCCATCAATGTTAGAAATACTTGCACAAATCTAGTTCATCCATCAGCTTTGAATTGAACTGCATGCCCAAAATCCAGGCAGAGCCTACCTGCCTTAATGCACCGTTGCTGCATGTGCTTATAGGACTCTCAGGTACAGCCACAAACACGGGCCACGATGAAAGAGTCCTTCCCCCATGGTCAAGTCCAGTATCATGGGAGGGAACCTGGTGGAAGAGCAATGTAAATTGTGAGGGCTCACAGTAACTTGGGAGTATTATTAATATCACATCACCAGCCTGTGTGCATTTTTTACATGTCACAATGAAATTATTTTATTACCTGTCTGTGAGTTCATCCTAAAACATTAAGTGCAAGACAGTGGGATTTGGCACTTCCACAGCATTGGCTATGGCATACAGTACATCTACATACACTTTTGCTGCAGGTGCACTCATCCCACATCTAAGAAAATCTGTTTTCAAACACAAGATGACTTAAACACAGTGTTTAGATGTGAGGCATGTTAATGCAGGTATCAGCTGACCCACAACTGCACATTTGAAGGGCAGGTAAATCTTAACTCAGGCAAAACTCATGGTTGATACTGACTTGACTGTTTCTCAAATGAAATTTTAAAAGGAAGTTTCTCAATATGGGGTTTTTTAATGTGCTGGTATCAAGCATTTATGAATAGCATTTCCTACTCTAGTAATCAACTCACCCAGGAAAACAAGTGTGTGAAAAATCTGCATCTTATTTACATTTGTAATATTACATAATTTTGAAGGTATCAGCAGAAGCATTTAAATGAGAGTTTTGACAACAGTGCCATTCCAAATGCAGTGAAAATCCTTTTGATGTTTAATTAGAGGAGACTGCAAGGACATAATTTGAAAAGCTGAAGGTGGAGTTAAAAAACATACCTCGCCCACTACAAAAATGTCTCTGCTGTCTTGGCCTGTGTTTTAAGTGCATACTAACAGATCTCCAATAACTGGTATTTCTTGCTCTATGGGTAGTAAGTTATCTTGTCATCTAGTACTTTATCATCAAGTATAAAAAAAAAAAATCATCTGGCTTTGTGCGCAGTAGATGAACGCATGTTTATAGAGCACTGATTTTAAAAGTCACAATACTTTGCCCTCAGGATGCAAACGTCGTACTGCTTGAGACACCCAGCACCTTGCATAACTGCATATAAATTTAGCATTGCTAATTAATGCTCTATTTTTAGTACCAGGATTCTGTGCATCACTATTGTGATACACAGAACATGGATGCAGTGGATCCTTAGTTCAGAAAGTGTGCTGGGTTGTTTTTTTGTGGTCACAAGTTGCGTATCCACTGCTCCACAGTGGCAGCTGATCTTGATTTAAGCACCTCCCCAAGCTGACGAGTGTCTTTGCAAACTGTTTATGTAATTCTAGTAATGACCATGGAAGACTGTAGGCTGCAGTTTAAAGTGCACAGATACAATTTAGCCCCTTCACTTCTCCAGATCTGCAACAGGCTTTTAGGTGGAGTTCTTGTTTTATTTTTCAGATCTCCTTGTATTTTCTGATCTTGGCTTGATTAAACACCTTGTATTCACATCTGGCTTAGAAAAAGAAAAAAAATGTGACTCTTTGGAATAGTAGGATTGAATTTAGAGTTGAGAAGGCCATAGCTGGTAAATTTTATCCTAAAAAGAATCAAGGGTGAAATCTTGGCTCTATTTAAATCAGTGGCAATGTTTCACTAATTTCAGGTGAAGGTATTCACCCCTACTAAATACTTTATATCCTAAGGGCTCTATAAATTGTTGCATAAACATTACATAGTTAGATGATGGGAAAAAAACCACTCCCATTTTCCTCACCTAAGGTAAAAATCTTTGCTGCCAGGTTTCCATGGAAGAAGCTGACAGAGGTAATCCAGCAGTGATGGAATATTCAGGGATTAATTAGACGTGGCCTAGATACATGCCAGAGAGTATCAGAGCTGACCTAAATGTTGGGAGGAATAGTGCCTGTGTCTCCTCCTCTCTGTTAATCAGCCCTGACACCAAAGGCTTAGCAGGGCAAGTTTGAAGAGAGCATTTGGATGTAAGCCTGAAAGAGGCAAATTGTTAGGTTATTTTTTATTCATATGATGAGTCTGCTTATTTAAATTTAAAATGTACTGAAAACATAGCTTCTTGTATCTTGTAGATTGGTAGGAAGTCAACCAGGTTTTTCAAACAGTGAGCCAAGAGTCTACAGAAGCCTGGCTGTGGATCACCATGCTTTGACAGAGTATGAAGTCTTCCTGTCTCTTCTACTTTGTTCTAAAGCACCATTCCAGGGGGAAAAAATCAATTAACTACACAGATGCTATGTTAATTTTTAAATATATACAAATATGTCAGAGTTGTTTACAGTAAATGAGCAATGGAATAAACCTCACTTTGGCCTAAGGTTTACAGGAGCAGCTTTCATCACTCAAAGGGTCAATGAATGGGAATAAGAATAAATCAGTGTTTCTTCAGTTTAATTTGAAATAATGTTAATTGGAATAGCCTTCTGCTCTACAAGCATGCTTTTCAAGTTGCAGCCAGCAAAATAAATTGTGGGGTTTTTAAGGACAAAAATCTAAACTAAACTTTTTCCACTTACTCTGTAAACTCCAACTTCTAAAGGATGTCCCTGAGTTGATCAAACTACTCAGGACAAAGATCTATTTAAGCCAGTATTAAAATAAAAGTACAGTCCAGAGACCTGCTTCCTGCTAATTGCATGCATCTGGGAATTTTAGAAAAATTTTGGCTTAATTGGAATACTCAGCCATCAAGTTTTCATGTCATTGCAGTTATATTTCAAGAAAAGGGGTTGAATGGCAGTGAACTGAGAGATCTGGAAACCCGCAGTATTTGAAGATGTATGAGATCCTGCCATTGTCACTATTACTTGTCACAGGTGACTAAAAAGCAGTGGAGTTCAGCTTGCCAAGATGATGACTTTATTACAGTTCTTCACCTTTATTTCAAAGTATTTTTGAGAGGTCTAGGAATTTTTTATCTTAACTTGGGGGGAGGCAGGGGGCAGGGCGGGGGGTGTTTAGCTTCCAGTTTGGGAAAATGATGGAAAGCATACTAAAAAAAAAAAAATAGTAATTGAAAGAAGTGTCTATATTGATATCTGAGCTAAAACTGTACAAGTTGAAAATCAGTTAATTCATATCAAGTA
Source organism: Falco rusticolus (assembly GCF_015220075.1). Classification (NCBI taxonomy): domain Eukaryota; kingdom Metazoa; phylum Chordata; class Aves; order Falconiformes; family Falconidae; genus Falco; species Falco rusticolus. The sequence continues at coordinate 91,035,855 of NC_051187.1, forward strand.
GGGATATTTGTCTGTAACTTTGGACCTGAGAAAAGGGAGAAACTTCCACAAAATTATGCATCTGCATGTTGTACTGAAGCCCTTATGAAATCTATTTCATTGTGATTATACTCAGTAAAAGACTTGATGTGTGCAGTGTTATGATCCAACAGCTGCTATTGCCTGCAATTCCACAAGCAATTCCCACAAAACATGCCTTTTATAACAGAATAATTTCATTGAATTACTAATCAATACAACCAGGTGTCAGGTATAGACATATAGTCATAACAGAAATAATCTACTGTTTAAGCATTTGTCTCCAAATGGCAGCTCGGTAAGAAAAGAGGCTGCTCAACACCCTGGCGCTGGTTCCCAACCACTGGAAGTATCACACTTACAGCTTACGAAATCTGCAAAGAAGTAAGAAAGCTCGGAGCTGCCTAGCAATGCTTTTATCAGTCATTGCTACCAAGAGTCTCAGCTTCCCCTTAGCGCTTTGTGGTGGAGGTCTGTACCACAAACTCTAAATGACTAATGGCAATAGTCTTGCTGTCGTTTTGTGTTGCAGACACCTTCCCCATTCCCTGGGCATCCAGGGACCCCAGTTCGAAAATCAGAGTCCAGCTGATCTCTTGTTATTCAGCTTCTATTATTTCATTGTTAATGTATAAACCTATCTACTGGACTGAACTTTTCCAGTAATTATTAATTGACCTTTTTGTATTTAGGTAAATTGAGACAGATGACACTTTTTGAAATAGTACTTTGCTCACTTACCCTATGACTTAAGTTAAGGAGCAACAAAAGATACTCATTTTAGGGACTAGTAACTGTTTCACATCCACACTTTTCTATATAGCAACTTTAGAGTGTTTTTTTTTCATTTTTCTGTAAAGCTTCATAGGACTTTATCTTGTTCAGATTTGACACATTGGCTTTATTGAATTTATCCAATGCTTTACAAATGTCTGTTATCTCCAGTAGTTAGATTTTGTTTAATTTTGAACAGCATAACAGAATATATCCTGAAGAAAAAGCTGTCAAACTTATTGAAGATTTATAGCTGATACAGCAGTTATGATAGTGAATCGATAATAACCAAGTTACCAGTTATTTGTTAGACTATCAACAGTTTATCACTAAAGAGTAAAATCCACAGAAATATTAACATTCATTTATAATTGCAAAATGGTCCATTTTGTACTTCAAATGCACTGTGGATCTTGTTCAGACTGACAATTTCATTCAATTCACTCCACCAATTTACAGTATTTTAACATTTTTTTGGAAAAGTAAACCAGCATCTGATATGTGGGCCTTTACACTATTCATTTTTTCAGCATAACAGAAATTGCAGCAACCTATTTCAGTTTTCTCTGCCCTAGATTCAGGAAATGATGCAAGCTAATTTCTATTCAAAGTGCTCAGAAATACACCACCTTGGAAAAGGATATTTTTGGGACCTGAGATATATGACTATTTATGTCTGGCTCAAAATACAGGTAAGAGTTCCTAAAAAAGTCATTTAAAGTATATTTTTTACTTTTAAAACGGCAAAACCATGCTTAGAATCAATTCTCTTCAAACTTAAATGAAACACCCACATATCAGACTATCCCATCCACTATCTCAATAAGATCTAAATCTGTCAAGGATTGTTAACACCCATCACAGTGTGGATATTTTGAGGACTTGTAAATCCAGAAGAATTTAAATTTCTTTAGTCAAAAGCAGTATTAACAATACAACATCATTCATAAACATTGATTAGTACTCAACACCAGAAAGGGCAACTGGGAAAAAAAAATACAGATTTTTTTTTTTTTTAATATTCCAGTATTCAGGACATAGGCAGAATCCAGACGAGTAAAAAATAATAAGCTCACTTACTGTTGTTGTGTGGGGAAAAAAGGAGAGGAGCTAGAGGTGATATTGCAGGAGGAAAGCCGACTAAGTAGGCATGACAGGAGCATGGGGGCTAAATGTAATGACAGGAACTTCATAGCATGTTCTTCATAAAAGTGACAGGAAAAGCAAAGGAGGCAAACTGCACTCTGCCAAAAGCATCCATTCAAATCCTGAAATACTGAAGGATAATTTTTGGTAGGGCACGCATTGCTAAACCCCTGGCTTGAAAAAAAGAAGGATAAATGAGAATTACAGGAAGAATGGTACTAAAGACTAGAGATCGTGACCAGAAAACAATGAAGATGAAGCACATTACAGTCTAATTTGCAAAAGCATGTATTAAATATTACAGAGAGCCACTTTTTTGATTGCTTTTCAAACGATCACAGAACTTAAGAATAATTTAAAATCCTGTGCTTTCGTTCCTTTTTATCAACCCTGAGGTTAAATATATACACATTCCAAATATTTAGGGCACAGCTATATCTCCATCATAATATATGCCAAACTCTTCCTTTCTGAATTATTCCAAGCAGCAACCACCTCATTATTCCAGAATCTCACTGCAAGTCCTTCAATGCTGGGGACCGTCAGAAGGGAGTATAAGCCTGTTTTAACATCTGTTAAGGTAGATCTGGCCAGGCTTCTCCAGCCACACATTGAGTTTCTACCTTCTCAGATGCAAACTAGGGAAGGAATGTCTTGGATTCCACCTGGACACCCCAGGACCTCAATATGCAGTGCTAATAGATCTGACATAGTGCTAATACACTGCACAAGTTTTCTGTAAGTGTCAATGGCCAGCTTGCCTTACAACCGAAGTAGCGATATGGAAAACTGCATAAGCAGAAACAAGGAATTTCATTCAGCACTTCCCGTGGGCAGGCAAGTGCTCAGCCATCTCCAGTAAAGCAGGACTCCATCACATGTAACGGTTACTTGGGAAGACAAATGCCATCACCTTGAATGTCCCCTATTCCTTCTCCTTCCCTCAGCTTTATATGCTGAGTGTGATGCCACATGGTCTGGAACATCCCTTGGGTCAGCTGGGGCCAGCTGTCCCGGCTGTGTCCCCCCCCAGCTCCTTGTGCCCCCCAGCCTGCTCGCTGCTGGGTGGGTGAGAGGCAGGAGAGGCCTCGGCTCTGTGCCAGCGCTGCTCAGCAGCTACTGAAACATCCCTGTGTTACCAGCACTGGTTCCAGCACAAATCCAAAGCATAGCTCCATGCTCGCTATTATGAAAAAAATTAACTCTATCCCAGCCAAAACCAGTACACCATTGCTGATTTCAAAGAACTTATTTACATTTAAAAAACCACTCATTTTTTGTGCCTACTGCTCTCAGTAGAAAGAGAAGTTTGTCTCTGACTTGCAGATTTTGCAAAGGAGACCTGTGTGTTGCCAGAAAATATCCCACAGATGAGCAAAATTGGGTGGGAGGAAGCCGTGGGGTTGGGTACAGCCAGCCCTCTACAGCATGTTGTATTACAGAACTTTGTACTATATGACTTTCATCTTGTCAGGTACAAAAGTCTATAGGAATTTCCTTTCAAACATTGCATTAATGAACAAACAGAGTGCTTTATTGTGGCCAAATATTCAGGACAAGAATTAAGAAGCATATCCAGATCCTGATGCTTCTCCAGTGCAAGCAACTGCATGAGATTTTGACATTTGCTAGTGACCCTGCTCCAGACACCATCCCCCAAATCCCCAGCAATAAGGCAACTGCCTGGCTTAGGGGATTGGTAATCGGATACTTCACCTCCAGGTCACCGTAGGTCTCTGGTTCAAGAGCAGCAAGGCTTTGTAATGACTTAAACACCAACAGATATTTATTTAGAGGCATATGGAGAAGGGAACATATGATTTCCATGCAGCAAGCAGTAGACACGTCCACATATAGGCACAAACATTATGACAGTTGCCAGTCTGTTAGAAACATTTGAATGACAGAATACCAGTCTAGCAGAGGTTGATTAACTCCCTAAGTCAGGATTATGTCTTGTTTTAGTGCTGGCTGGGTAGTAAAAGCATCATGGTTTATACAGTATTTTACAACTGAGAGAGGCAAAAATTCATGTTTAACTCTCTCTCCCTCTTCAAAGTCAAAGACTTTGAAAAGTGGTTTTGAATGTTACTGGAGGTAATCCAAAGCCAACTTTAATTTGAATTTTCTGTCTTAGCCGGTACAAATTCAGCAAGAGCAAAAATGTGTTCTGCAGGTCTTTTTAGGCACTTTACTACATAGGAAAAACTTTGAGTGCAAAATTTGGAAATTCAGTGCATCCTTAATGAGGATAAAACTGAAAAAAAACCTACTTCCAAGGTCAGTATTACCCTGATACTTCTGAATCAGACTGTATGGCCGGTGTGTGAGAAAAAAGGTAGGTGATGCTCCCTGTTGTGGAGGGACCACGGCAGGCAGGTGTAATAGTAAAACAGAAACGTGATGTCTTCAACCTCCAGTCAGTGGCAGTTCCAGAAGTCAGAGGGGCTGGCTGGCATCAACACCCTGTCCATTGGCCCGTACTGCCTCCCAGTGGGCATCAACTGCTCTTTTGGGGGAAAAGACGGGTTTTTAAAATGCCCAGTACAGAAACCAGTCCTCAGACAATTCATGGGGGAATTCATTGATGGTGAGATTTGTGGTATCTAAAACCAAAACCCAACAAAAGTCTTGGTCACCTTCCAGTGTGCGGCTCTCTGTGTTAATCACGGCTGCATGGTTCACCCACGGGTTTCTGCAGAATGTAAGCCTCCATTTAAATTTTTTAAAAAAAAAAAGCTTTGGCGGGCAGCCTTACGAATGTGAATGCACTTAGTATCAACTGGCACACAGAGGGCTCTGTCCCTGTCACTCTCAGCTTTGACAAGCAGCAGCAGAGCAGTATCACATCACATGGCTGTGACCAGTTTTACAGCATCCCTCCGTGCAGTGCTAACAGTAACTTACTTTTTTTCTTTTCACTCTTCTTGAGTGTGCTCAGAGCACCAGCACGGGATAGTAAGAAGGGATCCCAAAACTGCAGAATAAAACAACAGGAGGAAAAAGCACCTTTTGCTGCGGTAAGGTCTCCAGAAAGCTGTGAAAGAAGAGCTGGGGGGAATATTTTCATACCTCTTTGACAACCTACAGAGCTTCACTTTGTAGCCCCAACCTGCTTTTTCCTACCGGGCTCAGCGAGCCAAGGATCTGTTCAGAGCCGGACAACTCAACTCTATGCCTTTCCCACAAAAAAAAACAAGACCTCCCAGCCCTGTGCTGTTACTGACCTGGGAACAGTCACAGCAACCTTCATGTTGGGACATTTGTGTGGTTACTGCAACCACCAACAGTGAGGGGGCTTTGGGGAAAACACCTCTGGGGACCTGTGGAAGTCACAGGGCTGTGCAAGCTCTTGCAAGGGTTAGAGCTGTTGCCCGTGCTTGAAACATTGCATTTGTCTATATCTTGTACCGTGATCTTATGGAATGGGGAGGAAAAAAATCACACAGTGGTATATCACAAGTTGTGTGAATAAACAAAAGACTTCTGTGTCTAGGTGTGTCCAGCTACAAAGGTCACTTAGGTGTGGGATGTTTATTTTTTTCCTCCAAAGCGATCCTGTTCAGGTTGCAATATCCTGTTTTATTTCTACGGTGCTTATCATTGAAAGTTAATGTTCAGGATCCTTGGATCTGATATCCTCCCAGCGCACACAAGAAATAGAACTGAAAAACATCAAAGCAAGCAGTACTGAACACAGAGAAAAGGCAGAAGTGCTGCATTGGAAGTGCTCTTCTTGCATCACGCTGCTTTGTGGAGAGCTCACATCATCAGGTTTGCATGTGTGCATGCACGTGTGAGACTCCTTCAAAGGAGGAAATAGGATGCCTAACTTTTAGTGCAGAAAATTAGTAACAAAATACACGCTAGCTGAGGGCCGATAACATCGCTGTAATCTCGTACTTAATCTGCTATCCTCAAGAAAAATCTGTTGGCTTTTCCGTGCTAACTGCCCAGGCTGCGCACGCTAACTAATGGCCCGGCGCTGCCCTGCTCCTGCAGCAGTGACTGAGGTCACGCGTGTGCACCTTCATTTCTGCGCGTCGGTGCCCCCGGCGGAGCTGCCCCCCCCCCCCCCCCGCTGACAAACGCCGCAGCCCCGCCGGGCGCTCGCCCCTCTCCCTGGCGGGCCGCGGTCGGGCTGCAGCAGGTGCAGCGGGAGCACGCGCGCGGCGGGGCGGGGGCGGCGGCGGCCGGGGCCGAGCGGCCGCGCGGTGCGAGGCGCCCCCGCCCCGGTGCGGGGCGGCCACGTGGAACCGCGGCTCCCGCGGCGGCGACTTCCTGCTCCGCATCGCCCGGCCGCTGCGCGCAGCGGGGAGGCAGGCGCGGCAGCCCGCAGCGGGGACGTCGACCGGGCGGGGGGGACAAGGGGTAAAGGGGGGAGGAAGGAAAAAAAAAAAAAGAGAGAAACTTTGTACGTGCGGCGGCGGCGGGAGGAACGCGTCCGCAGGCGGGCGGCGGCTGGGGGAGGAGGGGGAGAGGCGGCGGCGGCGGGGCCGTGCCGTGCCGTGCCGTGCCGGGCGGGGGGCGGAAGCCCGCCGGTGCGCGGGGCCGGGCGCTGCGTGCGCGGCGGCAGGAGGGAGAGGGCGGGCGGGAGGGAGGATGCGGCTGAAGCTGGGCTTCCTGCTGCGCGCCGTGCTGCTGGCGGGCAGCTTCTTGGGGCTGCTGCTGCTCTGGTCCTCGCTGTCGCCCCGCACCGAGGAGCCGGCTCCCCCGGGACGGACGCGGGTGAGTGTGCGGCCGCGCCGGGCGGCAGGGCGGCCGGGACGGAGCGGGTGGTGGAGCCGCTGCCCGGGATGTGACCGGCGGCGGCTGTGGGCGGGCGGGGGGCGGCTGCCCGGGCTGCGGCCTGCGGCGCCTGCAGGCCCGAGAGGGGAGAGCGGAGCGGCGGGGCCGGCCCCAACCGGCCCCCGGATCCGGCGTCCCTGCCCGGGCGGCGCCGCGCCTTGGCCCGCCGCCGCCGCGGGACGGGCCGCGCCGAGGCCCGGGGGCGCCGCGCTCCGATGGGCCCCGGCGGCCGCGCCCGGCGGGTGTAGGGTCCGGTCCGCGCCGCCCCGCCCGGCGTGGGGCCGCCGCAGCCCCCCCAGCCCGCCGGGGGCCGCCGCTGGCGGGGCGGGGCGGGCAGTGCCCCGACGGGGCCCTTCCCCGAGACCTGCCCGCCGGCGATGCCCCGGGCACCCAAAAGGCGTGGGTCCGTGGATGCCTCCTCCAGGGGCTTTGCCATCCCTGGAGCAGCGGCGCCGGTGCAGACTGCCGGAGCGTCCCGCAGAGGTGTCCCCCGGGGGTTCGACAAAGGGCGCAGGTGCTCCCGCACACACTCCGCTGCGGGTCAGCTTCCCCGGCCGTCAGCGACCCCAGGGCAGGCCCCGCCGAGGACAGGCGGCCGGCTGGGGGCCGGGGAACAGCGCAGGAGAGCCAGCAGGCCTTGGGCTGGTGGCGCTGGCAGTGCGCGTCCCGCACCCCGAAACGGCGGGGCGGCCCGTGGGGCGGGCAGCGCCTCAGCGGAGGGGCAGGGACCCCGGCAGGGCTGCGGGAGCCGCGCGGGGAGCCCTGGCCTGGCCTTGTGTCAGGCGGGAATAAGCCGTGCCCTCAACGCCAGGGTCTGGGAAGGCGTCAAGGTGCTTTTTCCATTTTCGCCACAGGTTTTAGAGCTGTCAAACATAGCTGGACTTAAGGAGATCTGCTTGAAGTAAGATTAGTCAAGATTATTTTAATCTTGGTGAAGTCATAAAATTTTGCAGTGATTATCTTAAAAAGTGATCTGTTGTGATATGTTCGCTAATGATCTTGGGCCTCACTTGCTAGTGGGCTGCTTTGAATAATTGCGGAAGGCAAGCGAGCTGACAGGTTTCGTGCTTTTGAAACCTGGCAATGACTTTGGACTCCTTCAGCAGATGCTCTGTCTTCTGAAGCTGTTACAGTTTTCTGTGTCTTGGCAGTTACTGCTGAGATAATAGGCCACAGCGGTTCTCTTGGAGATACACAGTTTATTAAGTGGTAAAGTTTCTGTAATCTGTTCTTCGGGATACAGCATAGGCTTTTCTGTGTACAGAAAAATCTTCAGGAATTTTATTTGCGTGCCTCCCAAGAAAATGTCAGGCAGTAAACGTTTTACGTCAAAACCAGTTGAATTACTTTTCCTGTTTAGGGAAGGGTAACAGACCTGTCAAGTGAAATCTTCTTAAAAAAAAAACAACATATATATATGGTTATGGTTGCAATGCTGTGTAGGGCAGTGACCGTCATCAGATGACTATTCTGGGGTGAGAACTGAAATACTGCAGTCCTACAGTGTGCATGCTGTATCAGCCTATTCAGGTGCTGTAATGAATCACGCTGTCTTCTCTGACAAGCCTGAAGGCTTTTTCTCGGAGGCTTTTGAGCTGAACCTTTGTATCCACCTCCATTCGCACGTGAGGTCTGATTCGGAAATCTGTTCTAGCTGGTGCACATGGCAATATTGGAGTGGGAAGAGTCCTTACAGTCTAGCCCTTGATAAAACAGCATTCTGTCTTGATCACCCCTGCCTTGACTGGAGGAAATACTCATGACAGCCACCTCAGGAAATAATTCAGTCTTTGTTGGGAACAAATATAATGGTATTAAGTAAACACTGTCAAAGATGACATCTAAACAGAATATCTGGTTCATTAGCGAGATCAGCTGTTTACTTGTCATTGTGATATATATGAGAGAGGGTAACACGTGCTTCTTCATTTTCTGGGAAACAGTATCGTTGTTACTAAATTTGTGTTTTGGTTTGGACTGCTTTCCTCCTCAGAAGCTGCTCAGGTGAAGAATGCTAGTGAAACAGTAGTGAGCGGGCTCACTCCTAGCAGTGCTCCATCGTATTTCTGGGGGGTTGGCAGAGCCCAGGAGTATGTCCTGAGGTTAGGGTCTGTGCATCCTGCATCCTGCTAGGTGAGGCGACACTGACCCCATGAGGTGGGCGTGTACCTCAGGGTATGCTTCCCGCAACACCTGGAGACAGACTGCGTTGGTGCAGTTTCAGCATGCTGGAACTAGGAGTTTAATCATAACTGCTGCTCTGGGTGTGCACACTTTGTTCAGTCATACAAATGTATGTGTTTGCTCTGTTGTTAGTTGCCGGAAAGTTTGTTAAGCTAAAGATAACAGAATAATTATTCTTCTTCCCGTACAACGCCCTCCTCCTTTTGCTCGTGCTGAAAACTCTGGCCAACAAATGTAAAATTCCTGATCAGAGAGTACCAGCTTAAAATAGAATTAAACTTTTTATAGCTAACCTCAGGCAGTAACCTTTCCCTCTCTGCGCTGTAACCCTGGGCGCTTCTTAATAACACCGACACATTAAAGAAGCAAAGATGAAAAGTTCTGCTTTGTTGTTCTCTTTATGTTTATAACCTTGAATATTTTCCTGCTTACAGCAGCAAAGGATACTGAAGATCTTGTAGTAATGTTGTAACTATGGACCTTAAAATGAAAAAAAAGTATATTCTCCCTTCAAATATTGTGTTATGTTTTTTCTACTCATTTTAAAAGATTTCAGAGATCTTTTGGAGAGGCAAGGTGATTAAGCTATGGAGAGTTTTCAAAGAAAAAGTGAAAGTGGAGAAGTAGCTTGTTTAGGAAGGAAATGAGAGAACACAGAGGTAGTAACAGAAACACAGACAGCTGGGAGACAAGACCTTTGTTTCTGGTAGAATTCTGACTACCACAGGGAGTGTATGTTCACTGAAAGCATATCAGCCGATCTCCAGGCAACCCAACAGTGAAACTTTGTTTCTGCAAGACATCATTTAAGGAAAAAGTGCTTGGAGTAATCAGAGAAAGAGGTTAAGTATTTCTTTCTTTGCATTATCGGAAATATCCAAACAGAATAAAATATCCTCATCCTAAAGAGCTTTTAGTTTTCAATGTAAACCAAATTAAAATAATGAAAATATATTAAGGTCTGTCCTCAGAGTCTTTAAAAGCGTGTCTGCCCTTTGTGTATGTAAGGACATCTACTATCTGATAGTAAGGATTACAAGAGTACCAAAGATTTAGGCAGGGATGTGCTTGTTTATGACTGTGAGAAAAGATCAGGTAGAATCACTGATTCCATTATTATTTGCATGTTGTGGGTTCTTTTGGATGTTTTCCGATACCTTCTGCTCTTCTGGGTCAAGGGATCATGGTTTTGGGGCTATCAGGAAACGACTGAGGCTATTCATTGTACGAAGATTGCTGTAGGCATCCCAGTTGTTGGGGATATAGTACTTGTTGGTCTCCAGCGAGATGTGGCTAATCGGCCACAGAGGTACAGCCTTAAAAGCTGGTGTCATCAAGAAGTGGGTAATACTGCAGGCAGAACCAATGGACTGAAACGGTAAAGAAAGATTCATTACTGAAAAGCTGAAAACAGTGTATTGGGGGAGTAAATGTAATATAGGTCAACTTTAACTCTCCAAATCTGACCAACTACAAAGTGTTAAAGTGACCAAATTAGTATTCAGAAGCATGAAAAGTTATGTAAAATTGAGATTGGTGGGTTTGGGTTGTGTGTTTTGGGGGTTTTTTTTTGAAAGATCAGTTTAGCCTACCTGAGACAAAGCTTGAAGTACAATTTTGCAGGCTCATAGTCTGTGTGGTAGTAGTATGATCAGTGGTTTCATACTTCCTCTAATCTTCACTGGAGTACTCCAAGAAGCTGGTAGAAATGACCCTATTCATTTTTCCTTGTGAAGAACAGTAAGAAGGTGTCCGCTGTGTTACTAATCCCCTTCTGGAGCCTAGGAAAGTAGTAAAAGATTTGCTGGCCACGTGTGGCTGACCTTGCACAAGTCAGAAATGTGGTGAGATTGCAAACCCCACAAAATTCCCTGTTCTGCCCTTTTCTCGTGTGCAGTGAGAACTTCCCAAAATCTTGGCATGGGCTGCCTGGCCTCGTATCTGGGAACCTGCTGCTTCAGATTTGAAGCATTACAATACTTGTGGGATTTCCCAACTTGAGCTAGCCCGTAGCCACTGCACCTGAGCCACCAGTGGGCTGCCATTAACTTGCCTTGCTGTGTGTTGAAGGCATTTAATTTTCTGTGTCTGTAAGTGACATGTTCTTAAGGGGCTTTTGGGAGTATTTGTTTATCAACAGTTCCCAGACTTTCCAGGCTGGCTTTTTTGTGTAAGTAATTGGGCAGCTGTCCCCTTCCTCCTGCCATCCCTGAAAGCATGCACGTCTCCTACTCCAGGTGTGCTCTCAGTGCTCTATAACTTAGCAGGAGCTTTTGAGGTCACAGTCTCCCACCCTTAGACATGTATACCCTCATCTCCCTGCCAGGACATTAGCTGTCCTTATTGCCAGACATCACAGCAGCTGTGCCATAGCCAGGGAAGAGCGGTTGCCCGTGGATCAGGAAGCAGGGCTCTGCCGAGGGTCCTGGTGCAGATGGTGATCTGGCATGTCCCTCTGGTTCAGGAGCCTGGATGATGGGCCTGTAGCTAGGGCTGTGGGCCCTCACCAGCCACCAAGTTTAAACAGTACGATTCCCGTGCAGCCACTAGAAGGTAGAGAATTTATGAAGTGGAGGTGGAGGAGCTGGAAAAAAAGAAAAGCTGAATGGACATTTTCTGAGCTTTCTGGTGACACGCCCCCTTCTCTCCCACTTTAAGGACCGCTAATATCCTGTATGTCTTGGCTGGGTTGTCACTGGGAACTTAATGAAAAGTTGCAGACTGAAGTTGAAATGTTATTGTGGTTTAAATTAGATTCTTGGCAGTGGAAGTCCCAGCGGAAATTCTCCACTTTCCCTTAAGGAGTAACGGCACATGTGCTTAGAGAAACTGAGATGCAGGAATTTTAAGTTTATATCATTACTGGAGGAAAGGGCAGGAATCAGAGTAAAATAATAAATCTGATGTCACAGGGAGAGTGGTGTTCTGTAGTGCAGGGATTCAGGTTCGAGTTTGGTAAAAACGTGATGCATTGTGGCACACGGGTGATCTAGTTGCAAAACAGTATCTCTCTCTCCAATTGCTGTGTATAGTTATCTATACATTGATCACTGTTGGTTTTTTTTACTGGTTTGCCTTTCTGTAATTGGGTGAGACCTAACACAAGGAGCACCACATCAGGTCTGCCACTCCAGCATTATCTGAAAACTCAACACCATCATTCATCATCTGGGTGTGACAAGGTCCCTGCAGGTGCAGGGCTAGGCATTGGCACACCGCCTTCTACAATCAAAGCCTTAATCAGTCACTACTTCTGGTGTGACACTCGGCAGAAATGAACACCTTGGCAGATATTTTGTGTTCAACAAGTTTAGTTTGAGATTTGTGCGCAGGGAGGCAGTGAGCTTGCCATAGCCAAAGTATCACTGTTGTAGGAAGTAAACATCACTTTCTTTTTCCCCTCTGTCTATTACAGTAATCTTTAGTGTTGCTGGTGACAGTAATAGGCAAAATGTTTTGAGATATTAAATGCTAATTTTTTTTTAATTTGTGCTTTCATCTAAATTGGCTTTGAAAAAGCTTGTAAAAATCTGTCACCCTTGGGAGAGTGTAAAAACCCCAATCACTATCATATTAAAAGTGAAATCTTTCTACAAACGTTTCCAGTTATGTTGCAGAATCAATGACCACAAAGCAAATAAAGTGAAGAAATGGGGGGGAAAAAAGCCTTCATAATTCCTACAGTTCATGTATACATACATAGATTGTATTAAAACTTTCTTGAACTCTTTTTATCTATAAGATCCCTTGTAATAAGTTGGAGAAAGAACTCATTATTATCTTCAGACTATTATTTATGTAAATGTCTGCTCCTCTAGAGTAGTTTTGCACCATTTTATGTGTGTGACAAGTTTCCTTTTATTGTGTTCTAGCACACACCCCCACCCCCCATTACCATTCATGAGTAATGTAAAAGAACTGAACAGTCAAAAAAACCAATCAAAGATCTTAAGGCCAGCATTTGCTTTTCAAGAATCCCACTGTAGGAGAAGAGGATCTAGAGCATCCAGGGCACCTTTGGCAGGATCCTTAGCATAGGATGAAAGGTGGCTGTGCACTCTTAGGTAAGATTGTGCAACAAAAAACTTAGTAATTGTGTCTGATTTGGGGATCACACAGGTAAAACTATTCCTGTCTTTAAGTACCTCACAGAGAAACTCTGGAGTAAGACCACAGAAGTCAGGAATCATCAACACAATGGGTTACGTAGGTTGTCATTTGTTTTAAAAAAAATGAATAAGTAAATAACAGAAGTGGTAACTTGTGCTCCTTAGTGACCAAGTAATGGGGCATTAAAAATAGCATGTAATAAAGTCCTTTTTAAAATAAAAATCTAGGTGATAGTTAAGTCTTTATTTTAAAGATGATGAATTAGGATATGATAGCCAAGCTGAAGTAGTAGAAATTCTGGAGCTAGTAAATTTAGATACTGGAAAAGGCCCAGTGGGTCATCAGAATGCCAGCTTTGAGAGAAGGCCTGTCATATCTAGGAGTGTATACATGGGGTTTTCATCACATGGCCAAATAGCGTGTACCTTCCTTCACCCGAGCTCAGCAGAGTTAAAATTGCTTGTATTGAGCTGATGCTCCCTAATGAAAAATGACAGTGCCTTTGTCCTATTTTTTTCAGATATTAAATCAGCATTATGGGAGACAGCCAAGTGGAAATAAGGCAGGATAAGCTGTTACATTAATAGGTTTGACTTCTACCTTGGGGGGGCAGGGGGGGGGGGTGTTTTTACAGAAAGTAGGCCATATAATCTGAGAGAAGGATTCCAAGTCTGGTAACAGTTACATTTAATTACTAAATCTGTTCTGTAAGTATGGAAAACAAACGTCTACTGTGAACGATTAGTTTAAAAATAGCAACACGCTGCTTAAAAGGCTGCCTCCTCCATCAGTTTGCTTTCATCTTTTTGTGAATTAAAGGGAATTTATTCGCTTGATTGTGCCTTTAGCAGTCCACCTCTGCCCCACAGTGCTCTAGATTTAGACACTGTTTTGGTGAGTGAGGTGTGTCCTGTCCCATCCTGCGTGCCCCCCCCCCAAGTAGTAGCAGTGCCAAGGTAATGTGTTCAGTAAGGAAAGTGTTGCCAGAATGGCCCAGCAAAGGGGAGCAGTAAGCAGCCAGCAGCATGCACGTCTTTGCAATCTCTGATACTTGTAGGCATGGATTTGGGGGTATTCTGGCCTTTCACAAAATGCAGATTTGAAGAGGGGAAAATTTTAAACTTGGTAGATTTCTGTAAACTTAAACCAAAGGTTAAGTTTGTGCTTTATAGCAGATTTCAGGACTGGGATTTATCAGTTTAATTGTAGCCTCTTTCTTGAAGGGGCTTGCTGGGAAGGTATGTGGTTTTGTGGAAAAGGGGTGTTTTGTTGTTAACAATCATAAAAAGATATAGAGGAGAAGGCTAATACTTGATTTCTACCTTTGTTTTTCAAATAAACATCCTTATTGTGTTCTCCCTGCTTGGGACCGAGCAGTTTTGAAACATTTGCGTACTCATTGGAATATTATTTGAACTGGTAGGTCTGAAATTTGAAAAAACAAGTTTTTTCTTAGTGCAAACTGTTTTTGAAATAGGTTGCTGCTTTCCTAGTGATGCATTTTATAGCACAGAATTCCTATTTTCTGAAGACCCATTAACTTCCCATTTGGGAATAAAAATGCTACTCTTACCAGGCTACATACATACATTATGACTAAAACAAAAAATGGCTACTTTTAGTAATGAAGAGATGATGCTTAAAAAAAGGATTGTTTTAAGCAGGAATTAAGTGTGCTTCTCCATGCATAAGCATGCTTTCTTGCAGCTCACAGATACTTATTTTTTTTTCTCCCCTCTCTGTTACAGTAAACTAATTGTTTGCTGCTCTGTGGTGGTCTGTATTTCTTTTACGTTTCTGTCTTACCATGTCCTCTTGAATCCTTCATTCTAATTGCCGGCTCCAGTAACATTTTTTTAGTATTGCTCTGGCTTTCTGAAGCTACAACTTACTTTCCTTTGATTTCCTTGTGGAGTGTTCAGTTGCAAATAGCAGCAGTCGGCACTGATGTGTGGTAAACCCCTGAGCAGCAGGAGAGAACTGCAGGAAGGTATAATGTAAAAAGAGTATACTGGTTTATATGCTGTTTACATTTGGAAAACTTTCTTTACAGTTGAAAGTCTCAAAATATAACTGTTAATGAAATTAAAGCATAAGCAGATGGTGCTCAGCCCACAAAGTTTCTTACTTATTTTGTTGTCTTAAAAAATTGGCAATGAAAATGGCTCAGCAGGAACTGTTCTGACTTTGAATACAGTTGATTATTTTTTTTAATAAGGCAGAAAGTATTATGTTAAATAGTGTGCTTTAGAAAAAAAATATCTTTAATGAAATTGAATATAGTGGTTTTATTCATATTTGAACATTTTTGTCACAACTTGGGGATTAAAATTTGCTTTGGTTTTAACCTGTAGTAAAAGATTTCCTTTTTAAGTAGGACTATAAAAGGAATAGCATTTCAGTAGGGCTGAAGCCTAGCAGCACCCCATTTTATTTCTCAATTCCTATCTTTATGGATTTGAGATATTTAAGCAATGTCTTTATTTTGAGCTAGTAGAATTCTAGGTATGTCAAAGAAAAAGGTATTTATTTTTTTTAAATTGGCTGTAGAAAATGCCTCATCTGTAATAACATCTTGATCCAAAACCAAAAAGAGTAACCAAGCTACCTCTTAAAAGCATCTGGGATGGTAATGTCATGAGTTTTCTATCCTTCCTATTGAGGAAGGAAGATCAAGAAAGACAATATTGACATAATGTGTTCTTCAGAGAAAATAAATTGTTCTCTACATGCTCTAGTCTTGAAATAAGATTTGCTACACTTTCACTTAAATGAGGCCTTGAAGTCAGCTCTTCAAGGCTCATAATATATGTCTTTTATAAGCCATGCATGTGTCAATGATGCATTTATCATGCACCTTAGACTGCTTCACCTGCTCTGGCTTGGATAATCCATCTCCCACAGTGATTCTAACACGCCAAAGCCTCTGATAAGCTTTAAACAGCAGCTATGAAATATCTTGGGTTTTTCTCACCTCTTCTGCGTTTTACACCCTTATTTCCCTTCCCTCTATGAAGTATGTTCCTCCTGCACAGAACCGAGACCTTCACTAGTGATTAGCTTAAAAATGGTATCTGTAATCTGCAGAGGTGGAAAAGGGTGGGAGGTGGAGGGGTTTTGTTATTTACTTCTTTTGATGGAATATGAGCTTTTAGTGATTATGTCTAAGTATACCACCTGCCTCTGATCAGAGAGTTCTTAGCCAGCAGCTCTCAAGTCCAGAAGGATGGTGTGTGGGTTTCCTGTGCCTCAGCTCCTGCTGGTGAGGGAGAAGAATCTCCTGTTGCCTCTTGTGTCACTTTTTGAAGATTCTCAGCTCCAAATGCTAATATTTCACTCAATATAAGATACTTACATGGCATGAGACTCACTTTGTAAAGTGGTCTTGAGTACTCTCTGTGGAGGTATTCCAGCCCTGGATATGTGAAGTAAGACTGCAGATTAGTTTCTGGGATACATTTGTGTGATCTCGGCATCTAAGTCCTTGTGTCTTCTATCCCTCTCTGTTTTCCAATACCGATCTAAAATATTGGCCTTGAACACTTGCTTATTTTTATGTGAATAGTAGAAGAAGTGTTGACTTGACAGGGAGGCTGTGGAGCTCTTTGGGCAGGTCCAGGTGTGAGCTTCTCCTTCAGGCATCCTCAAGGGGAGCAGCTGTCCATGGCACTGGAATCCAGACTGGGGCAAACAGTTACTCTGGTCCAGCTTTGGCAATGTATGTGTTCATACACAGGGCAGTGAGTAGGTGTCCTAAGCGTCAATACCGTTCCCATTATTTCATGTAGAGAAACGGAGGTGGGGGAATCTCTCTAAGACAGGGTCCCCATATTAGAAAGCAGACTTACCTTTTCTATGAATAGTCAAGTCAGTCACTTCTGGGGGAGTTAACAAGTTTTGCTCCTGTTATTATCTTCTACTAAGCCTGGTGATGACAGGGGAGTTGTCAAGCTCTTGTGATAAAAGGGAGCAGACTGCCAGGATAGTTCATGTAGCCTTTAATCTTTGTGTATGCCTGAGGGGCCCTGGGAAAAGAGGATGGCAGGGAGCAGGCTGGATTAATTTTTCTGGATGAAATGGATATGTCCTGGGGGGTGGCCTACTTTAAAAATAATTAAAATTCTTTGAAATCTGCTGTCCTTGAGCACGCTTCATCTGTCCTACGTCCCCTTTCTCCGATTCGCATATAGATCTTGTGGTTGAGAGAGGCCTTGTGCCTCTTTGGGAGGTGTTTGTTTTGGCGATATTTCCCAGGGGCACGTAATTTCTAAACCCAGGCTGACTTGCGTGCCTGTGTGTGGCGAAATGCACACAGGGGCTGCCGGTAATCAGAGGTACCTAGTTATGTTTTTGCTGTTAAGCTGAGAACAGAGAGGCTGCTGGGCTTACAGTAAGGCATGCAAGACACTGATTTTCAGATCAGATCTTAACATAGTTTTATATTTACTCAAAACAGTAAGGTATATTTTTTAATAAAACTAACTTTTTCTAAACAGTCCTTATGTTTGCATGGGGTGATGAAGGTATGATTGGATCCTTACAAGGAAGCTTGATGGTGATTATTGATTGACTGCAGCCAGCCCAAGTCCATGTTACTGTAATGAGGTTCATTGATCTTTGTTTTTCCAGGTTCTTATTCTATGTCTCACCCTCAGCTGAAGTATGAATACTTACATTTGTTTCTTTTTTTTTCCCCGGTCAGTTTTTTTTTCCTTGTTTGTTCTTTGTGGGAATTTGGGGAGTTCATTAGGCTTATTCTCACAACCCACTGTTCAATAGCTTAAGAGTTTTCTTGCACTGCAGTAAGATATTAAGTGATACAGATAATCTGGAAGTAAGGAAGAACAATAAATGATCAGACTACTTGTCTTGACTTTATCCTTTGTAATAGCTTGGGCAATCTATCTTCTAACAAGTTTGTCACAGGCTATAAAATGCTAAGACCTGTTTCATTTTAAACTCTACAATTCATGTCTACAATTAAAGAAGTCTTCGCAGCCTTAAATGCTAAGCACCAATTTTTTTACTGACTTAAAGCCTGTTAGCGTCGCTGCAGAGGAGAGGCAGCTTGAGCAGGTTTTTGAGCTGGTTTTATCTTGCACGGTATTTGCAAGAATTTAGTATGTACTGATATCTTGTCAAAATACAGTCTACTGTCTAATCCCAGCAATCCTAATTTTCAGGAATGGTTCACAGCTGTTAATTTCTAAGAAACAAGCAGAACTTATATCTGTTAATTTGGTTTATCTAACAACCATAATGTACTACTTAATGTTGCCAACGTCATAATGTTGCAAGCAGAATTTGTTATACTTTTTAGGTTGATGCTTTAAAAATACATTTTAATAGCTTAACTGAATAATCTTGACTCTGATGCCTTAAAATGTACGTCAGTGAGAATGTTTTCACATATGAGAAATAATTGTATTTTATCATCTTTTTTCATTCTCAAACTTGAGATTTTCTAAGTCTGGAGCTATGTATTTTTTACATATTTACTAAAATGCATGGGAATTTATATTTAAGCTCAGTTTTACTGATAAGGAAGTTGAGATTTCAGATACAGTATCAGTGTCTTAGAGCTGAACCCATAAAATATTCTTGTATGTAAGTAACTGCATGTAGCTGATTTTCTGTATATCACTTTGGCTTTACAAATGGAAACCTTCCAGCAGAGTGTATTTAGGAGATCTATTAATAGCCTAACACCAAACCCCAACTTTCCTGTACAAAGTCCATTTTGTCCCCCACATACATTTGTTAATTTTGTCAGACCTTGATGTTGCTTAAGTGGTTTTACACTGTATTGGCTATAGGACTCAAAGAAACTTTAAACTGTATTAAAAAGACCAGTTATGGCAACTGTAATGTTTTATAACCAGTGCTGGTTTTATCCCAATGCATGTTAAGCTCTGCAGCGTTCCTTTCTCTTCATACATTTTTGCTTTTAAAGTTTTGGTTTCTTTACTTATCTTGATTTATTTTGTCTGTAGACTGAAGAAATGTGGCCAGCACTAGAGTGGCACATTTCCTGATACCCTTTCTTATCTAGCCATAGTGGCATAAAGCATTGGATCCAAGAGTGAGAAAATACTTAATGTGAAAGGGAGTGCTGCCTGACATCTGGGTGCATTTGCTGAGGAAAAGGTAGTACTGGAGATCTAGAAATACTTGTTCAATTCATCGTGCGGTGAAAAGTCACCATTTATATATATATATTAAGGAGACCTCTGTTGAGGCTTGGAGCTTTCCTGAAAAGGGAGAAGTGCAGGGCAACCACCAGTTATGCACGTCTTCCCTCTCCTCCCACAATTTAAGAACATGCAGCTGCCTCCATAATTCTGTAGTACAAGTGAAAATAATCTTTTTTGTAGCTTTGCTTTAGAAGAAGAAAGGGAGGTTCATACTGCCAAGAACATTAAACAGAAGCATCCTTTTGTTCAGAGCATAGCGGTGTTCCTGCATTACCATTAACATTTGCCACAGGAAACACCTTAAGAACAGTCCTGGGTGCCTTGGGAAGGGGAAGAGCAGCTATTGCCCAGCCCACCCGAAATAGTGTGTTTTACTGCTACAGGCTTGCCCTGCATAGGAACATTTGGATTATTTCTGAGATGGGATCTGGGCATGGTGACTCAGAAAACCACACGACTGGGCAAGCCTGCGCATTTTTTTCTGATGCTCTTAGCATGCCGTGAGCGTCTGGCCCGAAGGCCAGTGGGGACAGAAGTGCGTGCTGCCTGTATGCCTCTGCTTCCTCTGCACAGCAAGGGGCTCCTCCGAGGGAGGGGAAAGGTCTAGAGAGGCATGCTGAGTTTTGGGGGTGGTTTTGTGAGGGTTTTTTGTTTGGTTGGGTTGTGTTGTTTAGTTTTAAAGGTACAAAAGAAGCAAAACCCTCTCTGGAGTCGGGCAGCTGCTTGAGTACCTGCCAGCCCGCAGGTACCTCTTCATTCCCAGTGCCCCGCAGAGGTCCCGAGGAGGGCTCTGAGGAGGGCTGGAAGTCACTTGGGAGGAGCAGGGCTCTGCAGCCCTTGTCTCTCTGCTTGATGCCTATGTCCTATGTGCAGGCAGTGGTTTTAAACAGCCGGGGGAGGCAGCTGTGTTCTGTGCGTTTTGCTACTAGGGCACTCTCCTCAATCGTTTTTCAGCTACCCCTCACTTCAAGCAGCTTTTTCTTTTTTTTTTTCTTTTTTTTTTTTTTTTTTTTTTCCTCCACACTCCTGTTTTGAACTAGCTCAGCACTGGTGTTCACCCTCCTTATGGATGCCAAATTCATTTGGCTTGCCTGCACAGCTGGCTGTGGGGAGTCCTTGATCCAGCTCAGCATGTAGTTCTAAAGGTGCTTGTGTTGACACACAGGCAAGACAAAAATGCTTAGTGGAGAAGTAAACTGGTTGTAGAAATGTAGCCATCCTGCTCTGGAACAACAGCTTGACAAATCTGGCACCTAGCAGACAGAAGTTTAAATCCAAAATAAATTAGCAAAACCAAAAAATGTAAAGGCAGCTCATCTGCAGCAGCTAAAAAATACAGGTTTTATTAATTTTCTGCAAGAGCTAGGTGCTTCTTGAAATTCATATTCCACAGTTCACCTCGCAGCAGAGATGAAAAATAAAACCTTCAGGTTTTACTGTATATCTGCAATCTTCAGAAGATAAACATCAATGTAATGCATCATAGTATTGACATTCAGAAGTCTTCCAAACTTTGCTTTTTAAATAAAATAGGAAATTCAACCTTGAGTCCCTTTACTCAGTAGGAAGAGTAGGCAAGTGGCTTTTTTTTTTTTTGCCACATCTTACCTAAATCTGACTTCCTTTACAAATCTACAGTTGTCATACTGTCAAGAATTATAGACCTGGAAATGCCATACTAAACAAAAGGGAAATACGCTGTTTCCAGGTAAAATACTATGCCTAAAGTGACTTTTATTACTTGCGGCTTTCAGCTGCTCTCTGCTAAAGGGATGCACAGAGTTTCTGCTGTTCACGTTCTGTTGAAATAATTAAAAATGGAAGGCTGAATAGTAGCTTATTCTTAAGCTTTTACATTTTTTAAGTGATTTGAAAAGTCAAAAATTTCAACTTTAATGATGTCAGAAACGCTATCCAAATTTCTTGCGTAAGGTCATAGGATTATTCAAGCTGGAAGGGACCTGAGGAGGTCCCTAGTCCAACATCCTGCTCAAAGCAGGGTCAGCTGTGTGGTCACACAGGCTGCCCGGGGCTTTGCTCAGCTGGGCCTTGAAAACCTCGAGGGAGGGAGACAGCACAACCGCTCTGCCTAACTTGTCCCACTGTTTGGCCATTCTCATGGTGCAAGTTTGTTGGGGTTTTTTATATCTAGTTGGATATTTCTGTCAATTTCACCAAAGAGCACACTGACACCTCTTCATTGTTGTTCCTGATATTTTTGGTTTGCCATGAGACTTAAAACTGTAGAACTGTTTAATTGTAATTTAAAAAAATAAAGAGTGGGTTTCTTGGGGTTTTTTACATTGGGTTTCTTTTGTTTGTTTTGCTTTTTTGTTTGTTTCAGTTTACTGGAACTGTCTAGTGGGTTGGTGACTCAGTCTGATTTTCTGTGTCTGAACTTAAGAGGATTTGTCCGAGTCTACATTGTATGATAATGTATTGAGAAAATGTTGATTTGGGTAACTCACATATGAGGGTTCTAAACAGAGCATATCCCTCTTATGTTGTGCTGTTGTCACTTGTGTGTGAGAACTTTTAAAAAAGAAATCACCTCATCCCGAAAGGTGACTGATTAATGACAGTAGTAAGATTGGCTTGATTGACAACCGTGTGAATGTATTGTCTCTTACAGAAGAGGCTCTTCTATATTGCTTTTCCTTATCCTTTTCAATGTAATAGCTTTGCAGGTTATTGAAAGGTAGCAAAATACAGTGGATTTTATTTATTTTGTATTTTTATTAGATACATGTGGATTTTTGGGCTTCTTTTGCTGATTCTGTTTTGATGTATAGCAAACAAAACTATATTGTTTACTGTCCTGTCCTGGTACATCTGCCACTTCACCCTTCTTTGGTATTTGATGGCTTATGCGTGTAGCTTCTCTTTCATACTGAAGATCGAAATACTGACATCTTTCTTCTTTTGCAGTTCTTCCCCTTGGGAGGCACTGCCTCCCCAGCCAGACATAAGTATGGACTGCCTTACTGACTTTTCTTTCTGCAGCTGCTGGCCAGCTTTTTACCCTGTTAGAGAAAACAGGCTCTCTTTCATGGGGACCGCAGAGGCCTTTAGAAGCTAGTTTCCTGACAGGCTTTTACAAAATTTTCTTTGTTAGCAGTTAAAGTGCAAGACTAGCACATAAAGGTCTTGACTTAGCAAACTGCATTCCGATTTAAACACCCATTTAATGAACTGGATAGATCACAAGTATTGTTTGCTAATATTTTTTTCTGTGTTAGATGCAGTAAGTTAAGGGCACAGTTTTCGTAAATGCAGTTATTAGCAGCTCTGTTTGAAGCCTACCAGGAGCATGCATACTTAGGGCTTGTAGAAATAGCTCCAGCTGGGAACAGCATTACTGGGGCAAGTATAACCCGAGGAAAGACTCGCCATCATTTTGAGATCAATTTTTAACAAAAATTCCATTCTTGTTACTTACATGGAGAGTCTGAATTGCCAAGACTTCTGATTTCATACCAAAAATGTTTAAAAGGACTGGACAAGTTTTGACAAGATTACAGTGCTTCAGAGAAATGCCTCTTTGCTATGCACTTTTGATGGTGGGGATGTCCTGCAGTTAGACACGGTGCTGAAGACACTGACTTCCATTCATTGCAAACAAGAAGGATCCTCATGTATCTTTCTTTGTGTGTGTTGTATGCCAAACGATTTAAACGGTAGAATGCTACAGTCCAATGGCAAGGGTATCAGTGCATACAGAAGGGTAATGTTCCTTCTCCAGACATGTGGTCAGAAATACTGGCCGGAGTGTACCTGAGCTGGAAATGGAAAGGTCACATGAAAACTCTCTTCAGGATCTGACAGGTCTAGGCAGGTCCTTTGGAAGGTGTTCAGGACTATGGAGGCTGATCCTTGGTGCCACATTAAGAGAAAGCAGTAGGATGTCAGTTCCCAAAGTCGTCTTTGAGAGTAATGTTTTGAATGTTAGTCTCAGACAGTTTCTAGGTTGCTGGCAGCACTGTGGATCATCTGCACTAACAAAGTAAATGCCAAGGCAGTCCATTTCTTGGAGTCCAGGTGCGGCGTGTCTGCCCCTCCACTAGGTCTTGTGGTCTCGGCATGAGCGTGGTGACTTCCATACTCAAATGATACTGCGTGGAGAGTGCGGAGCTAAGTGCAAGGCTGGTAAGCATAGTGGAGAGCAGACAGGTTCAGTGGAGTCTGTTCGAAGAAATTTGTGGATTATATTATAGTATTCTTGCTGGGTATTTAAAAGATGCAAAGAACCTGGCTGTACTCACGTGTGATGTGGTTTCTAGAGCGAAGCTATGAAAACAGGTTTTGATTTTCGTCATGTTTACTTCACAGCAAAACAAGTAATGTCACTAGCTGTCACAGAAAGAGTAGTCAATTTAACTAAGATTGATTTATCTGTTCAATAAATTGGTTCTTAATAATTATTGTTTCAGATCTTTTTTCCTTCTTACACCTCAGATATATGTATTGTGTTGTTATTTTTTTTAAGCATTTAGGACACATAAGAACTTACCTCACCTCAACAATTCAGTAAAATATAACTCATTATTGGCAAATACCACACAGATTTTATTTAATATCCTGCGTAGAAAAGATACGGGAATGAAGGGTCAGGGAAAGATGGGATGGAGAACACAATTGATCATAACAAATGATTTCTCCCCCACTTACCTAGTCAGGCATTGACATAAGGTACTTACGTAAATACTCTGGATTTCTGAAATCTTTTGGGAGATCAGTTGAAACTTTCAGAAACAGGTTTTAGACTGTATATGTCATTTTCATACAATGCAGCTTTTTATTACAGCTGGCTGTATCTTTGAAAAAGCTTTCAAAATGGTAGGGTTGATCAAATTGTGAAATGCAGTTTAAAAAAAGAAGACAGAAATAGGCTGTTGTAAAGCTTGAGAATGGTAATATTTCAAAATAAATGAAAATCTAATGATGGAATTTGCTTCTTAATAGCAAGAAATATGAAATGAGATTGACGTATGTGTCTTTAAAAATTGAGGCAGACAAAATATAGCACAGAAACCTGCATCCCTTATCAAGTGTGTCCATCAGCGATGGATTTATTGTGTTGTAAATGTCATTTACTTGCTGGGCTATATAAAACAAATATATGATTTTTAAATATCCATCTGTCTCGGATGATTGAAAAACAAGGATGAAGTTCCTCTGCGGGCTTTAACGAGCACACTGTTCATAGCTGATGCCTGGAGGGCCAGAAAAGCTGTCCTCAGCTGCTTAGAACATGAGGATTGATGGTAGTTTTTGTTTCTTTCTGAGGCTTTTTCCCTCTGGAGGGAACAGTAATAGAAGTTGGATATTTTCAATAGCAAAGTTATGGATTATAAATTGTAAATTTTTGGTCTCTTACTTTTTTAATTCAAAGCATATGCTTGTTTTTACCTGCTTATCTCTACAGCTTAAAATTTGACTACTTTAAATTTTGATTGTTTAAGTCCAAAAGAAACAGCTTCATCTTTCTTTCCTTAGTCAACAGAGAACATTCCTAAAAGGAGTTTGGTCTTCGTAGAATGAAAACCCTTGCCCCCTCATAGTCCTCTGTGTAACACCACTACACAGGAAAAGGAGAATAATCCTTCCTTTATGGAAGGAAATGAAGCTGGACAGAGGACATCTTAGAAGTCCTTAGGATTCTTTAATGTCCATATGAATAAACATGAGTTCTATTTTTAAGATCTCATTCAAACATATGCATAAAATGAAGGATATTCCTGGCGTGAGACAGAATGTGAAAGGAGCAATGACTCAACTAGAAAGGTCACAAGCTTCATTTAATGTTGAAATGTAGTGACAAGAACAAATCTTGTACTAAACCTTTTCAGTGATGCTGTGTTTTAAGCCTTTCACCTTGGAGGGCACAACTTCTCTGCGGGGAAAAAGATGAAAGAGGTTTTGGGGATGGGAAAGAGATAGCTTGTTATTGCTGAACCATTAGGGGCTGTGGAAGAAGGTTCTTGGTGATTGTGGCAATGCGTTGAGTGTAGGTGTAACAGGACTGGATGAGACCAGCACGCTGGACACAAAAGACAAGGCGATGCAGCTGAAGATCACAGAGTGCGCAGGTGAGATGAGAAAGTACCAGAGGGAAGGTCTTAGTGATCGAAGTGACAGCGTTCTGGATTATGGCAATATTGCAGTGAAATAATTCATCCTCATGGCTGTTTCTGGTTTTCTTCCATTTGATTGCAGTAACTATTGGAATTGTTTGCCAAGCACTTGAAAGCATGTGCATGTGGCAGTAGTAGAATACTAGTGTATAAATAGTTAAACTACATGCATCAGCATATAGTAAATTGGCACGGTATCAATACAATATTGGATTTATTTTCAGGTATTCAGGATAGTTTGCTCTTAATTTTTATTAATTGTTAAAGTTGCATAGTCTTAGAGATCTACAAGGGAAGGAGGTCATTTAAGCTAAAAAGCAGGACCTGCTCTCCTGTGTGAATACCGTTTTACTAATCTAATACCAGTGTCTGCTATCCTGCTAGCCTCTAATTGGCAATACAGAGAAAGGTAGAAAACTCAGATGAAAAATCGATGCATCTTTTTCTCTGAAGAAGGGAAGAAATAGTCCAGGAGTCATAGACAAAGACCTGATATCTGGAGGCCCTTTTACATCTTGCAGTCAGTTCCAAAGGAGATGAAGTCTTAAGGAATTGTGCAATTTGTTCTTAATACTCATAATTTTCCAGTCAGTCATTTATAAAATCCCTTTAGAGAGAAAAATTGTGAACAGTTGTATAACTATGGTATGCTCCACTTTTTCCATGTATCCTGGGGAGAAAGCTCATAGGCCAGCAAGGTCGTGGTTACTCGATTATTATGAAGCAATTTATTATAGCCTAAGTATGCTTCTGATTAATTTTATTGTAAGTGTGTGATAATAAAAGCCTTTATCTTCACTGTGGTTTGCTGTTCTTCACTTGAAAGTCTCTTCTATTAAAAAATCACAGATTTCAATTTATCAGGCTACATTAGAAAAATCTATCTTATGGTTGTGGAATGTTCTGTATTACATGTCCAAAGGCATGTCTCTTAGGAAAAGCTTAGAGAAAATGGGGGAAAGCATCTGATACTTGACTCAGAAGCCCTTGTGTGCAAGTTCAAGGGCAGACTTAGGGGTGGTTTTTTTGTTGTTGTTGATTATTTTACTGTTTTCTAGATGTGTTATGTGAGCCGTTAAGCACCGTTTTCAAAATCTGATTGAATGCGTAGCATTGCTCCAAACCACATAGCTGTGTGCAGATGTACTCCTAATCACCTGGAGGGAGACAGGGAAAAAAATCCTGCATTTTCTGCCATCCATTTCTGCAATCCATTTTTCAGAAGGGATTTCCTGATATTCAGCTTTTGTCTAGAAGAAAGAGTTAGAAAAAATCTTGCCTCCACCTTCTGCCCCTCTAAAATAGGGTAAGCACTGGCACCATCGTAACCAAAGCACTGTAAACAAAACTGGAAATTTGAGGGAATTTAAAAGGAGAACAGAAGGTTGCATTTGAACAAAATACATAACAAGAAATGTTTACAGAAATGAGAGATGGTAATATTGATTAGAGCCAGCCAGAATTCTGAGCATTTGGAGACTTCCCACAGCCTTCATCTGCTTAAATGTTTTTCTGGGGTTGGCTGTGTCCCTAGAAGACAGTTTGTTGCACTTCTTATTTAGAATATGTCAGTTCATCTAAAGCTTTGCTCCTCCTGCAATACTTATAGCAGCTGGTGCGTTTGCTTAAGGAACGAGTCACCTTGCTGAACCTCTTGCACAGCAAGGCATCCCATGGATTGCCTCCAGTTTAAGTTGAAAAAAGGATTATTTTAATGAAGGTTTTAAGAGAAAACAAGTTTTACCTTTCTAGGCAGTAAGTGTTCTTTGTGTGAGTAGATGCAACTTGATATCTAAGATTTCAGGTGGAGAGTTGCTTCAGGAAGAAGAGGAAAACTGAAAGCAGTTGGGTCCTTTAGAGTCTCCACTCACAAGACTGGACAAGATGCTGGTCTTTTTTTCAGAAAGATAGGGGTCAGTGTCTGGTGGGCTTTGCTTACCTGGGATAGTTTTTTCTCCCTGATGCTGCAGTAGAATGATAACTGTGCCCCAGGGCTTGGTGCTTTACTTGCTCTTTGGCCTCTTCATGGGTCTTTGCTGTTATCATAACAGTGTTCTGAACAACTAAATCACAATAAAATATTTTAAATGGCTGAGTTTAACATGAAGTGAGTCAACCAGCATACAAATCAGTTATATTTTCTTTCTTTTTAAATTTGTGTGGAGTCTCATTTATGATATAGCAACCCATATGGTACATTTGAAGATAAACACACTGAACAGGTGCTTTTTTGTTGGCTTGGAGGTCTGTGTCACTGCAGTCTTTGTTTGAGAATGAATTACTGTGGATAATGCTCTACAGTTGAAATACCATGCTAAATACATGCTAATGACAATACAGGCTGCAGTATGTAGAAATGTGTCTGTTGTGCAGAGAAAGAATGAAAGTTACGGGCATTTGAAAGCAGTTGATGGCAGCTTCTTGGAGTTGAAGCAGGGTCTCGGAGTCAGCTGGTCATTGATTAGACCAGTCTTAAGTACTTGACCTAAACTGACTACCCTGTATGATGTACAATATTTGTCTTTTCTGGATTTGTTGTTACATTCCGTTAAGAAGGGCAGGCCAGGATCCGTGCAGGCAAGGAAAGCGTGTGGTCTCTTGTGGTTTCTGGTTTCCTGGGAACTAGAGAAATTGCACTTTGATGCCAACAGAGAAAGCCACTTAATTAACAAGCAGCAGAAACTCCTGAAAAGATGCAGTGGAGATAGTTGCTTTTATGTTCTTCTGTTTATGTTCTGTCCCTGCTTGATCGCTTTGGCTTTCTTCTACGGAAAATGTTGATTATTCTAGTTGTAATAAGCTTGTAATTGATTCTTGCTGTTCTAAGTTTAAAAGCCTTTCTGTCATCTTTGGTGTAAGGTGTAAGGAGAGGATCTAGGAGGCTCTGGATCATACTTCTGTCTTATCCAGGGTCCTCTAGCAAGTTTTTTATTATTCTGCAGCAAGCAGCTACAAATGTGGTTTGGTGTTTTGTTTTAATTGCACAGGCTATTAGTGCCTACATATTTCTGTTTCTGCAGCATGGGAGACACTAAAATATAACATCACCTGAGGTAATACAGCAGCTTCATTTATGATTCAGTGTAGGAATATTTGCGTTACTTGAAAATTACTGCAATCTTAACGATAAGAGGCTATTTTGCCTGCTTTTAAACTAGCCTTAAGTTACAAAGTTAGGCAGCCTCTACTTAATACCATAAATACTGGAATAAACAGATATTAATCTGAGCCTTTCTATTTTAGATCTCCTTAATTACTATCCCAGATTACGTGTTCCTCTCCAGAGCTGCAAGAAGAGGTGCATTGCTTGTGGCTACCTCCACAAAGCTCTTGGGCATCTCTTAAGTGGGGGTTTTGAGTGATGTGGATCTCTGACAAGACTACTTTCACACAGCATGACTGTTGGACTACAAGTGGGACTTGTATGGAATGTAGCAGTATGGAATGGATGGAGGGGATGTGTAAAAACTGAGTAAGGGTTGAATCTCAGGCAACAACAAAGGCAAGTTGGAATTGATTTGATACTCCACACACACTGAGTACCGGTAAAAATGAGGACAATAAAAGACTGCTGGTTTTGACAGTAATTTGTTCCGAAGCACTCAGTGTCTTTATTTTTACTTGCTTCCAGTCAGGTAGAATCTAACTGTGAAATTGCCTGTCATGCAGGAATTTGAGAAGTACTGCACCTCTCCTAAGGAAGCACCATGTAAGACAGACCATGTTCCCACTGTCCTTCTTATACTCTTAAATCTCACTGAAGGTGAGAGAGACAGAGAAGTTTGCAAGTTTTGGGTGGCCAGTGGCATCCCCGATAAGAGAGTGGATCTGGCACAAAGCACACTGGCCCAGGTCTCCTGGTAGTCTCTGCTGTTGATGAAGGTAACTGAACTTTGCTAAGCAAAGTTGCTTAGTCTGGACCAGATGCATATGAGTGTGACCATTACATTTATAGAAGATCCAGACTCCTCCAGGAGGAGGAACATATACAGCAGTAGGTTGTGGGAGAGTGGGGACATCAGAAAAGGGAGCGTAGGAGCAAGGGCGGGGGGTAAAGCAGAAGCAGCACCTGCAGCAGGATTGTGTTGCTCTGCAGGAGCTGAAGTGATAAGTGCATAGCAAGGCCGAAGAGGGTGACAGAAGCATCATTAGTTCAGACAAATTGCCCTTGCAAGTGAAAGCTAATATCGCAACAGAATAATTTCATTTAAATGGGATACTTAGGTGGGTATCATACTGGCTAACCTAAATATGGATATGTATCTTTAAACAAGGTACTCTGCAGGTAAACAGGTAAAACTTGGGATTTATGGCATTCCCCTGTTAGGTAAATAGCTGGGCAATCAAGTTATTTCAACTGAAAATAAGTATTCTCACATTGTTAAAAATTTGAATATTGGAGTGACTTACTTACATTTACAGATACACCACCAAAAAAAAAAGGGAAGGACAAGGGGTGGAAGCGGTCTCCATGTGATTTATTACCTGAGGGCTTCCATAGCTTAATACAGCTTTATATGCGATGACCTTGTGAGCTGCTGGCTGCAGACCATGGCAGTTGCAGCAATAGCCTGAAGTCACTGTCCTAGATGAATGCTACTGCTGTGACAAAGTAGACAGTATCTTTACAAAAATCAGAGGACAGGAAGAGCTAGTTGGTCTCTTTGCCCAAGGAACTCTTACAGCAACAGTAACTATTTAAAAAATAAAGTTGAGAAACAGAGCCTTGCCTTCCTCAGTGTCTTTCTTCTACTCACCAGTTCAAACACCAGCAGAGATGACCTCAGATGCTTGTGAATATTGTTACCTAGTCATGAGTCTAAAAATTAACAATTTGTTTTTATAATGTTCTTGAATCAGCGATAGACTCGTGTAGATTAATGCAAATCACTCAGAACTTTAATGCTAAATTGACAAACTCCTTCATAACAGCAGAACATCAAGCTGTTGCCAGATTCACATTTTTGCAAACAGTTCCTCTCCTTTGTTATGTGCCCTTTGTAATTTTAAACATGCCACTTGCTTTTCTATAAGCAACACATTCAAACTCCAGAATGTCAACCCTAAAATAGAAGAAAATTGTTGATCTTAGTCCCCCAAGTTGTTTTACCTCAGCTAACTCAGGTAATTTTGGGGCTCAGAGATACTGCTACATTATTATTTGTTTTCAGTGGGCTGAGTTGATATGAATGACTGTGGTCTGCTGGTATCTATTGAAAACTAAGTTACTTCTGTAATTGTAGAAGTGTAACTACTAGTGTTTGTCCTGTTTTGCCTTACCAGAGAGGACGTAAGGAATCAGTGGGAATAAGGATTTTCTTGAGAGCTGGTGACTAGTACTTTTATTACGGGTATCTATCTCTGACAGAACAGTTCCCTTAGCTACTTGGGAACTGAGAGAAATCGGACAAGAAAAAGCAAGCTGGATAAAGGATGGTGCAGGGTAGTGACTAGTGCATCGCATATCTGTCAGCTTGACAGCTGCTGTGAAATCTAGGAAACAAGTGAAGGGGGAAGTTGCCTTGCTTTGTTTTATTTTAAAAAAATATATTTTTTTTTCATTCTTCAGGTGTAGGTGGGAATACATTACACAGCAATATAAAACTATGCTGAACGTGCATTCCTCCAAAGCTGCCTGTGGCCCTTGCACCTTGGTTAAACTTCAGTTATGTATTTTTTTTATGAATAGAATATATACACAAACACACACACATATATATATATAAATTAAGCATATAGTGTAATGCTTGCTTGTTTTGATCACCAAAGTTCTTTTTAATTGTTTGGGGGTTTCTTTGTGGCTCATAAGTGGCTTCTGACTAAGTTTTGTGTTGAACATTCCAAAAAGTAGACTGATGTTGTCAGGTAGGATTACTTGCTTGTTGGAGATGAAATCACAGTAATGTGTGTGTGGTACAAAACTGTAGTCAAGTTAGTTCTGTCTACCAAAACTTATCCCAGGTTGGCATAACACAACTTACACATCTTTAGCCCTAATAGGTATGATGTAGGTCTTGTTTAAGTATGTTTAGTTTCCCCTAGAACATTTACTGGAGCAAAAATCTGCTACGGAGTGAAGGCATTGGTTGCATAATGGACTTTCATGTTGTCAGTGTATCTGTCAAAACTGAGGGCAACTATGAACATAAGAACTTAACTTAAAGATATGTTTTCTTGGAAATGCTAGTGACAAATATACCATCAACAGGATGTTTTTTCACTTGAGTTGCACAAAGCATGCAATTACAGTGATTTAGCAGTCTGTTATTTTTACAAACTTATTTATAAACTTCAAATTTTCTCTACAATTTAGTGTGAAATTCTGTTTCTCTCTGTGTTTCTACAGTTCCTGTAAATGCTCTGTTCTAAGTTACACAAGTTTTAAAAGTCACTGTAGGAGCTACAGAGCACAGAAGTATGCACTCCATCACCTTTGGAGTGCCTCTGAAATACACTGAGAGACAAAGCCAAAGCAAGAGAGAGGCACTGTGACAGCAAATGCCCCTTTCGAGCCAGGTGGCTTGAATGCCACTGCTCATGTACGATAAAAGAATTTTCCTGCTCCAACTTCTGCCTTAATTTGAATCAATGCAGTTGCCTTGTGATGAAATTGTTTGATGAAAGGTTTTGTAAAACATGACTTGAAGACAGTGCTGCATGTGGAGCTCAAAACAGACTTCTTGTGCAAGGTTTACAAGGGCTTTTTAATTCTTTTCTGAAGCGATGGAATGTTTATCCTTGTTTGAGAAGCTGTGTTTTTCCATCTCTGTGTGCTTTTGGTCTTGCTTTTCCCTCTGTGGCTGGGCCTGCAGCAGCTGCAACTTCTGATTGCTTGGATGGAGGTTACCACAGGTGGTGAAAGTGAAAGGTGTGCAATCTTACAGAGTCCCTTTGACCGTCACCCAACTGTGCTGTGGGAATCATTGCTTATTTTATTTGTTCTGGAGTTAGTGGGTATCCAGGGTGATATTTATTCAGAAATGCATTGTTGGATGAATTATTTTTCTTTTTTGTCTGTGTTTGATCTTTATACTGAAGTTTTCCAGGTTTTTAGTCGTAAAAGTGTTGTGGAGTCTTTTTCTATCATATGGCACAAAAATAGTTTCAGGACTAAGTAATTCAGTGTGGCACTTTGGTTTTTTCCATCTATGCCCTGAACTGTAACCTGGTAAGTAAGACCCACACATAATGATTCAAAGTAAGCCAAAACATACTACATGTTGAGGGTTATTAGATAGTAGAGCAGAATCATGCTAGAAGCATGCTGAGAACAGACATTATTTTAGTATCTTCCCTGCATGAGTCTAGTCAAAAAGGAAATCTGTGAATCCAGCTTGTAGTCCTTTTTCTTTGTTGGTTATTTTTTTTAAACAAGGTAACTGAGTAAATTAAAATGATCCCCTCCTGTTTACTTCGATAATTGAAAATACTAGGCTGTGTATCGTTCCTCTTGAGTGGCTTTTTTCTCTGATAAACTAGGAGTGTGGCTGCACTAAGTTGAGGCAAACAAAGCAAAATAAATATGTTGAAATCCTTGCTAAACTGATAGCTGTGTGGTCTCTGTTGGAGTGTCTGTGACAGGTTCTATTCCAAATGATTCTGTTTTGCATAGAAGAGGAACTTGCATCAGGGGAGCTCTGAGAGCTATTGATTGATCCTTAGTTAAAAGTCCTTGAACTCTTCCTTGTGGCAGAAGAACATACATTGTATTTGCCTTTCATGGTAAGTGCAGTGGGGTAGATGCAGCCAAGAGTTAAGAAAGGTAAAAGCTGGACTGGATAAAAATAGAACTACCTAGGGTTTGGACTCCTAGGTTACTAAAACATTAAATTGTATCAGGTTTTATAGGTGTTTTTTTTCATGAGGAATACCACAATATTACAATGCTGAGTATCTCTTTAATCAGGTGGGTATGAACGTGTATATTCTGAGTGTGTGAGGGGTTTTTTTAACTTCCTTTTGCATCCTTGGGTAATGAAAATACTACTGGATTCTACTTTATTGTTCCCCTTTTCATTTTTTGCGCTTCATTGATTTTTTTTGTCTAGATGAGCAAGTCGCTTTCATGGACGTTGCTTTGAATTAGCAAATGTTTTTCAGTGTGCTGGTCTTCCATTTTAGAAATGAAGCAAATTCACTTTTTTAATATCAATTTGTACTTCAGACATTATTTCATAGGGAGTTTTAGGGAGTTGCCAGTCTCAAACTGGTTGACTAAAGAAAAGCAGATCATGCAACTTTCATATTTGCAGGGGTTTTGCCACCTACAACTCCAGTCCTCCTACTGGTTGACCAATCTTGCAGCCCTATGAAGACCTCTTCCAGTTTTTCCTTTCACTTTATATAATTTAGAAACATGTTTCAAAAGAGATACGGTTATGTTCTCTATACCTTTAATTGCATTCCTCTCTTTTGCAAAAAGGAACAACCTAATTTGCAAAAAGGATACCAAATACCACCTCATTTTTTTCTTTTTTTTTTTTTTTTTTTTATATGTCAGGGATTGACTGTATTTATATCATCTCACTGTTTCCGATACACCCATTGCAGTGACTCATACATAATACGCTAAGGAGTGAGAAGAACATTAAAAAAATAAAGCAGCATGCACTGAACTTGAGCTAGAAAAGCTGACAGGAAATCCTAGATCTAGCCCTATAGAAAAATAGAAATAATCTGTGGAGAAAACATCTTTTTTATATTACTCTATGTAAACGTCTTAGTGTCTGTCCTTTATAAAGATGTAGTGAGATTTTGTTCTTTGTCTTCAGATGTGAGAGAATTTGCAGATTAGTTGGATTTTTTTGCTCCTGTCCCCTCATTTTTGGACAACCTAGAAGTGCAGTGTGCAGATGTATGTCATGCTTACTTCTTCCAAGCTCTCCCTTTACCTTGTTGTCATTGAATTATCTCTTCCAAAGTTTTTCAGATAATTTTAAGATTATCTTGTTTTTCCACTTTAGAAAGGTTGTTGTGGTTTTATTTTTTTATTTCATATGCACGCCTTCCAGTTTGACTGTTAATGTGGTATGAAATTTGATACTACATTTTTAGCTGAGTCAAATTTTTAATGTGAGGCACACTGATTTAAAATTACTTCAATTTTTTTGGTATGTCATTAAATTTATTTTTTAAAAAAGGGGGGGTGGTTATAATTCATAGATGAGAAGCAGCTCTGGAAATACCCAGCTAAGGCATTGTGGCTTATATGATGACCAAAATAGGTCTTTGATTGTGGTTTGACTTTGCTTTTTTTACAGAGAGTATTTGAAAAAACCTTTGTCTCTGTTATCTCTGGAGAAATTAATAATGTCCAGAAGCTGTATTCTGCACCACACACTTAAACACTGCTAGTTCTTTTTGTAAAAATGCACATAAAGTGCTGAGATGGACTTAATTTTCTTCATAGCATCCCATATGATGCTGTGTTGTAGATTTGTGACCAGGGTGGGGAGGGAGGAGTGAGCAGCCGTGTGGTGCTGAGCTGCCTGCAGGGGTTAACCCACAACTAATGCCTTCTATCATATTGGTCCTAGGTACATAAAAATTGGAGGAAAGTGGTGAATGAGTGTGTCTGTGAGTTTGTGTATAATTTTCTTGGTTTTTTGCAATATTTTCCAAGGCCTGCAAAACAGAATAGATTTAATATCTGGAAGGGAACAGCAAATAAATGCATTATAAGGCAAATCGTACATAACAGTTATATTGGGGCTAAATGTAATGCAAGGTAAGTCATAGCTCTGACATTACTTTGAAAACTGTTACGTTTCAGTGCAAGAACTAAGTGGAAGCTCGTAACTGTTTTATAGGCGGTGGAAGTGGAATGAAAGGGTATTTAATTTCATACAGATCAGGGGCATAAGAAGTTCCTGCCTGATTGAGACTAGTGATCCAGGATGGTGTCTGAGAGTGACAGCATGTAAACCTGGCTGTTTTATACACTCCCTTCCCTTTGGACTCTTCCAATCCACAGCTGTTGAATTAGAGTTTTCAGAAGGTACCTCCCTGCCCAGTCCTTTTATGTCATCCGTCACGCTGTTTCATGCATTGTGCAACTGTTTGTACCATTCTCTCCACAGCCTCCTGTTGAGCATATTCCAGGAGATCACTGTGTAAAGAATATTTTTTTGGTTGATTTATCAATTTTGTCAAGTGCCTCCAGTTCTTGTATTTAGGGTAAACAGTGGGTTTCCATTCAATTTATCCATCACCTTCACGATTTTCTCAACATCAATTGTATACCGCTCAGCCATCACATCTCCCAGCTGCAGAGCCTTAAAATGAAAGGCCAGCCATGCTGGTCTCTTATCTCAAAGCATCTGTCTACCTTCTCTTTCAGTCCAGTTGCCCTACTCTGTGCCGCCTTCAACTCCTTTTTGAGATGGCACTTACTGAAGACATGAATGCCTCAAAATTTTATGCAGTCAAAATGATGCTCTCTTTAAACATCCTTCCTGATGATGCCCACCATTTTGTTGGCTTTTATAGCTGCCTCCACACTTTGAGCAGGAATTAGATGCGAGTTGGTAAGAGCTGAGTCCTCAGCACTGTTCTGACAGTTGAGTGATAAAGCATTCCTTTTGATTTCCAGGGTAAGTGTGAGATGATGCTGCTCTCAAAAGTCCTCTCAGGGCTTAATTTAGATCCATGGCAGCCTTCTACCTCCTTGCAAAATGTGACTTTTCACATGCTCTTATCCTTCCCTTTCTCACTCTGGCTCAAACTCTAGTTCCTCAAAAAATGGTGATGGAGGAACAAAATAATGTAATGCTTCTGCATTTTGTACATCTTCCCTATTTAAACAAGAACAAGCAGAAAGGTCAGAAAGTTTCTTGAATAAACTCTTATTATTTTGAATTGGAGCCAGTCTGACTCCCATGTTAACGTAGACATATTTTATATTGGATTTTTCTTTATTTCTGAAGTTTTATTATGTAGAATTATATGTGAGGAAAATACTGTAATGCATTAGTAAGTAATGTGTGGTTTAGTTAAACGCTGACATGGGTCAGCGTTGCGCCCTTGCCACAGTAAAGGCAAACTGCATGATGGGTTACACTAGGGAGAGCTTAGCCACCAGGCAAAGAGATGCGGTTTCTTTCCAGACACACAGCATTAACAAGCCTGTGTCTGGTTTCTCCTCCTGCACTGCCCAGTACAGGAGAGATGTTAACAAATGGGGAGGACCTAGCAAAGACCTGCTAGGGAAGTTACAGGGCTGCAGGACATGACACGGTCATGGAAAGGGTAGAGGAGCTCGGCTTCCTTTGGCTGGAGAAAAGTCTAACAGGGAATCTAATTGCATCTTTTCACACTCAAAAGAGAGATTAGAGAGAAGATGGAAATAAAGTCTTCTGAGGGGTGCACGCTGAAAGGGCAAGAGGCAGTCATCACTAGGTATGACATGAGAAACTTCTACTGAGGTATGAGGAAAAATACCTTCACTGTGAGACGGATTGAACAACTGGAACAAGTTGTTCAGAAAAACTGGAGGTTTTCAGGGTGTGACTAGATGAACCTCTGAGAAACCGGGTATAACTGTGAAGCTATCCCAGCCTCCTCTAGGTTTGAATAGGTGACACCCTTCCGATGTCAATTTTTTGTTTGATTCTGTATTTGTGACTAGGTAGTGAGGTGTTGCTAAAATGTGTGCATTGTTCTCTTCAGATTTTGGTGTGATCTAACATCTGGCCTGTTCACAAATAGATAATTTTAGCAGGAGATCTTTCCCTGTTGTCCTCTTGGAGAGTAGTATTGGAAAAAGCAGTGACTGTATGTTTTGGGGAGCGTTCATGGGTGGGGCTGTTGTACTCTGGAGACTTCACACTTGGACTCTTCAGAGCCTTTCTGTCCAAAAAGTTTGTTCCAAAATCACCCACCCTTGTTCTAACTCCACCAATGTCACTCATTGCTGAAAACACCAAGCAGTTTTCAAAATCCTAGCCTTTCTTCTCAGGGAGAACTTCAGACCTCTTGATGGGGAGGCAGGGAGGAGTGTTGTCAAACGGTATAAGTTGTTTTAAACAAGGATGCAGGAGGTATCGGTGCCAGTGCCTGTGGCAGCTCTCTTCAGCCCCAGCACAGCTTCCCAGGCGGGTCTGTCTGCGTGGCCATGTAGCAGATCGGATCAGGGCTGCATCTCATTTTTGCCTGCTGTCCCCAGTGCCTTCAGCTTACCTCATGGCTCTAAGTAAACAGTGCTGCTGTTGCGGCAAAGGGAGCAAAGCTTGGTGGGAGCAAGTCGGGGGAGGGGGGTTCGGGGGGGGTGAAGGGTAGGGATTAGACGTGGCTTGAGACTGCTGCAGATGTCCATGCCAGATTACACGTAGTCACGGCATGCTTTCCCAGTGCAGAAACATGTTGAGGCTGTATCTAGCAACCACTGAGACCCTACAGAAGTCTCAGCAGCCGGTACACATAGCCTCAGAAACACCCTGTGTCCAGGAGTGGCCCCAAGGAGACTGTGCTCTGTGTTGCGGTGTTGGCTGCCTCTGCACCACCCTGTCCTTCATGAGTGCTTCATCAGTGCTCCCTGCATGTTAGTTTGGTGTGCAGCCTGAACTATGTTCAAGTTAACATGTCCTACGTGGGTATTTGGTCTTTGGGAACGCTTTGGGCATTAGGCCATTTCCAGGACCTGCTCATCAAGGTAAGTGTGGTCAATGGCTGGTGATGCTCTCCAGCAGCCAGTTGCTTTTGTTAAAAGTGTGCGTTGAGCCCCTTAACAGAGACTTCTCCCTTCTTGCTTAACATATACTTAGTACCAACTAAATATGCATTAGTACCAACTAAATATGCATTAACGTTCTGGATTTAAATAAATAAAGGGTCATCAATTTGTATGATCTACTGCTGTTTCTCTCTGTGTGTATATAGGATGAACAAGAAGCCAACAGACCCATGCCAAACAAAGGAGACCATGGACTAGGAAATGAGAAGTTCAAACCTGTGGTACCTTGGCCTCATGTTGAAGGTGTGGAAGTGGACTTGGAATCCATTCGAAGGAAAAATAAGGCCAAAAATGAACTAAATCATCATGGTGGTGGTAATAACAAACAGCAAAACATCATCCAGAGGCAGTATCTCACATTTAAGCCTCAGACATTTGTTTACCGAGATCCTGTTTTACGACCTGGAGTCCTTGGTAATTTTGAACCCAAAGAGCCTGAGCCTCATGGAGTTGTTGGTGGTCCTGGAGAGGAAGCGAAGCCATACGTTTTAGGACCAGATTACAAAGAATCCATTCAAGCCAGCATTAAAGAGTTTGGGTTTAATATGGTTGCAAGTGATATGATCTCACTAGATCGGAGCGTTAATGACTTGCGTCAAGAAGAGTAAGCAAACTTTTTGTTTTCTTTTAGTTCTCTTTTTATGGGATTTAGTTATTTTCTTTCCATATATCTTAATAGATGCTTAAAATAATACTAATTAGGGCAAATACTTAAAGCTTCTTGTCCTGACAGGCAAGAGTACTGTACTATGCCATATGGTTCCATATATTATTCTTAATG
The DNA here is from genome assembly GCF_015220075.1 of Falco rusticolus. Lineage (NCBI taxonomy): Eukaryota > Metazoa > Chordata > Aves > Falconiformes > Falconidae > Falco > Falco rusticolus. Next base: position 91,074,714 of record NC_051187.1, read on the forward strand.
CTGTTGCCATTATTACTTTCATGAATACTTAATCTATATTGATTTATCTCTGAAATCATCTGTTTTAGTGTCTAATTGCATGCATTTGTAATTTCCAGGTCCAGCCACAGTCTTCATTGTCATACCTTCTTTTCTTAATCCATAACTTCTTAAGATACGTCTTTAAGAAAGAATTCTTTTCTTTCTTAGAAATTCCTATACTAGTTATTCAGTTTTGGTTTCGCGCCAGTGCTTTAAAAATTAAAACTAACTAACTAAACAGAGAACAGAAACAAAGAAATATTGTTCCCTTTACATAACTCTGCTTAATTACCTGTATTAAGAGAAATACAGATCTGCCATAGTGATGTTTGGGGTTTGGAGCTGACAGGAGAGTAGTCTTTTGTCATCAAGAAGGAAGCAATCTTAGAAAAAACATTTTTTATTTCCTGGGAGGGTGTCTACTTTGGTGTGGGGAAATTCTGGGAAGTTACTAACATTTGCTCAATGATTACTAATAAGTTTACATAGTCTGTTCTGATCTTTGGTATATGCTGGAGCCAAATTTGCTCTCAGGCTAATCTGCATTTGATATAATTTTCCTTGTTAAATCTCAGCTAAGGACATGTCTCTGAGCAAACTGATTGATTGGCAAGTTTTTTTGGGGTTGTTTTTTTGTTGCTGTTGAGGTGGGGAGGGGTGGTTCTTGGTGGGTGGGTTTTTTTGTTTCTTTGGTTTTTTTGCATTTGGAGGGGGAGGGTATATGAATTTAGATATGGAACGTGGTATGTGCCAGTTTTCACTTCCCCATCATCCCTAGCAATGGAGCATGCCAGTCCCTGGATTGGGTGCCAACCTCTGGGTTGTATGTTTCCAGCTGTGGCAGCTGATCTGTTTGGTTGGTCACTGGCTGGTTACTGAGGCTTTGCTGTGGTCTTTCATAGTGAGTGTTTTTCCATTTTGCAAGGTAGGAGAGAACTGGCCAGCTGTGAGTGATTCATGCCTGTGCATGTACAGCTGCTTGAATTTACTACCCAGTTGTGTACTCACTGAAAGTGAACAAAGTGCACGGAGAACAGCATTTCCCTTCCTGCGTGCCGTATTCCTCGGGTGACTTACTAAAGATTTCCACTTGCTGGCCGTTGGAGGAGAGGACCATGCCTGTCTGCTGCTGGTGGCAAGGAAGCATCGGCTGTCCTGGGGTTCACTTCAGTTTTCTTTCTTCACTGTGGTCAGCAGTTGGACCTCTGTGCTAATGAGACTTTTCTGAAGGGGAAGAAACAATCTGGGTAACCTGTGTAGGTCAGAGTTTTCTTTGTTATAGGAGGTTATTTCCTAGCCATTGCTGCTTCTGCTGAGGCATTTGCAGCCACTGTGGGTGGCCTGTTTTGTAGGAGGCAATGGGACTGAGGACACTCACAAAGAAAATCAATTTCCCTGTCGGATGTCGTGATGAACTGAGTAGAGGGGAGCTGATGCCAGGAGTTCATGTGAGCAGAGCTCACTTTGGCCCTGCCTTCCCTAGAGGGAGGGGGGGAAGGAGGTGGGAGCACACTCCCCTCCTTGCTGTCTGCTCCGTGAGGACAGCAAAGCAGAAATGGCAGCACTGCTGCATGCAGGTGAGACTGGGCTGCTTCTGCCCAGGCCGGTAGCCATATCTTCGGCAGCAGAGCTCAAGTACTCTCTCTCCCCCTCCATTCTTCCCAAGGTGGAGTGCATCAGAGGGCATACGTATCTGCCAAATGGTTCTGTACCTATGGCTTCCTGAAGTATTTTTAGCATAATCTCAGTTTGTCTTTACATCTGTTCTGAAGAAGAGTAATAAATAGAAATTCCCAAACAAGAATTAAATATTTTGCATACTTTGAGGAATAGGAGGGGCAGCCATGTGACTGATCAGAGTAGAAAATATTAATTTTAAAAACATTTCCTCCAAACACATTTGCAGGTAAGTCTTCTGTGGAGGTCTTCTGTGGAGGTCAAAGCCAGGTGCTCAAATCAAACTTAGGTTTTATTATTTCATTTTTTAAGCAAGCAAACAAAACTGCATAAAAACCAATGTGAACAAAAGGCATCTTTCAGACAACTTTATATCAAATATTTTATGTGTTGAATACTTGGGATGCTTACAATTGCCCTGGATGGGTTAAAGGTTTATAGCTTCCATGTGTCTCCTGGGAGCAGCAGACAAGGGAGGAAGCAAGGTCAGACTGGCTGATACTTCAGCATACTCAACTTCCCTGCTCATTCCCTGATACTGGTGAGAAATGCAGCAAAAGGTAGCAGATTGCCTGTTGGACGTGCTGTTTATTTTCCTCCTGCTGATCTGTTTATAAAGTCCAGAAACCATTTTGGTTGATAAGGCTGATCAACTTTCAGTTTTATCCTGCCAAAGAGCAATATGATAATCTTTTTTTGGTTAACAGCATCTTGGCATTGCTAATTGAGGAAGATCATTCAATTAAAGACCGGGTTATTCATTCATAGACATTTAAATCCGGGTAGACCTCACCTCAGCCTTCTCTTCCTTTAAGCGTCAAAATCTTTAAGCGTCACTGTAAGCAGTCAGGTTTGTTCAGTGAAGTATGCCAAATGCTTTCCCAGACAGTCGTAGCTGGAATGAAATAGTGCTGCAAGAACTGTCTCATTCAGCTTAAAAGCCATGTAGCCTTAGAGCTTGTCCCTGCTGCAGGGGAAAGAGGGAAGAAATTGTCAACAAAGGGGGATTCAGTCCTGCTATTAGATTTGACTTTGGAGGTGGACATGTTGCCAAGATGACTTGCCAGCTGCCTTTATTGATTCGGTAGGAACTTTGTTGGTGATTCTGGGCAGTCTCGGCTGCCTTAAAAAGCCTTAATTCCTGCTGTGCCCTGTAGCGAAGAGTAACATTGGATGGCATGTCGAAGTTGTTTGCTGGGTACATCAGAATATTTACGTTTTGCCAGTACTGCATATTCCTGCCTTATGGATTTTAACCAATCTATTTTGAGGCTGAAGCCAAGCACTTCTGGCAGCATACAGCAAGTCATAGGTTTGGTTAAACAAAATCAAGAATGTATGGGGATACATAAAAGTCACTGTGCAAAATGTCAGATATGGCATCATCTCACTGCAGCCTTTCAGCGCTGTGCAGGAGGGCCAGGAGAGCCATAAACTGGGTGTAGGTGAAGCAATACCTGTTTTCCACTTTATTTCTAGTGGCAAAGAAGTAGAGCAGGCTTAGCAGGCCCTGTCCAGAACCTCAGTATACAGTTGCTGGAAGAAGACTTTTACTTAAAACTTGGTTATTTTTACCATTTTTTGATAGTTTTTTATTATCCTGGTAGGTGGCAGCCTTTTAAGAGCAATCATTCATACTGAATTTTACATGTTGTCCCTGCCTCCTAGCGGACCTGTGATAAAACTGATGTTAGCTTTAGGGAAGAAGGATATTAATTTGATTGCTCCCTGGATTTTTTATTAATCTTTTGTGATCAGGAGTCTACACAGAGGTAGAGCTGAAGTAAAAATAGAGTAGTCTCTGGGTGCTTTTGAATTCAAGATAAACACACCGTGCTGGGGAAATAAAAACTGGACCTAGGTTTGAAGATACATGCTGTCACCTAACAAGGTGTGTCCTCTCCAAAAAAAAATCTTAACTGAAGAGAATTTCTGCTAGGGACAACAAGAACTGAATTGTTTTTCCAGAATAATGAACCACTTGTCCAGAGTATTTTAAAATAAAGTGGAATTTTAAAAATACAGCTGTAGTCTGACCAGAGATCATTCTTCTTTACAATCTTGTCTCTAGCTCTGGCCAATAGCATATGCTTGGGAGAAAACATACAAGAACAGACTAAGTTTCATTCCTGGCAACCAGTGGGCTGGGAAACTTGAGCAAAAACTTGCAACAGGATTGTCATGCTTCATGGACCTTTTTCAGTGCACAGGCTTGTTTTTTAAATGCTTTTATACTCCTGGCATTAATGACATCCAGAGTCAGTAACTTTTTCCAGGCTGAAGAACATGGTGTGTATTTCAAGCTCTTCTCCCAGATACTGTCACGTACCACCCTGTGATACAGGAGTATTGGAGAGATCTACATGAAGCTAATACAGAAATGTTTCATATTCCTTCCTTATTATTCCTACCGTTCTATTTGTCCTTTCATTAACCCTGAGCTAAAATGCTTAAAGACCTGTCCATGTTTGACTAAGATTTTTTTTTTTTTTTGAGTGGTAATGTCAAGTGTAGGGTCTATCACAGAGTATACACACTAAGAGGCGTCTCGTACTGCATATACCTTTACTTGCACTTGCAATGAACTCTTCTGCCAGCTCATTTCCTCCGTAGTGTCCCTGAATTATTCTGCAGCTGTTTATAGTCATTTTAATTGCAACTACCAAAAACAGTTTTCATTGTTCAGTAATGACCTGGAAGAGCAGGTGAACAGCTTGGCTTCCAGCACAAAACACTTATGCTGCTACAGTCACAAACTTGCTTAAAAAATTGGAATGAATAGATAGCTTTTACATTTTAGCAGTTGTTATTAGAAGAGATCTTCCATCTTGCCCTGCCATACCCAGCAAAGAACCTTATCAAAGGCTTTGGAATTTCAGTTACTGTATTAATAGGCTCACCCGTGTCCACATACCTTTGGATTTCTTCAAAAGATATGTTTCTGTGGCATGGCTTTCTGGCACAAAAAGCTGTTTTTATGGTTTACTAATTTTGTTATTTATTACTAGCTTCTTTTCAACACAGAAGTCAGACTTAGTGATCTGCAATTCTTTAGCTACCCAGGGCCCTTTTATAAAAATTGGTGTTGTGTTTTCCTCCGTCTATTTGTTTGATAACAAGGCTGGTGTCAGCAACAGCTACAGAACACAATAGTTTGTCAGTTCCTGTTGCATTCTTTTGGAAATACTGGGTTTATTTAAAATTCATGGCAGAAGAATCCATTAGAAGCTATCGTGCAGATGCGTCTGAATTACAAAGTCCCTAAGCTTCAGGTAGCTGAAGATAGGAGCATATAGTGGGAAGTATCGCTATGTGCTTGCCTTGCTTTTGTTCTCTTCCCTGGGTGTCTGGCTAAGAGTTTGACGGAAATTATTTAGCTTTTCTGCTTATGAAGTGGTCTCTTTTCATTTTGATCTCTCATCTGTCATCCCAACAGACTTTCTGGCAGGCATCCTACTTGCGGTGTTTGAAAAAAATATTTCAATAGCAGCTTTTATACTTAAGTAAGCTATTTCTCAAACTTCTTTTTTAACTCTATCTTATTATTTACATTCAGTTTGTCTGAATTGGTGCTTATTTCTGTTTTCTGTGTTTGGATACCACCCTATGCACTTAAAGAATATCTGTCTTACTGCTAACAGCATCTGATTTTTAATCATGCTGGCTTTCCCTGGTTCCTCTGTAGGTTGTTTTTTTTAATAGTTAATGGTAAACATTCTCAGCTTCTCATACAGTGTCTTTGAAAAAGCTCCATTCTACCTGAAAGCATTTTACCCTTAGTTTCTTTTCAATAAGCCAACTCATGTCTTTATAATTCCCCTTTTCAGAAGGAGGCGTCACTAGGCCATCTGTCTTCTAGCACTGGAATTTCAGTGCGTTGTGGCAACAATTAGAGTATGGTTCCTACACAGGTATGTCTTCAGCGGAGCTCCACGCTGTGCTGAGTACTCAAAATGTGCTGCTTCTCTTGTGGGTGCTCTGGTGTTTTGTCCCCTGGGAACACTAACTGCTGATGCCTGAAACAGTAGTCTCTGGAGCATGGTTGGTATTTACTGTGTCCTCTGAGGTGGTGGAAGTTTCCTGCCTGTGTTTTCTGTCTTCTCAGGTGCTTCAGTTCCTCCTACATGTCACAGGTGCTGTCTGAGTCCTGCTTGGGCAGCCACTACTGCTGTGTGGTGGTATCGATGGCTTCCCCTTGTCTTCATGCTAGAAGATCCCTGGCACATTTAAGCTGTAGTAATTTGGTTCTGGTTTATTTTAGAGAAGGCAGTCCCTGGATGAAGTTAATCAATTCCAAAAATTTCACCAGGTACTAATGAATTCAGAACATGCTGCTCTATACCATTTTCTCATCCAGGCACTGAAGCACTGCTGCTTTTTTTTCTTTTTCTTTATTTTTCTTGCCATTGCCTGGAAATTTGGTAAATCCAGGTATTTTCTCCCTCTTTCCATCTGGAAAAAATAAAGACATAAACTGTCCATGTCCATACCCTCTCAGCCCCATGACGGAGGAGAGTATGAGGTGCTGAATCAGTCCTTGGGCCAGACCTCTGTTGTGCTTCTTTCAACCTGTTTTATTACTTCCCATGGTGTAGCTAAAGATAGCCACGGCAAAGCAGGCACAGTGCTGGCTGGAGGGGCTCTGGCATTTGGAGCTGTGGGTAAAAGCCTGACTGGAAAGACCTGCTGCAAAATCAGGCCTCCAGTTCAATGGGTTTAAAATAGAGACGTAAGTGAAATGATTGTCACTCTTAGAAGTCCAGCTGCATGAAATCTGTGGTCAATTGTCATATCACATCAATGAAAAATGCTCTTTCTTATGTTCTCATGGAAGACTCTAGTTCTGCTGCATGACTATCTGAGCAGATATATAAGTTGTATAATAATCTCAGTATGTTTTAAAAAATTAATATAAAACCCAGTGTTAAATGTTGTCATTGTGTGTTGGCCTCCTTCTGACAAGTCAGAGTCAAACTGCATTTTGCTTTTTAAGTCATTATCCTAAATGGATCCTTGCAGGACATAGTCTTATGATTTTTATTCCCAGTGGCTGTTGTTAATAGCTGGTTTGATGCAGGGAAAGATAGTAATTTGGAGTTGGAAGCTTTTTCAGGGTCAGGATGAAGGATGTGCCCTTGGTAAAACCATGTTGGCTCTTCCCAGACACCTTCTTTGTGCACTTAGAAATGGCTTTCACCTTCTGTCAATTTTGCAGGGGCAGAGATTAGGCTGGCTGGCCATAGTTCCCTGGATCTTCCTGCTTGACGGTGGGCATGGCATTTGTCTTTGTCAGTCCTCAGGAACCACGATCAGGTGCCACGACCTTGTAAAAATGGTTGAGCATGACCTCATAATGTCATCACAAGCTCCCTCAGCACCCTCCGGTGTGGCCCATTCAGTCCCATGGACTTGTGTTGTGTTTACTGCGTTTGCTGTGATGTGTCCAGTGATGTGGTCCCTGACCCAACCTTCCTTTATGGTGGATATTCCTTCATTCTGCAAACTTTGCCACTACACACCCAGACGGGGGAGGTATGACAGCAAACCTTGCAAGTGAAGACTGAGGGAAATCAGGTGTTGGGTGTCTCACTTTTTTCAGTGTCCTTTGACACCAAATTGCATCTCATTCAGCAGTAAACCTGTGTTTTCTTTAGTGTTCCTTTTGCCTACAAGCTCTTCTCATTGCCCTTCCCATCTCATGGTTCTCAACTTCACTGGAGCTTTGCCTTTATTTGTCTCTGCAAGTGCTCAGGCAGTATTTCTGTACTCCTTCTAGGTAGCCAGTCCATGCATCTACCTTCCCTACTCTTCCCTTTTGCATTGGAGCTCCTTCAGGAGTTCTTGGTGCAGCCAGCTGGGCTTTCTGCTGTGCCTGTTTGACTTACTGCATGTGGGGATGGGCTGTTCATGCATTTTGGGGAGGTTGTGCTCAAAGAAGCCATTCCTGGGACACTTTTAGCAAAGTAACACCTGAAATCTTGAACTTCTCATGGCAGATGTTAGCAAACATTTAAGTAATGGTTCCTCTGTTGGAAGAAATCAAAAAGAGACAGAAAACTGTCTGACGGACAAAACGGCTGATGACTATGGGTGTTGAGCTGTGACAGTAAGCTGTCTGGTGTATGGCTCATTTCAAGAGCTACATCTGGTTATACAAGACCAAAGCAATGTGAGTTGTTCCAAAGAAACTGTGTTCAGTATTTCTAAAAAATACATATCTACAATGCATTAGTTGCAGAATCTTTGTAGTGTCTTTTATCTCAAAACCACTAAGCAGCAATGCAGGTTTTCCTTTATGAAGTTTGCTTTCTTAGTAGAAGACTCCAGTCTGCCTCTGCCATTTCCATTGGTATATTTTGTTGGGCTCGAGTCATGCTGATTGCCTTTGGGTTGGAATTTAAGTCGACTTGGGATTGAAATTTAAGTCAAGAAGCATTTTCTTGAAGTATGTTGTAAGAGATCTCTGTGAAACTCCTTATCTGTCCTATTTACTAACTTATATTACGGTAGAGCCCTTAAGCCAGGGATGTTCACACAGTTGATCAGATTTCATGCCAGGGTAATTAACTGTTGGCTGCAAGAAAGGATCAGTGCTCAACATGCCTTGGTCAGGCTTGATACGCTGCTGTTATCCAACCCACACACGACTTGCTTACAAATTGTTCTCACTGACCCAGAGGGTTTTAGTCTTATGACTATTTAAGCTACTTTTTTTTTTTTGACAGCTTCTTTTGACAAATGTTGCAGGAATTTTATTCTGAGTAGTTTGACAGGGAGAGGAAGCATCATGACTCTCTGTGAATGTTTATGGCATGAGACAAATAAATCTCTTAGTGGATTTTTTTTTCAATATGTCATTAGATAACTGCTGTCTGATCACCAGCGTGAGCCAGAATTTCAGCTGCATCGCCCACACACATCTATCAGTCTGATCATGGCAAAATAAATATTTTTAAGTGTTTTTTCCTTCCACGGATTATCCAGTTTGACTTTTCCTTTTTAATGACATTATTGCTGTTACAAGGCATGTCCCCTGGGCCATGCAAATTTGTACTTGAATAATTGGATCTGTTATCATGGGTCACCTTTTTACTTCAAACAGAACAACTGGCAATTAGCTTTTGTTGAAAAACCTGGAAGAGTAACTCTTCCTTGCTTGAGTACAATGCTCCTTGTGTATAGAAATGTATTTTTGGACAACTGTTTTTGCAGTTTGCAACATTTTATAAAACAAATCAAAAGGGAATGAGAAAGGGAATTAAAAATTGTACATTGTTTTGAAGGGTGTTTTATTTATTTATTTATTTTTAGTTTTAGAACAAGCAGAGGAGGGATTTCTTGCCGAAAATAAAGACTTCTGACTTGACTTAAAAATACACACATGCAGAGCTGTTAGTAAAGGTATTGTTCCTGTCATAGTTTGGTGGTGACAGCTTGGACTCTTTGGTTGGTCCAAGTGCTATTTAAAAATATCAAACTGTATAGAAAAATTTTGGTGCTGGACTTGAGTCAAAAAAATGCAGAAATCTTTAATTGTAAACAGTTACTCAGGGTATAAATTAAGGCAGTTGAATTTTGGCTATGCATTAGAAATGGATGGTTTTCTTGCTCTGGACAAATAATGTGATTTTAATATATTTTCTTACAGTAAGTAGTTGGTTGTCTGGTCAGTCTTGTTGTAGCTAAGGAGAATTGAATAGAAAAGCTCTAGAGTGGAGCCTTATTTCTTCAGGAATGTGATTAGTTCCTTAATTATAGCACTGTGCAAATTACATATTTGATACTGTTATATGAAGAATTTCAGTAATTACTGTTGGTATCTGTGTCATCGGAAATGGAGCATTAGGGACTTGGTTTCATTTCACATGGCACCTTGGGAAAATCTTTTATTCAAGTGTCACATAGTACACTGGAACTGTAACCAAGAAAACTAATTTTATAGTATGCGCATAAATCTTTGTGCACCCCTATGAGAGCTGGGGTTGAGAATCAGGTGAATTATAGTCGTCACACTGAATCAGGAAGGCTGGCTTTCTACTGCAGCTTATCAGCTGCCTTACTGCTGGCAAGACTCCTGGAGGAAAAAAAATGTGTTTAAAGTGGAATTAGCCATGTATTGTCAGAGCATCTCCTTGTGGTCAGGAAAGATTTGAATTCCAGGCATTGGCCTTAAAGCAAAACCAAGCATTTTCTGTTAATGTTTCAGGTCCCAGTAGTGAAAACTATAGTGAAGATGGATCCTGTGTCTCTTTAGTGTTGGATGCTAGCATTTCAGATTTTAAGTCTCAACAAAGAAAAAGTTCACCCAAAGAGTACAAAGAAGTTGACAGAGGCACCAGGTGTGTTACTTGTAGTTGGATTTAATTACCTCAGTGTGTGTGCACATCTGAAATAAGAAGATCAAGCTCTGAACAGGACATCTTACCCAGCAAAAATGTATAGTGCAGTGTCTCAAGTATATTTAAATTCTGCCTTGACTTCAGACGAACAGGCAGAGAAAAGTCTGAGAGGTTTCCTGCAGCTGCTTGTGTAACCCTCCAGCTGCTGTCTTGCATCATAGAAATTTTGGGGCAAATAGAGGAAGAATTCTGTCAAATAAGTTGTAATCTGAATGTGAGACTAAAAAATTAAATAAACTTCTTATGCTCTGTCTTGTTCCTGTTAACCAGAACTTACTGTGGTAAAGCATTTAAATAAACTTGGATGATGTAATTCAGTCCAGCTCAGCATGGGCAGGAACTTCAAGGTTTAGTATCTGATGAGGAAGGCATGGTAGAAACGAAGTATTTCTGTGGGACTAAGCCCACTGCTCCAAGCTTCTTTCTAGCCTTTTGTTTATCAGGTAAAACCTATCGGTGTTTGATAAATGCAAAATTATGCACAGCCTAGACTTCTCTGAGCTGTATATAAGCAAAGGGATCAAGCCGTCACTTCCTAAACTAGTGCCCACCTCAACAGAGAAATGACGAGACCTGCTGCATGCAGCGTGTTGTAGCTTCTTATCAGTGTTTTCTGAGGACACAGCTGACGCACAGCGATGTCCCATGCTGGTGCTGAGTGATCCGCTTGCCCCATCTCCTCCCTGCAGTAGTGCACAGTGTGCCGTGGTGCTGCAGAAGGACTGGAGGTGTGCTGGGAGGTAGGTACTGCCCACTTGAAACCAAAACAGGAAAGAAGAGGGCTTTGGCTCCATCTCTCTGTAAGGTGGCTTCCCCATCCCCAAGGAAGGGGATTTACTGTAGCCACCTAGCTGCCCCAGCTCTCCTGCCCTATGGTGTTTATTGCTTCAACTTTTTCAGTATTGGGCAAGTGATAACTGTGGGCAAGCATCTTGTGATTAAAAGAAAAATGCAAAGTTTATTCCTTTAGTTTTCCTATTAGCCAGGTCTCTGTGCAAACCTTGCCCAGAGTTTGGATTGTGGCCCTTTCAGAGGTATGATAGGGTATGTATAATAGGAGATGTAGCTTGTGCTTCCAGGGGCACTAATAACAAAATTATAATTATATAATATATTTTCATATTATATATACTATTATAATTATGTAATCAGTCATATAGGCTACTACAGGAATGGAAACTAACATAGCTTTTAGGTATTGTAAAAATAGAAAATGCTGTTTCAGCATAGGTTTAAGCTGTTAGGTAGTGTGTAGTAGAGATTTTACTGCTGTCTGCTGAAGGCAAATAAAAAAAAATTACTCTGCTTATCAAACTGTCCTTTTTGGTTTGTCATTTCACTTCTCTTCCAGAACCCCTGTTTTGTAAGTTGACTACTTTAATCTTATATTGATGTTGATGATGCATGAAAATACCCTAAAAGGCTTCATAGGTAGCAAATCCAGTATTAACATTAGATTTAGTTAGTCTTACCTTAACAACAAAATGCCCAGTTCTCTGTCTACTCTGGGCTTAGGCAATGTTCCCTCTGGCTTGCAGGCACCAGGCAACCGCTCTCAGCTAGGACTTTGGTGGTCTCAATCACACAGATGAGCAAACTATTGAAGATGTTTTGTGAGAGAAACTCATCCATCTTCCTAGGGGGTAGATGCAGTTTACTACAGTAATCATTATAAATTTATGATTTAAAATAACGAGCAGCCCTGAACTCAGTATCAAAGTATGTAAACAGCACGCTGTGTGCTGAACCACTGTCTCCTCCTAAGGTAAGAACAGGGATTACTGGAAAAGGAAGCTGCAAATGGAAACAGAGCCCCTGATATTTTTGGGCTTTGCTGGTGCTAGACTTTCTCAAAGAGTGAGAAAAATTCATACGCTATAAAGCAATTATCAGTAGTGATAATTGATTTCACTATGAATGTCATACCAATTTAAATAAACATGAAATAAGATACAATTTAGAATAGTGAACAGTTTTATTAATGGAGAGGAGAGATTCCATTATTTTTATGTCATTTACAATTTCAGGGTAAGTGCTAAATTGAGACCTTCAGCTTTGTAGTGATTCAGAGCTCTCAGCTTGAAACTGCTGGAGCTGTTACAAGAATGCGACGGCAGCTGCTTGTCTCGAAGGAATCTGTGCTGCTACATTTTGGTCTGTGCTCACAAGTACAGTGCTTTAAAATGCAGAGAGGGGACTGAATGTGCCTTTGGTAAGCACAGGTGCTGGTTAGATAGTCCCATTACGGGCCCAATACCGCTCACTTTTTTCTGGAGCTTAGCTGCTGGTATGCTGGGGAAGTAGGAATTCAGGGTGACGTGAGAAGTACTTCTGCTGGCTCCAAATCTTGCCCTCTTAAGTATTTATCTGATTGGGGTTTACCATTAAATTGTCTTCGAGGTGCTGTCTTGTTCCCTTCTTGCATTTTTGCTTGATGGCTGAATCACTCTTTCAAGAGAAGCAGCCTCTAGCCTTGACTTATTTTAGCCTAAGGAGACTTCAGCCTACATCTGCAACTGCAGTGCTTGCTAACGGGGAGACTGTAAGGGTCATCCAGTCCTTGGAGCATGTATAGACGATCACGTTTGTGGGGCCGTGGGATATCAGTAAGAGCAAGCCAATGAATAAAGTACAAAGCTGTAAAGCTAAAAGCAGAATTTCCCCAAGCGAAGGAGTGCTGCAGCCCAGATGTCTAGCTTCTTCTGCAGAGGGGTCCCCTGTAAAAAGGTTCCTCTCCTGCTGTGGCTGGTGCTCAACTTTGTGATCGAGGGACAGGGATGTTGGTGTGGCGTGGTCTCCAACAGTACTGTGCCTTCTCAGGGGTGGAGAAGGGCGTAGGACTAACTCACATCTCAAGTGTGCACACTAATAGAAGAAATGTTACTCACCGTGTTTCTCCATTAGATCATTACTGTGTCTTCGGAAAGCTTTCTTCACGCTCCAGTGATGCATCACTCCATGGTTCTGCTCCATAATACCAGTGCTGATTCGGAGACAGGGAGTTTTTATTCATGGACTAAAGGTGTTGATTCCTTTCACCTATTTGCTCCCTGAGGAAAAGAAGCAAAGAGCTGCTTTTCCTGCAGCACTGCCCTGGGAGGGTGTTGCCAGCCCTTCACAGATCTGTGGGCGCCTGCTCCTCTGCTCCTTGCCCCATACAATAACGCTTTACAGGGGCCAGGAAAAGTCATGTGAAGCACCTAGAGGCAAGACTAGCTTAAGGGTGCTACCCTCTCATTCCTGCGTATCTTCTGCAGTGTACCATCCTCTCAGCTGTACAGGTAAGCAAAATAATTGGAAGTGAGCCTGTTTACTCATTTGGTTCACAGCATATTAGCACAGCTGGCCGGCAGGCTACACCCAAAAGGGCACCATGCTACCGTATGTGGGCAGGATAGCACCCAGGGGATGAAGCTAGAGGTTCAAACATATTTAAATCCTCTTTGTCACAGCCCCTTTTGTGCTTTGAATCTGCCTGTGCCAGTTTTCAACAGCTTGCAGATTTTGCCTGGACGCCCATATCTACTTGACCCTGTCTTTTAAAACTGAAGCGCGAGTCTGGAAATTCAGGCTTTTTATTTACCTTTTCTGGTGCCTAAAACTTACAGGGAAACGAGTACTGTAAAATTCAGCTTCAAACACAAGGGAAATGCTTTTATGGTTTTTTGGTATTTGGTTTGCCAACCACTGGATGTCAGTGCTGCTCCACTGAAGAAGGGCTTTTGCCTGGTTCCTTCCCTGTGGATATGAAGGAAATGAGAGTGGAGATTCCTGATTTTTGTCTCTCAAATACTTGAGTACATTTCTTGGGGAAAATTGCCACAGATGTTAAAATATTTATTAATTCCACATCTAAAACAACTACCATGTTTCAAACCTCTAATTCTCAATGCAAGATGAGAGACAAGATTGTGCATAGGAGTTACTGCAGTCTCTTGGAGCTTATGGGCTTGATGAGTCAGTCTGTGGACTGTCCAATAAGTGAAATAAAGCCTCTGGAAAAAGCTAAAAGTATAATCTTACTAGAGGTATAAATGTAGTGCTTTTATGGCTTGCAAATGGCACATTTAGCAACACGTGATTTTTCAAGTTTAAAAGGTGAAATGTGCTGACAGATTTGAGGAGATTAAGTTGGATATGTAGCAAAAAGCCTGTCTAGACCTCTGGTTTTATGTTTTAAAAATGTATTAAATACAGATCAAAAAATGCTTATAAATTGCTCACAGATGTGTTGTTCAGTTCAGGCTCTTGTAATACATTTGGCTTTTTTGAATTATGTTAAGTTACTTGCTGTCTTTCATTCTTACGCTCTTCACCATTTTGTTCTTAAATGTGACTTGGTGATACTGCAGCAAGTGGGAGAAATAAGCAACCAAAAGATCTGGGGATTTTTGCAGGGTTTGCTTTGTTTCTCTTGTTGAAGGCAGTCTGAAATGTTTTAGCTGTCTGTCTTTTTAATTGGAGAGCAAAAAACTTCCGAGCTAAACTGCTGAAAGTACAGGTCAGCGGCATGGTGCAACCTGCATCAGATACTGCCTTCTCCTTTGAGGCAAAAGGTGCTATTAATTTTCACTACATTTTACATGGAGCTATTGAATGGCATTCAGCTGGCACACCGATTTTGAACGTGTAACACCCCGTTTTCATCCATTTTAACATAATTCTATCACCAGAATTTATCCAGCTGTATATATGTGTAAAGCAACATGGTTCTGTTATTAATCTGTTGTTAAACACACGATGGAAAATCTTCCACACAGCCAACTTTACACCTAAGTAGCATATCCATTTTATATCTGCAAATCACTAAGTAAGTTGTCGACAGCTTAAGCCTTAAATGCTTGTGCTACAAATGAAAGTATTGCATTCTGTAATCGGCTGAAGCCTTTTGAGAGGTATCTATGGAAGGAAGGCAGCAGTGGCCCGAACTATGCATTTTAAACAGTCTAGCACTTGTATATTGGCAGTTTATAAATATGAGTAGCTGCAGCTACTTCAGGCATAGAAACATTGGAGCTGGAGGATTTTAGTTAGTAAACCATACTAGTAGAGATCGTGCCATTTCAGAGGTTGCTTACAGCATGCCTGACTAAGAGAAGAAATGCCTTATTAGATCAGGCTTAGTTATAGACTGGTTTGATTCTCTAATTTTCTTTTCCCACAGGACCAAAATTAATAGTATGTTTCTACCAATTTCTTTTTTTTCTGGTGGGTGAGAAATACATATTTATTGATGCTGTTCCCTGACAATAAGTGAAATATGGCCCATTTCACCAAAGAAATGTTCTTTGAATGCCTGTAGATCTGCTGCGTGAGTTCTTTCCATGTTTAATTTTCACAGACTTGAGATTTCTGGTGATTAAGGTAATACTTTTCAAACACAGGAATGCTTTTCCGTATTTAAACTTTTTATTGTATATAGAGAAATATAACTACGGAAGTTTGCGTGTCTGCAAGTTTAAAATCATAGAATCATTTAGGTTGGAAAAGACCTCTAAGATCATCAAGTCCAACCATTAACATAGCACTGCCAAGTCCACCACTAAACCGTGCCTCTGAGCACCACATCTACACGGTTTTGAACACTTCTAAGGATGGTGATCCCACCACCTCCCTGGGCAGCCTGTTCCAAGCTTGACCACCCTTGCAGTGAAAACATTTTTCCTAATATCTGATCTAAACTTCCCCTGGCACAACTCGAGGCCGCTTCTTCTTGTCCTGTCGCTTGTTACCTGGGAGATGAGACCGACCCCCACCTGCCTACAGCCTCTGTCAGGCAGCTGTAGAGAGCAATAAGGTCCCCCCTGAGCATCCTTTTCTCCAGGCTGAACAGCCCCCGTTCCCTCAGCTGCTCCTCATAGGACTTGTGCTCCAGACCCTTCACCAGCCCCGTTGCCCATCTCTGGACAAGCTCCAGCACCTCAGTGTCTTCCTTGCAGCGAGGGGCCCAAAGCTGAACACAGGATTTTAAGTGCAGCCCCACCAGTGCCCAGTACAGGGGAACAATCACTCCCCCAGTCCTGCTGGCCACACTGTTTCTGACACAGGCCAGCATGCTGCTGGCCTCCTCGGCCACCTGGGCACAGAGCTGGCTCCTGCCCAGCCGGCCGTCACCCAGCACCCCCAGGCCCTTTCCCACCAGGCCCTTCCCAGCTGCTCTGCCCCAGCCTGCAGCGCTGCGTGGGGCTGGTGTGACCCAGGTGCAGGACCCGGCACTGAGCCTTGTTCAGCCTCATACAGAAGTTTCTGTTTGTCATGAATAATTTTTTAATGCATGACGGTTGTCTTTGAAAAGTCAGATTCTCTCTAGTAGTGACTCCACTTGATGAAAGATGAAAAAAGGAAGTCTTGGCCCATTGAAATCAAAAGTGCAATGTCTCTGGGTTTGGTGGTTTCCAACTGTATTACCACAGTTGGAAAAGGGGCTAGTGATCACGTAGGGAGACTTCCAGGTAAGGAAATACCTGGAATGGTTGTAATTAGGGAGACGGTGAACAGTCTCATTTAGGGATGCAGATGGGAAAATAGATGTTACAATTGCAAATTAAATCTATTGTTGATAAATGTGATTAATAAATATTAACCTGGTCTAGTGGATGGTGTTCCTGCCCAGGGAGGTTGGAACTGGATGATCTTTAAGGTCCCTTCCAAACCAAGCCGTTCCATGATTCTGTGGTCTCAACAGTTGCAGTTTGGGGCTTTTCTTCCAGTGTTCTCTCCTGGCTGCACAAACAGCAAGGTGGCAGCTGTGGTGCTGTGGTAGGGATGTGTCTCAGCAGGGTCCATGCAATGCCATCCAGCTACATAGGAGGAAGCAGGTAGCTGTTGAAGCAGGAGTCATTCTTCACCAGCTGCATCCTACCTCCTTCAGGAGGAAAAAAGGCTCGCTGGCTGGAAGCAAGCTCCTCTGAGGGCCTCATATCTCTGTGATACACTTAAGCTATATTACCTTTCATATCCTGTTTCTCTTCAATCCGAAGGAGAGCCATCAGTGAAGATTTAATTTACATAAAGGTGGTGTTAAGCAATTCTGTAAATTATGATGTGAAAACTAATAAAATCGTTATCTTTTTACAGATGCAAATACTGGCATTATGATGATAACCTGCTCACCTCCAGCGTTGTCATTGTCTTCCATAATGAAGGATGGTCCACGCTCATGAGGACAGTCCACAGTGTCATTAAGAGAACACCAAGGAAATACTTGGCAGAAATTGTGCTGATTGATGATTTTAGCAACAAAGGTATACTTGGAATATTAACACACTACTTGTAAAAAAGGAAACTTTTTTTTTTCCCTTTAAAAAGTTTCCTTTTAGTTTATTACCTGCCATGGATTGAGTTGACTCTGCAAGAAAAGTAAGTTGTTTCTTCACAGTCCTTTCAGTTTTCAGTGATGGGAAAGCTCTTCTCCAATGAATAGCTTTCACAAAACTGGCAATCCTTTGTGTGTATTCAGCTGTTTGAAATACAGGGTTTGTGGTGGGCTCTCTACCACAGCTGTGGAGTAGTATATAGTAGAAAGCTGGGGTAGCTAGTACCTTTCTTAGCTCTTGTGAAAACAAGTAGTTTTAAGAGTATTGAAGGAGTTTGAATTAAGCCTGTTGGGAATAATTTCTTTCCTTATTCCATATAGGAATCCAGTTTCCTTTCTTCTTTATTTCTTTTTTTATTATTATTTTATTATAATGAAAATGTGTCTTAGGCTGTTGCACTATTCTGATTCACTTTCAATGTCTTTTTAATTTCCAATATTCTTTAATTTAACATCACATTAAGGTGTTTATTATTTCTTATTGGGGAGAGGGGCTTTTAAGAATTTAAGTATGTGTTAATTTCTGCCTTTCTTTGAGTCCTGCATATCAACATTTTCAGAAGTCCAGAGATTTTCCTCTTCGTTTGTAATATACATTCTGGTCTTGGTTTATAGTCAGAATGTATGTATTTATGTGTGATTCTTATAAATATAAACATACACTGACTTTTTTCCATTAATGGTGATATCTTCAATGTTAATGCAAATCAAGGCTGACTACAGAGAAAAACTGAAAGTGGTATGCTAAGAGATACAAGGTGATTGATGTGCAGGAAATCTGTCTGGTTTTAAAGTTTAAACAAATTTTGGAAAAGTGCACCAAAGCTGCACATTCTGCAACACTTTATTGCAGCATAGTTCTTGAATAGAAGTTGACAGAGAAGAGTAGATGCATAAATAAAAACGTACCTTCAAGTGTGCAGGATGACAGTCTCTTCTAGACAGTGATAATGATGGCTTGTAGAAGCACAGGCAAGTTTGAACTGGTCAGCAGCATAGGGTATGTTCCTTTTACCGTCTTTTTTTTATAATAGCTGAATTGGGTAGTGGCGTGGAAAGCAGATGACTCTGTTTTGAAACTCCCCATTTTATCAAGTGATCTGAGCTTCTCCCAGTTCCCGCCTCATGGGAGGAGTTGTTTTCTTCAGGTATACCCACTATAAAGTCAAAAACTGAACTCACCACATAGTTGAGGTTGCCTTTTTTCAGTACAAATCACTATTAAAAATAGTTACTGTATGTTAATTTTTACATCATGCCTGTAGGTAGGTAGGTATCATTTTCTGTTTGGTTTTACAGAAGAGGAAAAGTTACTTGTATTGTGAACTTGACTATATCTGACTTAGTCTGATAAAGGTACTGAATGCTATTATATAGTCTCCTGTATCCTCTAACAGCTGTTGAGAATTTTGCTTAGATATACATACACACTATAAAACAAAAATATCTTCTGTCCTAAGAGATATAATTTTAATAATTCAGTCAGCAGACATGTGCTGTGTTTTTCCTTTTCAGCTGGGATCACAGCCTTTCTTTAGAGCTATTCAGGGTCTGAGTTAGGTGTATAAAATAACTGTGACACTGATGGTCTCTAGAAAAATTACCAGATTTTACAAATAGTTGGACTCAGTACTTGGGTTTCACATGAGTTGTAGCTGACTCTGTGCTATGTGTATGTAATTCATGGAATGAGTTTGTCTGGCGTAACAACTTGTTCTACAGTTTTCCAATATATGACGATTGTTAAATAAAGGCAGTATTTTTCAAGAAATTTATTTTGAAATACAGAATTTACTTATGCATTCTACTCATATATGAATAATTAGCAGATACAGCTAACCTGGACCTAACGTCCAGCAGACCCTTGTCTCTGTATTTCCCACACTTCTTTTTCCCAAATAACTTTCCTGAATCATAAAATTCAGTGAAGAAAGCTCAAGATGCAATTTTCTCATGTATGAGTGACTGGAAAACAAGCATGGACTGGAATGGCTCTGAACACCTTGCTGCAACTATACGGTTTCGCTATAATAATTCTTCAGACTGCTTTAGGCTATTACTTGGTAAACATAATTAACTTAATTTCAATAATTCAAATTGCATTCTAGATGAAAAATGGCCAAGACAGTAGAATCTTGCTCCACTTCTTTCTCCCCGGAGAGAAGCATGAACTAATACAGGCTGTGAAGCATGCCAAGCCGCCTGAAGAGATTTCCAGTTGTTAGGAGAGCTGCAAAACACAAACACTCTTAATCATGGCAGAGCTGCTGGTGGCTTTTTGCTTTTTCAGCCAGAAGAAAAGCAGTGCTGACAGCACAGATACAGGATTTTCTCCTTCCCCACCTGCTTTCAGACTGCCCACGTCATATCTGCCTTTCTACCCAACAAAGAGGATCTTAACGCTCTTTGAGACCAGTGTTGAGGGACACAGTTGCTGGACTGGGTAGCTGTTTGCTCACACTCAGCAGGGCTGTCTGTATTTCTTAGCTGCACCTTCTCCAGCGATATGAAATTAAAATGGAGCATAGCAGTTGCAAACACTTCTGAAGGCTGGCTCATAAAGAGCCCTGCCTGTCCTTTATAAGAAATGCTCTTTCATCGGAAGGGAGTTAACAGTTGCATAGAAGCCTATATATGTTATGCCTTACAGGGAAGAACAGTTGCAGTGCTTGGAAAATGTTCTTTTCATTGTAATTCTTTGTATAAAGTCAGTTGGGAGCAGTCTTTTTGCTGAATGACGCTCTCCCTTCCTTCCTTAATCTCTTCTGCAAACAGCGAGGTTTGACTGTGAAGAACTGTGTGGAGACATGTGCTGAATTCTGCTCAGGCAAATTTCCTTTGTCAAAACAGAAAGGGAATAGTAACAAGAAGATGTCACCAAGCTAATCAAATGATGCTAGTTCTGATATTTTCAGTGGAGATGTCTGTATTAATGCATGCTAGGAGTCCAAGAAGTGTTGCAGCATCTTCTACCGCAGTGTTAGTGTGGCCGCACTGCTGTACGTGAGGAGGGGGTTTTCATTTTTTCTTGTATTTCTTGTAGAAGCAGTTCATTTTGCTGTGAGTGCTAGCTGTGCGGAGGGTGCAGCTATTCTGGAAGCGCAATGAGAATTCATAACACCAGGTTTTCTGAAGCTCCCTACAAATACAGTTGTGTAGATAGGTCTTCAAGGACTACTTGTTATGTGTGTAGGTACCAGTGTTCCTTCTTTCTGAAGCATAGAGGTCCATATCTCAGTTGGTGCAGCTCACTTTTGTAACCCGTACACCTGTAAAGAGTGAGTGTGAGGCAAATACCAGTGTTCCTAGTAGCATTTAAAAGTTTTTTCCACCTTTTGCATTTACCTATTTTTTCTTGATTGCTGTCTGTATTTCCCACTGATGTAGCATCACATAAGATAACCAAAGGGGAAGTAACAAGCTCAGACAGGTAACATTAATTTTATTAACTTAACAGTGCTTGCAGTGGGGAAACTGAAGCAGTTTGTGCTTGTGAACAGTGCTTGTGTTAAAGCTGAGCACCCCACGTTAGTAGTGTTACAGTACAGGAAACTCGGAGGCAGCTGGGAGGATTTCTGACACCAGTTCTCTAGTTTTCAAACTGACATTCGTGTGTCAAGGGGAAAAAAAGCTTTTTTCTGCCTCCTCGCCTTGTAATCTGCAATGCCTAAGATCTTTTGGAGAAAGGATGTGTTTTTAAAAAACACAAGATTCGTGCTTTAATCATGCACTGAGGCACGAGAGAGCAACCCAAACAACGGGAGACCAGATTGATGGTTATAATATTTTGAAAGGTGAAATATACATTTTTAAGCAAAAAAACAGAGTGCTGTAAAGCTGTTGACAGATACCATAAATAAGTGTTCTAGGTGAACAAAATGTACCGCTGGCCAAACACTGTTTCTTACTGTATCAGGATCAGGATTTTATACACTACTGTCATGCAGGCTTTGTAGTATGAGGGAGAGAGAAAATTCCATTTTCCTGTGGGAAATAGCACTTGCTGCTAACCCTGGCACAGTTTTGGATAATGGACTGTGAAGTCCTGAGACTTGTACTGTAGAAAAGCTTTACACAATCAATATGACAGGTTTTTACAGCTCCCTGTGAGCCTTACATAGTTGAACATTAGATAACTAAAACATTTGGCGTCATAGGCAGGAGAGCTGGAAATAGCTTTAGGTTTTAAATCTTTAAAGCATTCCTGACAGTCCCTTCTGTAACATGTACTTGGAATTTGTAGAATAAATAATGTGTGGTATAAAGATTCTCTTAGTACCACTTCAGCATGACCTCATAACTCTGTTGATTTTATCCTATAAAAATGTATATCACAGCTATCATATCATGTATTCTACATCTATTACATGGCATGTTATTCTGTACAGCAGATGGGATAAAACTGTTTTTTCTCTTGTTTGATATTTATGTACCCTTGAAGTTTTCCTAACGCACAAGTATTTACAAAAGAAATTGTAAATGTGCATGGGAAAGGAGAAGAGGATATGTAGAACTTTTGGTTGAGAAAACTTACAGTAAGAATATTAAAAGATAGTGGTTTCAGAAGATTGTTCTCTGGTAGAATTGCTGAATTTTCAAGTTTGGAAACTTCACTTCCAAAAAATACCATTTCCATCCATTATTTACATGTAGCTTTTGTTTGAACTAGAGTGGTTTTGATACTGTTGGCAAGAATATAAAACATACTGAAATGTAAGTTGCAGCAAGCTCCAGACTTCAATCATTTTCATTCAGGGTGCAGAAAATGTTGCTGGGGAAGCAACCTGATGGCTTGTTGCTGCTGAAAGAGACATCCTTCTCCTTTCACCCTGCACATCCCCTCTTGCTGTTAGATCAGCACAGGCATGGCGTCTCACAGCCCCTTGGAGCGGGTGCAAGCCAGTGCATGACTGCCTCAGCTGTAGCTTAGGTGGCTTATTTTGGTTCCCAACTGAGAGAAACAGAAACTGTAGACAATTCTTTTGAGCCTCTCAGTACAAAAATAGATTTTAAACGAACACCAGTAGCTAAATCAGCATAGCCTCAAACAACAAGCGCCTGACTGCCAGCCCTTCTGCCTTTGTGACTTTTCTCAACAGAATCATCTGTGCAAAAATATTATGCAACGCTAGGATTCTTTTTCAAATTGTGTGGTAGGAATGTGGTTTCCAGATTAGTTTGGCAAAAAACAATGTGCAAATACAAATCTGTAACCATTTAAGCATAGCCCGTCTTGATTCTTATGCGGTTACTCATCCCTTTATTGACCAATTCCCTTTGGCTAAAGGTTTCTTGTCTCATCATTGTGATGAGCCACAGCTCGTTCACTGCAATTCTGGCCCTCCAGTTACTCTTATTTCATTAGAAGATTAGCAAAAGACCACACCAACCCCAAGAGGGAACAGGTCTAGATGAAGGAGGGCAATAATTTGAGTGTGGTGAGTTTCTGTCTCAGGTTTCCAGATTTAATAGACTGACAGAAAGTTTTGCGAGGCAGCAAGTGAGTGAAGAGAAATGTTTAACTGAAAAGTAGTGCCTGCAACTGTGTATGTGGCATTATCTGATGAGGAAAGACCATGTGCTGAAGTGTAAAAACTTCTCTGCCTGGTTGAAATACAGACAAAGACCTGAAAGCCACTATGTGATGTACTGAAGTGGCTGGGAATTGTCCATCCAGGTCCCCTGTGGCGTGGCCAACCAATTCAGCTGCTTTTTCTTCAGATGTGCCAGAGACAAACCCGTGCCATGAAGTCAGAGAGTTCCAAGTCTTGATCTCCTCAGTTTTACTGTTAGTGAGCAGTGGTATGAGCAGTTCAATTAAAGATTCTCTTAATGTCTGTAGACATCTTTAAGTAGAGTTGGATTTGGGTTATATTAAGAGTACAAAACCGTTTATTATTAAACCTCGCCAAAATAATTGTTTTTCTCTGTTACTCAATAGCACACTTACAAGAGAGGCTGGATGAGTATATTAAGCAGTGGAATGGCCTTGTAAAGGTATTTCGAAATGAGAGGAGAGAAGGTTTAATCCAAGCTAGGAGCATTGGAGCCCAGAAGGCTAAACTTGGACAGGTAGGAGCCAGTTCACACACAAGTCTGTCTTTTTCTTTTTTGACGGGGAGAGGCGGTGGTGGTTCTCTGTTCAAAGAGACATGTTAAAACGTAGTATTGTATTATTTACTTTGTTTTAAGAAAAGATTAATTTTACTCATTTAATCTTTTTTTTGCTTATAATATAAAAGTACTTCAATGTAAATATGCTTAATTAAATCATTCTTATCTTGTATACAGAAATATAATTATTTTTTTTCATTTGAAGGTTTTGGTTTACCTTGATGCCCATTGTGAGGTGGGAATTAATTGGTATGCGCCACTTATAGCTCCTATATCTAAGGACAGGTAATGTTCTTTTGTTATTTCCAGTGTCTGGCCTCTTAGGAAGAAAGAGTTACAGTAACTATCTTCACTTTTCAAATATGTTTTACACCCTTATCAATATATATATCTATATCAAACTATATCAATATTTGCTATATGATGATTGTATCTCCCAGCATAAAAGCTATGTAAGGAGGAAGGAAAAGTCAGGCAAAAAAACTCCGGTTAGTGTATTTTAATAGGCATACTGAATATTTTGCTTAGTGTAAATTAAATATAAGACAGCTCTTGTCTTTTGCAGTAATCTGAGGAACTGATAAAAATGTTCTCTTCTGCCTGAATAAGGGGCCTGATTAAACAAAATAAACAAAAATGTGATTATTGGTAGAGCAAAAATAGCAGTAAGTGTTTTGATTTAAGGGGGATTTAAAGACCCTGTGATCGCAAGAGTTTTATAACTTTCTCATATTTGGTCTTGCACTATGGTCTTACTTGTTTCCTCTGAAGTGCTTTGGAGCGTTGTCTGTAGCGAACCAAGGCCAGAGCTTGAGCCTATCTCTGCCACAAGCCCAGGCGCATGCCTAGGAGGCCGTGGTGGAAAAGCCTGCGCTGTGCAGTGGCATCTGCAAGAGGTGACAGAGGGGGGGGATCCCCAGGGCCTTCATTGCTTCCAGCTGTTGAAATGCTGTTGTTGCTGGGTGCCACCACGAGCTTAGCTTGTGTGGTCAGAGAGTATGTGTGTTTAGGAAACCATGTGCTTGTTTATACTCCTCAATCCCATACAATAACTGCTTAGTCCTAAAAACTATTTGTTAACCTGTTATACTACCAGAACCTTCTTGAAGAGCTGGTTTTTGTGTGTTTTAAAGGCTGTAACTCAGCTTCAAGACTCTTATTTGGGCCAGGATTCTAGAGAGATGGAAATGCTTGTGTGCTTCCATCAAGTGTGTGTTACTCTTTTACTTAAGAAAGGCCGGTGAGAGCAGGCAGCTTTAGAGGCGTTCCTCAGCACTGCCCACAGAAGGGGAGATTACAGGAGGACCTCCGATGCCAAGGCACACAATGACAGAGGGCAGCGCTCAGCAGCCTTCTTCCAAGCCCTGGTACCTTGGATGCAGCGTGCTGCTGCTTCTGCCTCTGCCTCAAAGAAGAGCACAGCATGCGCATTTCTTCCATGCGCACGCTTACGTTTCTTTCCACAGGATTTGACTTAAAAAGATGGAAATGCTCCAGGTTTGGTCACTGTGAAACTCATTTGGAAAATCTGGGGAGAATAACAAGATAATGTCTTTTCTTTAGTGAATATTGTATGTGATAGATCACAATAAGGAGCATGTTACAAACCGAACAGGAAAAATTCTACTGAAGACTGCTGCCAGGAGAGCACCAGTAATGTTTTTTTATCTTGTGAGGTTGGATTTGCAGGGCAGTTGAATAGCACAGAATAGTGAAAATCCATGTTTACACTAGTAAAAGCTAAGAGCTTATCGTACATGTTGATAGCTGAGATCTGATATGAATAGAAATTACAGGAAATAGTAATACTGTGAGAACCCTAGCCTTCTAAGAGTTCTTCTGTTGCCTGCAGCAGTGCTTTGTTAGAAGACCAATGTCAAGAAGTACATATAAAGGAAAAAGTACTGATAAACAAGTTGATATATTAGCATTTCAGACCTAAATTCAGACCTGAAAGCATTTCTGCTTTCAGAACCTCTTAAAACAACATAAAGAAAGGACTTTCTCTTTTTTTCTTCTAATGAGGCTTCACTTCTTAATATGTTTACAAGTGACTTTTTATGTACACTGCTCTATGAGCTTAATATTTAATGGTGTAAATTGCAGATTAGAGAGATTACTCTTCTGAAATTGTATTTTGCTCTTTCTTTCCCTTCTATAAATGTTTCAGAACTACATGTACTGTACCTCTAATAGATTACATAGATGGGAATGATTATTCCATTGAGCCACAACAAGGTGGGGATGAAGATGGTTTTGCCAGAGGGGCCTGGGACTGGAGTTTGCTGTGGAAACGAATTCCATTAAGCCACAAGGAAAAGTCCAAACGAAAACATAAAACTGAGCCTTATCGGTAAAAAGAACTGTTTACATACTGTGAATCATAACGAATAATTGTCTAAACCCTTTCGTTTTTCCCTCCCCCCCTCTTTTCCCATGAACTACGGTCGGTGCACGTGTGCCATGCGGGTCCTTGCACATAACTGCATCTTCCCTGTCACCATCCGCCACCCTGCAGAACCACATGCACTGTGCCACTTATAGATGTCATAGATGGCAACACTTATAAAATTGTGCCGCAAGGGGGTGGTGACGAAGATGGGTTTGCTAGAGGAGCGTGGGATTGGAGTATGCTATGGAAGAGGGTTCCCTTGACCAAGCGAGAGAAGGAAAGCAGAAAGACAAAAACTGAACCGTATCGGTAATCACTAAATCACTTACCTGTTTCTTTTTTTTCTGAAGCCAATATTGATCCACTAAAACTTGCATGTACTTCTAGCCTGAAAATCTTATTTCTAACCACGCCAGCTGCTTTGTTTAATCAGACCTGTTTGCCACAGCTGTTTGCTCAAAATACCTTTGCTACCTTGGGTTGCCTCTCCATTCCTGCTCTTGTGTGGTTAATGGGGTGCACATTAGAATGACAGGGTTTTGTTTGCCAAAATAAAATACTGTATGACTTTATTTCCAGGGAAAACTCTGTTTAGCTATGATATTTTTTTAAAAGTAGCGTTGGAAACAACAGTGCTTGTTTAACCATTTGATTTGAAATAACAGGCATGCTGTGAGTATTTATAATAGCCAGTAATGCATAAAATCTGTAGCCTGCTGTCATGGATTGATGCATGCATACAGCTCATGGATTATGCATGTGCACCAAAAAAGTCCCTTTTGTCATACTTCTCCCACTTGCTTCATAATAGTTCACATCTGACAAAGAAGCATACTGTTTTAAGAATCTTGGCTAGATATTTTCTAAGGTTTCAGTATGTTTGGGGATTTTAATGCATAACATTAAAAAAAAAAAAAAAAAGAAAAAAGAAAGAAAGAAAAACCCACCACCTTATTTTCTGGGAAAATTCCAGTAACTTTCATAGAAGTCCCACCTTTTTCTTACGCTTTGTAGTGGGGTATGTTTTCTTCCCAGCAAACAGAAACTGGCTAGAAACCCTAGTTTAGAAACTAGGGTTTCTGGATGCCTTTTCAAGACTGGGAGACTGTGGTTCTGCTGGTTTTTATTACTTTCCCCTTCACACTTAACTAATCGTGTTATTACATTTGAAAGCAATCCTCACATCTTCAGAATCTAATGTCTTCTATTGCTTGTATGTATGATTTAAACATTGTAAGAACTGATGTTGGTAATTCCCTATCCTCACCCATGATTGTTCTCTGCTAAAATAGCAACACATGCGAGGAAGTTATGAAGCTTTGATCTGCTTTGTATACAGTATAAATACTACCATTTTCTGACAAGGCTGTCCACGTTGGAACTTTAATATTTGCTTAGAGAGGGATAAACTATTTCAAACATTGCTGTTGTTTTCTGTGTTTACCATCCAAGCAGGTCTTAAAACCCTTTAAACTGTTCCCAGAAACACAGAACACATGTTCTCAGAGTGGTTTAAAAGATGACTTTACTTTTAATAATACTTTCAGAGTTACAGTGCTTCTTTTAAAAAGAGACATTCCCTGCATCTGTTTATGTCCAGGCTGTATGTGTTTTGTTGCAGCAATACCAAGGCAAGTAAAAGTCTTGCTGAAACCATAGTCAGGATTGCTTAGTTTAGAGAGAAAACAAACAAAAAAACCCTCAGCAGCTTAAAAAGCAGAAACAAACTTTTTGTAATGTGAGCATTGCCCCAGGACTGAATCCTTCTTTCCGTAATACTAGGCTTACCTCTTCATATCCTATAAAATAAACTACTGAGCTTATGCAGATTTTACTGTATTTTTTAACACATTTGACAGCACGTTGGAGACCAAGACTGAAACTTCAGCATCTGAGGCCACTACATTTGCCAGGTCTTTGTGGTGCTGAGGAAAACCAAAAATGCAGGAAAGCCACAGGGCTGTGCTATGCAACATGCTTCTCCCTGCTGTGCTTGCTGGCTTCCTACCCTTTGAACCGCAGCGATGCAAAAGCAGTGTTGGAGGAAAATACAGTGGGTGGACAAGCAGAAGGGGACATTTAGTAGTAACTGCATCTGATCACACGATTTGGAGAGCAGCTAAACTGATAACCATTATATTTAACTCAGCTGATAGACCCAGCAACTCTCTTTTGTTGTTCCCCTGCCCCTGCTATGTGGAGGGGGATATATGTTAACCCTATGGGTTATTTTTTCTTAAGCAGTGCTCCTCCAGACATTTACATGCAGAAGGAAAATATGTAATCATTGCTGTTAAAAGGAGCACCACTAAGTTAAAAATCTATTGAAATGAAGAGACTGAATAGTACTAGAAGTGACCCATCTCTCAATAATTTGGTCATGAAGGAATATTTCAGTTGTGTTTTACTTGGCTCACCAGAGTGAGGTGGACTCTTGGATCTTGCTCCTTTCAGTGCTGCAGATCATCTGAAGTCTGAAATAATGCATTTTTTCCTTTTATTTTTTTTTATTGCCAACTTATAGGGTCTCCAGCTTGTACCCATTATGGTTTTTATATATTTAGTTATCCTCATGTGAAAAATGCTTGGTATGTGTGCTGGAAATGGCTTAACATATCCTACTCTCTATGTCAGTGTGAGCAAGCTACCGAAGAATTTTTGTTAGAGCCATTCTGCAAAAAATGCTCTAATCTAAACCACAACATCTTTTTCATGCATTAAAACTTGCTAATTGAACCTTGGCATACATGGAGGGATTTACAAAGCCATTAAAAAAAAACAAAAACAAAAACAAAACAGACACAAAAAAAAAAAACTAAACCAAAATGGAGACCTTGTACAACTCGATCCAGGCCCTCTTAAAAATTTCATGAGTATAATGAAAAGTGTCTCATATGGCAGCGGTAGAAAAAGAGCCAGAGGGAGCAGATAGAAAGGTATTGTTTAGCTGGAAAAACTCTTGTCACTTGTTTATTGGACAGTGTTTCAATGTGACAGCTCCTCAGATCATAAACCTAAGTCAGCTATGCAGCCTCATCTGTTATCTCAAAAACTTGAGCAACTTTCAAGAAACATCTTGTCACGCTGATTCTTACCTTTTATTTTAATAGAAGCACACTGGCTGGCTAAATGGATAATTCTGACCAAAATTTTGTATAATTAAATTAAAAGACAAACACAA